>NW_005054301.1:7420588-7456229 GCF_000277835.1 Geospiza fortis
TAGGAAAAAAGGGAATGCAAATGGAAGGGGAAGAAAACCTGATTTCTTTGAATTTTTTATTCATTTTGACTGAAATTAGAGTTACATTTACCAAAATTGCATTCAGTTGTCACTTCATAAATTGCACTTCTTTTCAAATTCTGTCAATGTCTTGTGGAGCAGAAAGTTGAGAAATAGTTTGCTGATAAATTTTGATTTAAACTATTGGGATACAGTCAGTTTTAGAATAGTATTGCCAAAACATGTATAACCCTTCATTTAAATTTTTATAATGTCTTGTAGAAATTATATACTTTTTGCTGCTTGCTTACTAAGTTGTTGCTATCTTTCTCAAGAAGTAAATGCTGGAGGATATGACTTTTTTTTTCTGCTTTGATCGCAAAGTTTAAATGCCATAGTGCTAGGGTTAGAAATACTGTGTAAGAGTCTTTATACAAATCCCATTATTCATTACATGGAAACACAATATTCTGATTGTAGATTTTGGAAAAGCTTGGCTTTGCACATATGAATTCAGGGCCATAACTGCAGAGTCCTCCTTTATTAAGTCTGTTAATAAATATTTATGCATTTTAGCTTCATTCCACAGCACAATGATTGCTTTGCCTTGAATTTCAATAGGGGCTTAGGTAAAAAAAAAATAGGAATGATTTCTTTTATATAACATCTTGTGGCTTTGGAAGAAGAGAATGGGGATGTTTTGACAATAAAATGTGTGGCATTTCCTGTTGGTCAAAATTTTGGGTTACTTTCTAAGGTAATATTTAATGTTATCATTGGCAAGGCAAACTTCTATAGGAAAATATCAGTGCAAATTTTACTAGTGAGATGGGAGTACAGGCCATAAAAATTCTCAGTTTCCCTTTTAAAAACTTAATCCATTTGTCCAACAGTAATGAATACAGAAGGACTAGAGGTTTTGAACTTCCCTCACATCTGGGTATAGCAGTGTATTTTGACTCCAAGCACAATAAAACAATCGTACTTGCTGGTGGTATATGACATAATGACCCAAATATGTTTTTAAAAAATCATTTATTGCTGTACATAAACAGCTAAGTTAGCACAAGGGATGATAAAATAACATTGGTAATTCTTCCTTTAGCTGGGAACCATTGGTGGCCCATTAGGATTCCAGATGTAGCCATGTGTGCTTTTCCATTTGTTTTCCAATGTCTAGTGCTTGGGCCCTTGGTACCTTGGCTGTGGTTGTCAAGCATGTTGGCTTTTCAGCTTGAGGTCTTCCTGGAGAAACACACTGGCCTACCTAATAGCTATAAAGCAGCTTATTGTCTTGGGCCTAGTTTGTTGGGACTAGCTGGAGTGAGGGCAGCTTCCTGTCAAAGGTCAAACACCAGCTTGACCGAGTTTTCTATGGTAAACACTTGTAACTGGACCTCAGAATCTAGATGTTAAAATATAAAGGGCAAGATGTTTTCAAACATTATTTAGAAGACAGCAATCTGTTACAATTAATATCTAGTAAGACTATATTAGATTACATTCAGGTATTTTAGTATTAATATGTGGAAAATATTTTCTACTTTCTTTTGCGGTCAATTACTTAAAGGACTTTAAATGGAATAATGAAAGAGGAAAAAATCTCTAGAGGAAGTAGCAATTATAAGCTCTCTTTGCCTAAAAGGTAAAATAAAACATTCACTTTTTTTTTTTAATAAGTTGGGATTCACAGCTGTCTTCAGCTATAGATAGTCTTGTGATGTTGATTTAAGAAAAAAAAAATTACCACATCAAACTTAAAATAGGAAAAGGCAAGAGTAGATCTGCTCTTAAATTACAGTTAGTGGGTTGATAGTTGTTTATATAGATCCAGACTTTCAAAATTGTTGACTTGCTTAGTCCAGCTGAGTTTTCTGGGACTATTTATATGAGTAGCTCTCATCTAGAAACAATTGTTTGTCAGTCTGCCCTTACCTGATTTCAGTGAGACTATTTGAATGAGCATTATTCAGTGTCATTACAGCCCACAGAAATGTGAAAAAAAAATTCTGAGTCCTTTACTATATATGTGTGGTTTTGAATAGAACTGGGTCTAAAACAGGACAACATGAACATTCCTGTACTGTTTGTGAATATATGTGTGTCATATCCTTGTTTTCATTGGTGTATGTATTTTATATAGTCATCTGCCAGTATAAAACAAACTGATCTGATTTTTTTTTGAGGTTGAAGAACATCATAGAACTCTAAGGTACTTTGTATCAGCTGTACTAACTGTACTTACCTGGCATTAAGAATATTTTGATTTTCTGAGCTTTAAATCCAAGGATTTTAAATGCCCATGGGGGAATTTCTGAAATGTGAACAGTTTTATATGTAAGCTAGGCTTAAATTTTCCATTGCAATTAAATCAAACCACCTACATTCATAATAAATATAGGTGTCTAGCCCCACTAGTGAGTAGAGTAACACAAAACCAGGATTCATTATTCAAGACGTGTAGCACAAAATCATTACCAGAGATCAGCTGGATCCATGTGGCTGAGGAAATGCTGGTGGCAACCTATTTATTTCCTGCTTATGTTATTTTTAAAACCAAGCAGTGGAAATATTGTGATTCTGGTGAGAAACTGGTATGAGTAGTCCAGATGAGGTAGTGAGGACTAGCTGTGTGCCTAACGTCTTTTGGAAATCAGTTTGAGAGGGTTCAGACCCAAATTAGCCACAGCCTATTCTCTAAATATGAGGCTGTGGGCTTGATGGGATGAGAACTCACCTGTCCCCTGCTAAAGCTCCTCATGCAGCAAAGACTGCAGAATTTCTGAGGGCACAGAAACAAGGTGGTTGCTGGTGAGTTTTCAGGACCATCACGTGCAACAGGAAATGTAGTTTTTTGGTGTTTTTCCCTTTCTTGCTACCAAAGTTATTCTCAGAACAGAAAATAACCTTGCTTACTTTTCAAAAAATATGTGAGTTAGTACTTAAAAATGAAAATTGAACTGCAAATGCATGGGCTGGAGGGAACATGGATGAAAGGAAAAGAGTGTGTAGAGAAAGAGCAGTGAAGTGGAAAGCCCAAGAGGATGAGATTAACCTCATCTTGTAGCATAGCCATGCTACCAATCAAGAGCAGTAACCAAGTGTTAAATTATTCTGAGCAGAACTGGCTGGAGTTCCTGCTTTTATAGCTTACCAGGACCTCCGTTTTCTTCCCCGAACTCTATGTATTTTAATTAATTTTCAGGTTGTGTAATTCTGTACCCATATACCATGTTTATATTCCAAGTACAATGTCAAAAGAGGGTTAGCTGTCAAATGGCATGGCTACCAGAAGTTCATGACATCACCTAGGAGCATAGAGAATTCAAATTACAGTGAGAAGTACCTACTTTGATACATAATGGTAACAAGGTTTGTGGGCATGTGTGGCTCTTTATTTGTACCATCAGATTTCTGTAGTCAAGTGTATAGTGTGGTTTTGTAAAGTGCATGTTTTTACTTTTATCTTCTGCTTGGAAAATACTAAGAATAAAATTGTAATCAATATGGATATCTACCTAAAGAAATTCTTCTGTCGTATGTAATACTGTGAGCTGTGGTGCAGTCTTGCTCATTCCACAGCTGAATCGCTGTAATAGTTCCTTTGGTCACTTCTGCTCTAGCATTATGTTGCTAGACACTTTTAGAAGAGAACGATTTCTTTGCCATATAAAAGACTGGAAATTGGTTAAATCCCAAGCCTTTAGCTTTGTAAGTTTGTAAGTTAAAAGTCATGTAGCTATCAGTAGAATGTTATTTGAGAAGCCATTGAGACTGCTGGGTCAGCAGATGTCTTTGAGGATAATTCCAAGCAAGTCCTTGTCAAGGTAGGCTAATGACATCTGCCTGGTTAATGGCTTCTGCTGTCTCTATTACATGCATTGTAATATCTAGTGGCCAGTCTACAGATACAAGTGTCACATTTTGAAATGTTTCTCATAGCATACAAAGACATTAAATCATTTTGGAAATCCAAGGTTAAGGAAAGCATTTGTTTTCTTTTTTTGGCATTTGCACTCCTTTGCCATCAAAGATAAACACAACGAGCCAGCAGTACTTTGAGGATTCACATCACCCTTGACCTGTTCTGGGCTTAGTTGGACCCAGCTGCTGTACAGCTGGGCAGTGACTTGCAGAGTGTGTAAGGACACTTGCATACTGTCACTGCTGATAGCATACTGAGATACTGACTGCAGTGTTAAGATTTTTTGTAAATTAGCCCAAGATTATACCTCTTTTTGAATTGTTTTCTGTAGATGTCAGAGATTGAGAACAGGTTTTTCTAACTCTGACTGGTGAGGAATTTTAAAGAGCTCACCTCTTCTCTGGATCCTATTACAAAAATAAGGTTTAGAAACATTGTAGTGCTGGACACTGTTCCAGATACGTTGTGAAGAGAGGGGAGCTCCATAGCATGAATAATAAAATGGCAGAGAAATCAAATATTTAATTCTGTTCATTGTTATAGATTGTAGTCTATTTTTATCGTCTGTCTTTAGTATAGCAGAAGAAAGAAGTTTGCAATGCATGCAAAATATTAACCAATAGAACTCATATATTGAATCTTGTAGTCACTGTAAGAATTTGTCATTTGAAATTTCAGAGTACATATTGTAAGACTAATTGCATTCTGATTACAGGGGAATTTTGGTGGTAGATGAGCTCATTTTTAATTTTGTGTGTTAGTATGTGAAAGCATAATTTAATTAAGAGGAAAACATCATGGATCTTGAAATGAAAAACACTATGCAAACAGAACAAAACAAAATGTCAACTGAATGTTTTTGGGGATTAAAATAATGGTTCCTGTATCTCTGACTTGTTTTCTCTGTTAGGCATTTGAGTATTTTAGAGACAGAGGAAACAGAAGCATTCTGTGGAGCTAAGTAGTGACTCCTACATGAAACAGGGAAATAGGGATTAGTTTTCTCAAGGAAAAATATGTAATGCCTGTTTTAAAGAACTAACATTTTACTTTATTAGGTGTTTTGAGGAGAAACAATAGCTTAAGCATTTTTAAATGTTTTGGGTTTTGGTGAGGGTGTTCTTGTTACGTAAATTGCGTAAGACACAGTTAAAAGATGAAGGATCTAGCCATTAACTGTAAATGAGGAATCTGCATGGGATTCTCTACACTGTGACAGCCATTGCAGAGAAATGGTCCATTTCGTCGTGTTTCAAAAGCAGTAGTTAGTTTGATATTACACCAGTCCTTATGATTACGTTATAGAATTGTCTCAATTAATATTTAAGACTCTGTATTCCCTTGGAAGATACTGAATTAACATAGTGGAATTTTGTATTGTATATTACTTATAATGTAGAATGATCATTCTGAAGACTTCTCTGTATTTCTGTGTGGAGATCAGATCCAGAACTGGTTAGATTCCTTCTCAGGAAGTGAAACACCCTGGATTCATGCCCTCCATACCAGAACACAGCGCACTGTGCTTTTAGGTCAGTCTGAAATTTTAAACAATAAAGGCATGCTTTATGTTTTGTAGACTATTTCTGATGCTGTGCATTTTTTTCTTTCTGCACAGTGATGCTGTTCAGCACTACTGTTGCGAGGCAACCTCAAACTGAGGGTAGCCTGTACCTGCTTCTGTCAGGCAGTAGATATTGAACCAATTCTGGATTGAGGAAAGATTTAAATCCTAAGATGTGAACCAGATTTCTAAAGTTTTGCATTAAAAAAAAAAAAAAAAAGGAGAACCAGGTTCTCCATTAAAAAAAATTCTCAGTTTTTCCATTAAAAAAAAAGTGGCTGAGTGACTGAGGTTGAGCACTGCAAATACGTGCTTTTTTACTGGTGTCTAATAGGCAGCCACAGATAAGTTTTCACAAGATCCATGTCTTGTGGATCACAGGATACTTGTCTGTGTGCATCACGTATATTGTAGATTTGCAAGTTGGATTGAACCCTTTGTGTGGCTTGTGTGTTGCTCTACTTAAGTTTTGAAACCTGGAAAGGCTGAAACAGGAATTAATTTAACTGTGAAAGGCAGATGGTGATGGGCGCAGAAGAAGCTTTTGAACATTAAGCTTAAAGATTTGCCTTCGGGGTTAGCCGTCTCCTGAACAGAGCTCCTTGGAAATGTGTGCATTAAGTTGTCCCATGTCTTATTTTAGAAGCTTGTAATCCTCTGCTAATTGTTTTATATTTTTCATGGAAATCAATATGTTTAATTAAATCAACATTATTGAATTTAAATGCCAGTGAAAGACTTCTGTCACTTATATTCAGACTAAGGCAAACTCAGTCTGCTTAATGACAAGGTGACCTATTTTGATCCTCGTCCATCTGCATCCTCATCCTTATAGAATATTTGTGATACATTTCTATGAAGTGAAGCGCCAGAGGGAAACTGTGTATTAACACCTAACTGGTAATTGTCTTTAGTTATGACGGGACTTGGTGTCATTCAAGGATCCAGGGTGTGTTTAAGCATAAGATGATACATTAAATGGTAAGTAATGTGAAAGTTTACATTAAATGCTGGTGCTGAAGAATGACTTGTAGGTGCCCAAACGTTTCTCTGAACCTGCCCTTTATTTTCTAGTAAAGCCAAACTGCTAAGGTTGGATGGGTTTGGACTGTGTTCAGACTGGGAAGAAGCTAGAAAAATTCTTCTGAGCAGTGTCACTATCGGACACGCAAGAATGCAAGCACACCACAGTTCTCCAGGTGAAGGAAGAAAGAGGAAGTTTATTCTCTGACTCCAACATTTATAGTTTTCCAAAAGTGACAGTGGATTGGAGGGTGATAGGGACGCCTCTCCAATGACACTGGTCAAACCAGCAGTCCATCAACTTTCTCCACCTCCATAAAAGAAGACAAAACAATCAGTTATTTACAGAAAGTGTCTGGAAAAGTTCACCACAAGAATGTCCATATCAGAAGGCCTAGAAGATCTTAAAAAACCAGGGTGACAGAGCAGTACCTGAAAGTGTGTGGGGAAAACCTCTGAAGGTCAATAGACCTGATTTTTAGGTGGTTTGCTTCCCATCCTTCTATAAGGGGCAAGGTTGGGGCTCTCTATATTTCAGCTGGTTTTTTGGTTTTTTTTTTTTTTTAGCCTGTGAAATTATCTCTGATGTTACTGTAAGTATAAAAGATCTTTAGATCAGCAGATAAATTGGAATTATTGTGTCCTTCCATTTCTTTCTCTTTCAGTTCTTCTCTTATGGGACCCTTAATTCAAAACAATGGGGACTTGCTTCCAGTTGGTTTCTTCAGCAATGCTGCTGGGGGGTCTTTGACTGGGTGTAAGTCTTGATCCTTCCCATAGCCAAAGTGGCTTTATTGGCTTCTATTGCATGATTATTTAAACAATGTCAGTATGGAAACTGCTCCTTGGCAAAGAATATGCAGAAGGGATTTCAGATTCAAGTCTGCCTGTTTTGTGTTATGTGCACAGAAAGACTTGCATAGAGCCCACTCTTTTTTTAAATGAATGAACACTCACTTTACTACTATTCCTTCTTGAGTTTGTCCAACCTTTTTGACAAAAAAAAAATTAGCACAGTGGTATTTTCAAAAGATTGTTTCTGTGGCACATACTCAGCAATTTTCACAATTTTAGAGTATATATATATGCATGCTTTGTTTTGGCAAATGTTTAATTTTTATAAAATAGGAAACCAAAAGAAGATGTATGATGTCCTGGGTAAAGTAAGGTTTTTCTTGAAGTGCCTGTTTGCAATTAATCTGTGCTAATTCACTCTCTAAATGAAATTATTTCTCTAATAATACACTGAACTGAGTTCAGTGTTTACTTGGAACTGACCTTAAATTACCTGAATCATCTTCTATTAAGACTCCTAGTTGTCTTGAAAGAAACATTCAGAAAGAATGAGCACTTGGATTTATAATAATTTTCAAAGACTGTGTTATTGTTCATTAAAATATTTTTGTCTTAGAGTTGAAGATTCAGTCTAGCAAGGTACAGTAATTGCTACTGACTGAGAAATTGTAGTGTGTGTGTGAGGGAGAGCCAATTTTGTTGTTGAATTTCCAGAGCAGAGATTCTATGAAGCTGTTCACAGAACACACAGGGTTTTCCTTCATTTTTTAGATATTTTAATTGGCTGGAGATTCACTTTTATACTTCCATGGACTCGTACATTCTTTGATGTCCAACAGGCAGATCAATAATACCATAGTAATTACATTTTTAACATAGATAATTGATTCATGTTTTTTAGGTAATATAGACATCTAATAACCTAGATAAAAGCAACTAATAAAACCATAGTATAGTTTGGATTTACGAGGGGATCAAGCACTAATTGAGTGAACTCAGTTTTCATTAATCAAATGTCTACTATGCTTTCTTAAACAAGTTATTAACCTTTGAAAAATTAAATTTAGTGGCTTTGTATCTTGTGCTGCTATTGGTATGAGGAGACCTTAAAAGAAAGTTTCTTCTTTCAAGAATGTAAACCATTTTTCTATCTGCTGATATAGACCATAGAAGTCCAGGGAGTGGGCTATTAAGCCAAGTTGCTTTAGTCACTGACTCCCAAGTTTATAAAGTTGTTTTTCAGTGGATTTACATGAAAACATAGTTGGAGTGACTAAAGGTGATGTATCATTTGTTTGGCATTAGATATTCTAATTTATTGTGATAAAATTTTGTGTAATTTTGCGTGAGAAGAATGAATAAATGGGCATTTAGAAGGTTGATAGGTAAGTTTTTAGAAGGTTACATTTCCGGCTTATTTTTATACAGTGGAATTTTTGATGCTACAGTAAATTAAGAAGTTGGATGCTTTTCCTATGATATCCTATTTCACTAATACAGAATAACCTTGAGCCACAGTAGGGCAATAATTACCAAACTTAAATCAGAGACACACTCAGCCAAACAGCTGCTTTCAGTTTGTTAGGAGATCCATTTGATTTACTCTCTTGGTCAACGTTCATTAGTTTATAAGACAAAATTTCACTGGAGATTTTAACCCTGAATTCCCAATCTTGTTTGTTGCCTGCTGTAAAATTGCATGGTTTAAATGTCATGGCCACTCAATATGTGGGGGAGCTACTGTTGTGTTTTACATAGATCCCAGTTTTCTTGAGAAGTGGTTTCAAATACTAAAGGGTGCAGGTAGAAATCAGCCCCAGACATATTTCCAGATGACCTTTCTGTTCTGTGGGAAAAGAGGGAAAAATATTGTGTAAGGTCACTGTCCTGCACTTTGGTGGTTTGTCAGCTAACATGGTGGATCACATAATTGTGAATATTTAGCAAATAAATTGTTTCTTGCACAAATTGTCACTGGTTTTGTATATTTTACAAGGTCATCACATCTCTGCTATCTCACCCTGAAGTTTATATATTTCCGAGGTTTTGTTGTTGTGAAATTTGAAACCTAATGCTGGCCCCTATTTAGCAGCGAACTCAACTGGTCTTAACGATGCCTCTATTTTAACAACTGTCATTGTTTTTTACAGGGCTACTATAACAGCAACATCAGTGATAATATGATGATTGTCACAAGCTATCTTAATGCCATTAGAGGTTACTTAAAGGAGAATGCAGACTTAAAATGTTGGGGGTTTTTTCTGTATTGCAGAAGTTTTCTTATGGTTATTCTTGTATTGCTGGCTGTCTGGATTTTTTTTTCAGTTACATGTGATGAACATATCTGTAAATTTTGAAAAATGACTGAATTTGTACATGAAAGTGGAAGGGCTGGTAAAATAAAGAAATTTCTGATATATTTATTTGTAGCATCAGTTCTGTTATTACAGTATGTTTTTGTTCATGGTAGTCCAAAAAACAGGTGTGGAAAAAAGAAATTGTTAAATGTATCTCATATCTTTAGAATTAGTTTAAAACTTGTCTTTGTATTAAATTATTGATTTTTTTAAACTTCACTAATAGCATTTCTTGCCCTTTCTGTTTATGATTTTCCATTTAGAAAAGATAGTCCTATACCTCATTACTCAAGTTCCTCATTGAGCACACTCAGCAAATTTGTTTTTGTCCCTTACTGTCTGGCAAGTCAACACTTCTAAAAAAAGGGGACCGCAGAAGCTGCTCTTTTTGTGGTGCATGCTTATCAGTTGTGGAACAAAAAAAAGTACTATAGTGTTTTTCATGGCCTTTTTTGTCATCAGATCACTTTGCAAGAAATAATTACATATTATCCTGCTCTTAGCAAGCAGAATTTTAATCTCACCACCTACGCATCACATGAAAATATTAGTTTGTGTGCTCTGGTTATCAAGGTAGCTGCATCTTAAGTTCAGTCAATGTAAGTTAGTTGTATAGGAAACATGAATGTGTTCTGATTGTACTACAGCCAGTTCATTTCATCTTCACTGTCAGCGAATGTCTCTGGGCTTTCACTTGATAGTAAAAGCAATGCCCCGTTATCCCAACAAGAAGAGAAACAGTTTGGAGCAGAACTAAAAAGTCCAGAATGGGTAAGGCAGGCAGGTAGATATCTCAGTGAAGAGAGATCTACAGTGTAACTGTTTTGGAGCCAGGCTTTCACCAAGCACTGCTCACTTCCATTACACTGGGTGGCTGTCCGGCTCTGGGTGATCCTGTTTCACTTCTCATAACCATTGCATTTGTTGTGCCCTGCCTTTCCTGTGCAGCTATTGAAAGGCTGAAAGCAAAAGGCCGAAAGGCTTGCTTTAAAAATATAAATGGGTTTGCTGGGATATCTTTGTTTTTGCTTTTGAGGAAGGTAATTACCTCTAGAGCCTGGAAATTATTCTTTCTGAAGGATTAAGTTTCTAGAAAAGCTCCTCTATAGAGTGCTCATTTTTTAGAAAGGCTTTTGTGCAAAGTCTTCATCCTGTGTTATACTGTTGTATGTTGTTGATGCTGTTGCTCATAAATTACAAATCAATACTTAAAAGAGAAATTAAGTGTGTAGTTAAAACTTTATGGCACCCAATATTACCATTGTGATAAATCTGTGTATATATCAAATGATAGAAACAACAAATATTGACTGAAGTTGCTCATTGTACTTATGGATATCCTGACAGTGCTGTCCAAGACATCTTCCTGTAAATTTGTTGTGAAGACCAGTTCATTCAAACATAACTAAAGTAAAAATTATATATTCATCTTCCAGCAAAAGGGGAATGAAGATAAGCTACTGTAAATGACTATTTCCTATCTTTATTTATGCATTCAACCCTGATAAAATTGGCCTTTTCACTAGAGTCAAAGGAAATGGGCTACTGATCCACTGGCTCTGAAAACCCATCTTCCTTCTGAATGTAAAATAGCATTCAGTATAATAAGTCTTGAGCTGGTTAGTGAAAAGAGCAGCTGCTCTTCTCTGGAAGAAAAGAACTTTGAGAACTTTTTTTGCAGAGAACACTCTGGAACTTTTTTTAAACACAAAGAGAATTGTGTGATACAGGGACACCTTTCTTTTTACTACTTTTTTACAATTGTATATCAGGCAAGGTTGGGAGATTTTTTTAGTGTTTTTAGTTTTTTAAATTATATGATGAACTGCAGAAAATAGCTCTGATTTTTATCTAAAGTCCCTAACTCTAATTCCTTACATCTGTAAAAGGACCTTAGGTGAAAGGGGAGTGTGATCCTCCTCTGGTGGTTATTCTTAGGCTCCCCTGAAGCCCTAGACTATTTCATATCCCTCAGCTAACTTCTGCATGCCAAGAGGAAACCTAAAATTGGTAGGTTTTTATATCTTGTGCTCTGAAATCCCTTTCTATTCTTTCTGCCTGCAGTTTATAACTCCGCAGTTGTGTCAGCCAGGATCTGAGGGTTCTTTCTTAGTTTCCCATATTGGGTCTTTCATTGTGCAAACAACCTCCAAAACAAACAAACAAGTAAATCTTGTCCTGTTTTTACTGAGTTGATACCTGTGTTTTAGAGTTTCTGTCTTTGCCTACAGCCAGTAAGGAAAAAAGCCAGTACACTTTGGACCCCAGAGGGCTAAAGAGGAAATTTTCATGAAAATGGACTATGCCTTTGGTAATTGTTTTTTTCATCAAAAGTTGTAAAACCTTTTGTCAGAGACTTAAAACACTTACAGAAATCTCCTTTTCAGATAAATGGGGACACACTCTGCTGATGCTAGAGAATAAAAAAATGTTCAGAATTTCACTGACATTTCCTGCAGGAAGAAAGGGTTGCACATTATTTTTATGCTTTTTCAATCATAGAGTGGTATTCTTGCATACTTTCATCCCTGTCAGAAAAACCTATACATATTTAGCCAACACACTGCATAGTCTGACTTTATGAGATGTGAGGCAGGTGCAGACTTTGCCAGTTGTTCACCTCTCTTAAGGTGATAGATCAAACAAATGCTGTCTGGAGCATACTTAAGAAAAACAAAACCAAAAATTCAACATGGAAAACTCAGAGAGTGAGCTTCTTTGTGGGACCATCCACAGTGGTGAGTGAGCATTCTTTTGGCTCTTATTCCTAGAGCAGAAAAAGAGAAGACAAACATTTCTGTTGTCACAGCTGAGCCCACTGATAGGAAGTTATTTGGTTAGTGGAAATGTAATTTGTCTTTGTTTCTTAGTGACAACTCCATGCTAGACCTGCTTTATGATCCTCGGGAGCTATGTAACGTTGTGTTCAAGTGATTTATTTGCTAAAAAAAGCATGGTTAAATTTGTCTCTGCAGCAATGATACTTCTATTTTGTGAAAATTACCTGCTAAGATAAGGCAATATTCAAAACTAAACTTAAGAAGCTTTTGAGGGAGAGTGGAAAGGAAGAATAGAAAACAACAGAGTCTCCTTATTTTAGCTTCTTAATGATGCCCATTGTTAAATAGTTAGAGAATATACAAGAAAATGATGATATTAGCCCATGTATTAATTTGCAGGTCCCCTGAAAAGGTACTGAACTAATTTGATGACTCCATTTCAGTGAAGGAACTCTGTTCTTCTGAATGCTGAGAAATACTCCCTGAGCTTCTACTTGACTGGTATGAATTGTCAGTCATTGATATTGTAGAAATTTGGTTTACTGGATGTTATGATTATGGGGAGAGAAAGAGAGAAAGACTTTGGATGCTTTTCTGTATTTTCCCATTCATGCTGCATTTCCTGTCTGATATAAATTTCTTTGTATAAACTTACTTGCCATCTTTGTATTTGTTTCATAATACAAAGATGGCAAACACAAGAATAATTAAAGGTAGGTGCTCTCCTGCATGTCACTTACAGCAGAATGCAAAAAAGTACACTTCACCAAAGAGACTGTGAGCCAGTCAATCCCCTGTGCATTTCAGAGGAACCATGGAGCCTCTTCCATGTGAAAAATCAGGAGTGGAGTGCAGAGAAGGCTACAACGGGAGAATAAATACAGATGTCTGATAAGGAGGGAAGAATTAAACTTCACATGAATGATGTTCTAATGATGATTGCTGATCCCTTTACTTCAGTGGGCCTCATGCCTTATGAACTAAATGATGGTATTCAGAGGAGTCTCTGGCTTAAGAGTCAATTATATCAAATCCAGAGTAATAGCACTTGGAATGAACAAAAGATACTCAAAAAGCAGTGCAAGAAATATTTAGATTCCTCTGGCTAGAAACCACAATAAACTTCTTAGGGATCCCCATTATTTCCCATCTGGAAAAAGTCTGCAATGAAGATGTAAAACCATTGAATAAAATAAAATAAAATAAAATAAAATAAAATAAAATAAAATAAAGTTACCATTCTAATAATCTGAATAGCAGAAAAAAGCAACAAAATTATTTCTAAACAGTAAGAGTTTCATTAACTAATTGAAATACAATAATTGCCTAATTTAAATATATAGCCATATTTTAGAAAATTCTGATACTTACTGCAGAATTACAGACTATTGGAAAATAAAAGACCCGAACAAACCCAAAATTATAATTTAGACATCAGTGGAACTTCATGTGCTTGGGTACTTTTGAGTGCTTTAGAGGAAGTGTAAAATTCAAATGACCTATTCAGAAGCAATCTCCAAAACCACTTACCTGTTCATGAAAGCTTTAAAAATCTCAGAATTATTTTAAAGTAAAATTAGTGATGTTGATATTTCTTCACTTTAAATAGTTCTGTCTACTTGAGAATGCAAAATTCTCTGCTTTTTCCTCCAGTATGGTAATAATGTGTATGAATATTGAATGTTGTAAGAATAAACCTGCTACTGATAGCTGGAGCATAAGTAAGGTTGAAGCTTTCCTTATATGTGAAAATTTGCACAATAACAGAATAAATAAATAATAAAATGATAAAATAGAATAAAACCTAATAAAACAGAAGCAAACTAATAGTTTTTTATTGACTTAGCATATATTTTAGGAGATTTTACAGAAGAACAAAATAAGTTTTATGGTTGGTGGTAGAATTCCAGGTACGGAACATAAAGAAGGTAAACACTTCTAGTCAGCAGGTAGCTTTGTTTTTAAAATCTTGTCACAGAACTGTCTATAAGAATGGGAAATTTCTGTGAATTCATTTTGTAAGTTTGTACTACTAAACTTGGAGTGTTTATATTCGTGGCTGTAACTTTATCATTGTCATGAGAACTTTTATGTCGGGAATGTTTCCTAGATAACTACCTGTCATAGAATCCAATGAAAATATGACAATATGTCAGAATTTTTACTTAACTGTAAGTGAATGTTGGGAAAACTTACAGTTACTGTTTTTTGGGGTTTTTTTTCATGTCAAACGCAGTGCAGGTATAATTGATTTTAAATAAAAGAAGATAATTTGGAGGAGCATAATTTCTTCCTCAAATGCCCATATTTAATTATGCCATCATTTCAATAATATCTACTAGGCAAGTATTGTTATGAGTTGCTTTTAGTAAGTTAAAATTATTTGCTTCTAGGACTCCTACTAGAAGCACTTTTTTTTTCTCTGTAGTACTCAACTAGAATTTACTTTTGTAGATGACCAGTTTTCTTATATTTTCTTCACAAATAATCTACAAATGTAATAGATTATCTGCTTTAATTAAGTAAAAATGTCAATGGAATTTCCATTTGATAAGTCTTGTACAAAGTATGTGAGTCATTGGTTACAAGCTGAAATGATATATTTATACACATTTGTAAAAGCTTGTGTGCATATATAGCACACAATGTGGATAGGATAGTGAATAAAGGCATTGATGACCTCAAGAAATGTCTGATTTTAACAAATGTATATCTTTAAATTGGAAATCTAATTATTTGCCTTAGATTTGCACTGCTCAGGAACTTAATGCAAGACTATGTTAAATAAACTTATTATTTCCGTTTTTCATTTAACCCGTGGGTTATGGTATGACCAATCTGTTTTATATCCTCAATCAACAGATGATTGTATTTGGTAATAATTTATCAAGAATAAAAATCTGGTTTTGAAACTAATCACCTCATGTTAGGTCTGCCCTTTTTCAGAACCACCATCTGATATTCATTTTGTCTGCAAGACAAACATACTGATGAAAATGCATCTACCACAGGATATAGCTAGTGGAATGAAGCAGTTCTACTCTCTGTATATATTTAGAATATTTTGTTTTCTCAACAGATGGAGCAAATTTTAGTATTAAAGGGAAAAAAATCAATTTTACATAGAATATAAACAATTTTTAAGAAGTACGTTTTGCATTTCTGATTAGTTTCCAGCAAAACATCCCATGGAATTTGAGGGTCAACTTGGGCCATATCAGGGAGAAAAGATTTAAAAGGTTGCTTTAACTGCTTTCTGTGTTTGCCATGAGAAAACTGTATCTGGAAGTCAGAGAGTTCTGAGCAAGTCTTTGACTCTGGCCTACTGAATTTAAATGCCAGGGTTTTCTTTTGGATGTTCTCCCCAGTCTCTGAAGTGGCTGTTTTTTGAACAGATTGAAAGCACAGATGAATTCATGCCCTGTGACATCTGCCCTTCTCTACTCAGACTTCTATCCATTGCCCAACATGATGTATTCTTTTTTTAGGCTGTCTGCTGAGTCTTTTAATTATTTTTGGTACTTTCCTAATCAAAGCTTCCCATAACACTAAAATATAGGCTTGATCAAGGCAGTGTGAAAACCCAATGCATGGTGCACTTGGAATATGGAGCACAGATTTATACTCTCTATACAGTAGTTCTGTGACATTAACTTATGTCCCACAAGGTCTGAACTGGGAATACCAAGCTCATTTTAATTTGCAGTGCCAGCTAGATTTAGACTTTTTGACCCTACTGAAATTCTACTCAGGTTTTTATAGTGCAAAAAAACTTATTAAATTTTGA
The DNA here is from genome assembly GCF_000277835.1 of Geospiza fortis. Taxonomy (NCBI): domain Eukaryota; kingdom Metazoa; phylum Chordata; class Aves; order Passeriformes; family Thraupidae; genus Geospiza; species Geospiza fortis. The sequence goes on from NW_005054301.1 coordinate 7,436,820, forward strand.
AGTAAATCTCAAAAGAGGCAATAAACTGCTACAAAGTCATGAAATTATTTTTTTATTTTTAATTTTTAAGAACTGCACGTACTGCAGCTGGAATTCTTCCAGTATTCTTTCTTCCCCAACTGCTTTATTAAAATAAATACAAACACTTTCCCAAGGAATTTATAAGTTGTTAGCAAAATTAGGAAGTTAGGAATTTTATTATGTCAAGTTTGTGTGACAGAGTGTTTTTTACACTACTTTTTAGCAGGCAGCTATCAATGTGATTTGAGATCACAACAATAACCAGTATTTACAATTCCAAGTAATGTATTCTGGAGTCAATATTATACCTACAGATGAACTGTTCTTATTCTACACATTCATTTTACTTTTGGGAGGTGTTTTTTTTTTACAGACTTCAAGCCAGGGGGCTTTTCATTCCACTGTAACTCTCACCCTTCCTCCACCCTAATTTTGGTGGTGTCTTGGCCACCATGACAACAGGGATTTTATCTGACAAAAAGTTAAAAAGCTTTGGAAAACAAAGAGGCTAAAAAATGAAATACAGCTGTTTGCACACAAATATAAACCAGAAGGCTTCAAATCCTTTCTACTGATTGGCTGGATTACTTGAAATGTGGCTCATTGTTTCATAATAATCAGCAGTTATTTTTCCCTATTAAAATGTAGACTGGCAAAGTATTGGAAACAGCTTTCCCAATCCATTTCTATGAGGAACTGAGAATATAAAACATCCCTGTAACTTTTACTGCTTATATGTTAAGGGACCCGCCAAAACAAAACTGCTTAGGTTCAAAATCCATTTTTATATACATGCATATTAAAAATGGTTTTATATACTATTTTTCAATACTGAGGAGTCTTTTACAAAGTAGCATTCGTCATTATGGGTGATGCTGTGAGTAGGCAAATGTGGCATCTGCCATAAGTTCAGTTGTAGTTCCCTTACATCTATAGGTGTGTTGATCCTATTTTATTAAGAAAGGAAATGTTGGCCAGGATTCTGGAGTTACACCCAAGCTTTAAAGAAAAATGATGGGAGAGTAATTTCCAGTTGGATGCCAACCAAAGACAGGCAGAGATTTACAACTCCTTCATTTGTCACATCACATCACAGCAGGCTCAAGTCTACTGTTGAAGTTCACATGCCCAGTATGGTTTTAATTTTAACTGTGTAACAGTACTTCACCTATATGTACACATAATGATATAAAATGCTTAAAGTGTTGTTTTCTTGGTAATTTCAAATAATATTACTGTAGTATCAGGCTATCCAGAGAAATGGAATAAGGCTACAATATAAAACAAAGCACAAATTCTGACCCAACATGTAGCCAGCAATGTGGGAATCTGCATCCACGTGCTCCCTAGCAAGAAGAAAGATTCTTAATTTGTAGCAATACTCAGCTACAAATACAGCAGAATTATACAAATTATTGAGAAAATGCAGATGATTTTGTCTTCACTGCTGAGGTCCCTTGGTTGTGAGTGTAGGTAAGGAGGTCCTGTAATTCTCATTTTATGGATATTCTGCATTCTGGAAATTAGTGAAAGGCTGGCAACTTGAGTAGTAGTGTCTTTATAAGTGAATTGAATTGTTTCTCTTTGGTTTTGCAATATTTTTCTTTTAGAATGCATTCAATCTTGACTTGAAAAGTTAGTTAACATTAGCTTTTTAAAAGTACAGTGTTCTTCCATTTTTTAAAAATTTGTCCTCCTTTCTTGTAAAGCAGAAGTCTTTTAATTTGTGTGTGTTCCTACTCACACCTAAAGCACTGAGGTGGTAACTCCGAGAAAGAAGTTATTACTTACATCTCTTTCAAAATGTAAATACTTCAGTACTGTGGAGAAGTCCAGCTCTTCAGCGTGTCAGGAGCTTGACAAAGCTTACTGGGCTGTGAAACTAGGGCATTGTCTGTTGCTGTTAACTCACTCTCACTAAGTGTGAGAGTCACTTAGTACTCAACGACTTGATAAATTATCTTCATTCTAATGATCTACCTCTTTCTGGAAGGATTAAGTTAAAATCCGAGTAATACTTTTAAAATTATACTTCTGTTTTAACTTGATGCAGTGAGTTTTGGATACTATGCTATGTGTTTTGATATATTTTATCATCTAAGTGTTTTTAAAGCATCATGAACAAATATTTGATTGTCTTGTGCACATTTCTATTCTATACACATAGGATAATAATAAATGGAGAGGTGTGCATGTGAGGTGTGCTTGAGAAAGTCCTATCTGCTATGCTGTCACTGGAGTTTGCTAGGGAATTTTTTAATAGAACTGAGAAGAGTAGGATACATAGAGATCTTTTGGAATATGTCCTCACCACCACCTTTTTAGTTTCAGTATAATAAGTTGTGTGAGGATACCTTTTGTTTCTGTATTGCTTCTTTGCTTCACACCTGGTAAAAAAAATTGCACATCAAGAAAAGGTAAGGAGAAAAATCAAAAACTCATTGCTGTCAAAATTTTTCTTCAAAACCTGAAAGAAAATATTCTGATTTAGAAAGTAAACTGCATAAAAGTCAGTTTTCTTGCTGTTGTACATTGCTTCTTCAATATACTTCAATTCTGAAGAAATTTCTCAGATAAATGTTTACTTCAAAAACATCAGATTAAAAGAGAGTTCTTCTCTTTTCTAGATTTTTTGGAGGTCATATTTGTAGTTAGTCCACAGTATCTGAATTGTTACTAAAGAATTAACAGTTTGGTTTTGTTGAATGAGAAAACAAAGATGGAAAAACAACCATTGTTTCTCCTTGCCTTCCAATTTTCTCACAGGGAGAGCAGAGTCCTGAGAAATTTTATATGTAAAATTATTTTGCTTTTGTCAGACTTCTTTGGGGAAGAATGTTCCTACAGCAGCAGAACTGTATTCATTTGAAGTTATCACAAGAACTTAAAGTATATATTAAAAAAGTGCATACATGTGGTAGATTTATATATATGTATGTTTGATTCTTGCTAATGAAGTACTGATTTCAAATGCACTCAGTTTTAAAAAATAGAAAATAAAACCAAAACATCAACAACAAATGGTTTTGGTGGTTCTGTTTGCTTTAATTGTATTGCTCTTTATCCAGCTCTCTTGATGAGGTTAATATAATTTTACATTCAGTGGCCAATTCTACATTTTGAAGTTTTCACACATGGTTTGAGTTTCTAGAGGTTTCCTTAATTTTATCCATGCATAAATTCAGTGTCTAGTCTAAGCTAGTTATCTAAGCTTCCTGTATTAAAGTGCACAGTGAGAGACATCTTGTCCAAGACTGTCCTAAGATTGGTATCTAAAGTGGGGGCAAATGTTCTCCTATGAAACTTTTATCTGTCCTTGTTTAGTGGGAAATTGTTTCCTTAGACTAGTTACTTGCCTTTTTGCCTAAGGTGATAGATGAGATAAATGCCACCCCATGTGATAAAGAACGCAGTTTTAAGGCTTCCTCAGTGCAAGGAAACTAGGCTAGTGATTTTGGGGTGTCTTACATGCTTTAGTCCCATTAGCCCACTTAAGTAGTCCCATGAGAAGCCCAGCTTCTCATTCTTTTAAAGATAAACACAGGAATAAAATCCATGCAAGATGGACCCAAAACAGTCAGTTGACTTCTGTTTTCTACATAGTAGTTTTGTACCACTTTGCTGTGTACACATTCAGTTCTTGATATATCATATCAGAGTCTTGGGAGAAGCAAATTTAAGTGTGGTGTATTCCTTGGTACTGCTCCATGGGTTTCTTAAAACCACTGTACAGAATGAGGAGCTTAGTGATCCTCAATTTTAATTCTAGATCAGATTCCAAAAGCTCAATGTTAAGAACATTTTATTACTGCTTTACAGTTTAGCCTTCTGTCAATAGTTTGGCCTGCAAATCAAACAAGCATGTCTTCCTAGGGCTAAGCATGGGTACAAAGGCAGTTTCCATGGTTCAGCTGATGCATGTTAACTAGTTGAACTGAGATAACTGGATTCTGTGGCTGTGCCCTTTTTATTTCTCTAGGAAAATCATAGAGCGTCTCTGGCTCTGCCTTGCTTAGAGCCAAAAGAAATAGAGGTAGAGACTGAGACAGACTAGAAATCATAATCTTGGCAGTGCACTGAAATTCATTTATTTAAGCACAAGCATACTATGTCACAGTTGCTCCCAACATAATTTGAGGCAGATGCCCTCAGTCTGTCCTTCTCCAAACTGAGTTTACAGTTCCTGTCACTATTTTCAGCTGTAGGAGAGGCAAAAATTCTGAAAGCTTCAGTATTCCCCCTTTTCATAGAAATGTAGGTGAAAACCTCACTTATCTCTAGGAAAATGTGTATTTAGCCTGTATTTGCTAAGTATTAACTGCAGCTTGTGAAAAACTATACATCCTGTTATTTTACTTTTAATATTAGATTTCTAATTCATGTTGGTATGAATTCAAATCTGCCTGTCTCTGTAATAGTGCTGGGAGGGTGAGAAAATGATTGCATTTCAGATAAACTGGATCAGTAGGAAATATTGCTTCCTTATCCTCTAAAAACCTCTAACTGTGTAGTACCAGAACATTCTCAAAACTTAGATCACAGTTCGCAGCATTGTGCAGAGAGAGTCAGGCACCTGGAATATTGTGAAGTTTGAATGGCATGGGAAGACATTTCAGTTTTTTTAGCATGAGCTTGTGCATTTGTTTTTTTTTTTTTTTTTTTTTTTTTTTTTTTTTTTTTCTTGGTCATTGCAGTAGAATAAAACAGAGGGAAAACAGGTAGAAAAGGATCATGTGCATGGAGAGAGCAGAAACAGATATTTTTAACAGTGAATTGAAAACAGGATGGACCTATTTGCTTTAATTTACTGCTGTGTATGTCTTTTCACTAATTTTACTAGGATTCAGGCATTCCAGTGTGACAGTGAGGTCATAAGTAGCAACTAGGGTAGACATTCAGGAGACTTTCAGGTCTCATTAAAATTAACTGGAATTGAGAGTTCTTAATGTCTGGCATCATTGGGTCCATCCTTAGCACCTTTTTGAAAGGCCATTATAAATAAAGGTTCTTAGTAGATTTAGATGAAGTTGTATAGGAGTGTCTAATATTGAGGATATGCTGGATTTAGTGACTGAGAAAGGAATAAATTATTATGCTTCACATCATCAATTACATCATCATATGTATGTTTACTTTCTCACATCCCTTTTTAATATGCTTTGGCAATTGTTGCATTAGGAGACAAATATTTTTGCTGAGACTAATTCTAAAGGAAATATGACTTTATAGTGAACCCCAGTAATGATTCCTCATGTGAGAGAAGGTGTTATAAGACTGTTTTGAGCAAGTTGGAAAGTGTGACGTTGGCTGCATGTCTCAACTAAATGAATTAGCTGGCCGTTGAGAAAAGGATGTGCTTTCAGCTGAGAAACAATTGGACAGAAAAGATGACTGCTATGCCAAACTGAATGACAAGCCACTAGAGAAAATGCTCTGTGGCAGTTTCCTTTGAAGTGAGTTTCTAGATCTTTGGAAGGAATTTGCCAGGGCTGGACTGAAGTCCTCTGTAATTATTTGACTGCCAGAAGTTGAACTTACACATAGTTGTACAACATACACTTACATCAGGAACAGAGTGAGATTCAGGAATAGACAGAACAACGTAGCCATGTGCTGCTTATGGTTGTTTTGTATGGCACTGTTACCATAAAATACTGCTGACTCCTGCTGACTTGGAGGCGCAGCTGCTAGCAAATCGTGCCATTAGACTCACAGTGTTCTCATGCACTGTGGCTGGAACCAGGGACTGGCAGCTCTAGGTGTCTGCAGCATCAAATTAGGGGGTGATACAAAAAGAACCTAACAGGAGAATGTCCAGGACACCTACCTGCTGCCCTCAATTTAAGACTGACAGTAGCTAAAAATTACAATTTTACAAGTATAATAAGAACACAGAGTTGAGAGTTAAGCAACTGGAGCAGCCAATGGAAAAAATTAAGTGTTTTTGAAGAGAAAGTTGATACACTGGAACAATGGGAGGATTCTCGATCCACTTTTCAGTTGAGATGCATTTCTAAAGTTGCAAAGTGAATGCTTCATCCAGTTAGGATCCAAATTGAGAACGTGTCATCTGAGAGTGGGATACAGCAGCCATCTTTGTTATGTAATTGCTATTGACAAGCACAAAAAATCAGTGTGGTTTGAATTCCCTCCATCCTGAAGAGATTAACCACCCTTCCTTCCTGGATGCTAGATGAGTCCCCTGCTGCTGTGTCCCAGAGAATAATTGTACCAGTGGAGGTCCATCCTTCACCTGTGCTGCTTGGAGTGGAATGTGATGTTGCCAGGAATTCAAGAAGGCAAACAAACATGAGCAAGCTGAAGTTGTGAAATTAATAGAAGGGGGGAGCCAAGTAATTTCTCTATTTAATGATGATTTAATGGAAAATTCCAAAGGGAGGCAAAGAAGAAAAAAAAGAAATAACAATAGAAATATAAATTTCCAGATGCTACAGTCTCAAAAGTAATACAAAAGCAGGTACAACACAGTATATCCTTTGTGAAATGACAAAAGGAAAACTACACTGACTGAATTTTTATTAGTGAGAACATGGGAAACAGTTCCACATGAATAAGGCAGCTAGACTTTGACTGTTTCCAGCTTCATCTTAATGTTTAAGCTGTGGTGCTTGCTGCAAAATGGATTAGAACTGTTTTTAAACACAGATTCTCACTTGTGGAAAATCAGCTACTGGCAGCAGTGTCTTGCTCTACAGTGGAGTCCAAAGGCGATTGTCCCAATGGCTTCTAACTTGCTCTGGGCTCTGTAACGTGATTACATTGCTGTGGGGCTGGCTAGACTGCTCATCCTCTGGGAGCAGTTTAACCTTTAATTTGGAGGAATTTGCACTGTTACATATCTGTGTACAAAGGTAATATCATGTGGTTTGTGCTCTGGATGTTCGTTGTCTATTTCCACATACACTTTAAATTGAGCCTGTGTTATGTGAAATCAACATATTCTCTTCAAAGACCACCTACCATCTGGATCCTGACATCATGTTTTTCTTGAGAGTCAGTGAGGTAAATGGTACAGACCAGCCTTCACTGTTCTTATATCAGTTTGCTAATCAGACAGAGCTGTAATAGTTGATCTTTTTAATATGAAAATGTTCATGTTTTACATATGTTTTATCCATTCTTTTATTTTATGTGTACATTTGGGACTTTCAACATGTTCTCAATCCCCATTGGCCTTATTGATTTTGCAATGATTTAAAGATTTTAAGTATTTTAATTCTCCTAGTCCTTTCCCTTTCCGCTCTTAACGTTTCTATGTTACAATTTTATTGGCCTCAGGAAAAATTAATAAGTAGTAACTATTTTTAATAAATCTTTCATTTATTTCCATTGCATTTATCCTCAGCAGTATGAAGAAGTTTTTTAGGTTAAATACTATAGTTTATGCTTTTTCTCCTACTGCTTTTGGTATTAACTGTCAAAATTCTCTATGAACTAACTTAGATCATAAAAACAGAAATCTTAGTCAAATATTTTATTAATTATTTAGCATTTATGTAATTTTAATCCTAACAGAATACAGAACTGTAATTTCCATTTATTTTCATTTTCTTTCTCTATTTGTACTGCTTGTGTCTACCTTAACTTGTTTTAAAACCTAGTCCATATAATTTTTAAATCTTCTATAATTTTCAAAGATTTATCTTTGTAAAAGGAGTCAGTTTTTTTCTGTATATCCAAGTAATTGCTACAATTGAATTAAACTTTTTAAATTAAAAATTTATCTTCATTCAAATGTATCATTTTAACTATTTAATGAGATGGAATTAATTTCCATCTCAGTAGTATCTGGCTCATAGTCATGGCAGATCTCAATTTATAAGAGCAAGGAAATCTAAAGAGAGGTGTGATCAAAAAATTCAACTTTGGTGTATATATTCATAGGAAATTTTGAGATGTTTTACTTTGTTTAGTGTACATGTCGTGTGGAGCTTTTTGTCTTGCAGACTCAGTTTGTTGTTAATAGTATTGCTATTACAATTCTTGTTTATGAGTATATTATTCTAGTAATAACGAGATTATCTGGTCCAGCTTAAAGCAGGTCAAAGTCAGATAAGACTGCTCAGGCCATATCCAATTGACCTGCCATATCTCTCAAGTCCAAGATTCCACAGCTGATCTGGGCAGCCTATTACAGTGTTTGACAACCCTAGTGGTGAAAAAAAAATATTCTTAGCACTGTGGCAGCTGTATTAGATACAAATTAAGAGTCAAGAATATTGGGGTTAGTTTATACTTCAAAAACCTAGAACATGTTTTAAATCATCCAAATTGCTTATTGACAGAAGAATGAACTATTCTTCTGTATCAGAGCTCTTGACTGACAACTCTGCTGGAACATCTACCTTCTTTACAGTTAAAACTTGAATTCAGCAGCACTCTTCTTGTCATTGTGTTACATCGATGAGTGTTTAGAGGACTTGATATTACTGTGTAGATATGAGATAGTGAACACCGCTGTAAAAACTTCTTCTGGATAACATCTAATATAGGGACCACAGCTTATTAAAGCTGAGGTGTACCTGCTCTACAGACTTATTTATACAGGGGACTGCAGTAGTGCCATAGAGTGTTCTATGAGATTACCCATTTTTATGCATCATCATTCTAATTCCTCTGGGACATTATCTGTATCTTACCATGTTCTGTGCCATCCGTGTTATTATTGGTGGCAATGAGAAATTTTCTATCATTGAAAGCCCTAATAAAGATACAGATATTAAGAATGTCTTTCTATTGTAGTATAAAGAACTGCATGGAACATATTTTTCCTGTAATTACAGCAGTTTTGCCCTGAAAGTTGTATTGTAGAAGGTTGGAGGGTTTTAAATAAGAATTAAAATCTCTGTGCAGCTTGATTTTCTTTGTACTCATTCTTAAGGATATAGCAATCATTGCATTGGGATGTTGGGAGTTCTGACTCTTTCAATGCTTTTTAAAATTGAATGGTTCATCATAGCTGTAGTTATTAGAATAAATCTTTTTAGTCAATACCATTCTAATGTTAAAATCCATCAGGAAAAGGGGTGGATTTTGGTTTATCATTCTAAAGGTAGAAGTTCAAAATTCATTTAAAATTGGCTTTGTTTGTCTTGTTCAGATGGAGGTGGCCCATGCTTTAATTTAGGGAAATATTTTTGTAGAGATGTAAGAGAAAATGAAAAGGAGAAGGATTTCACTGTCATGTTTGGTGGTTTAGGGCTGTTTTCCTTGGTTTTTTCTTTTTATTATTTTTTCTTGGAAGCTGCTCAACCGTTTGGAATGCTAGAGTACCTCCTAGGGAGCTAGATTAGTGGGCAGGTGATGCAGTCATGAGTATTACATATCTCTCCAATTTTTCACATGGATATTACCTTCATGTATATGGGGTGTGAGTGTGTGCTCTGTACATATATCTTCCAGAAACTCCAGGCAGCTGCATTTTTGTTGATAATGTATATGAAACAACATCACAGTCAGGTGGTGGGAAAACAGTGCATGAATTTATGAAATACTGTGTAAGTATCCATTTACATTCTAGCTATGACAACATAAGCCTGAAATTTCTTTTCTTTTCTGTAAAATTATCCTTTCTCCTAAAAATGAACATCTTCACTTTAAAAACTAGACAACAGGATATGTTCAAAACTTGATGACAAAAAAGTATTATATTCTGCAAGTTAATAAAAGGCAGCCATGTGATGAACACAATTTTGTTCTACTTTTGTCACAGATGTCTTGGGTCTAGAAATTAATGATGTTTCCTACACACCAGTGCAGGCTGTCACTGCTAAGTGTTTCCAGACTCACTGTGTGTGTGTGCTTTAAAACCATGTACATGTAGCATGTCTCATGCAGAGGGGACGATGCAATTGTAATTCTAGAATTATATTCTGCAACATTAATTCTTCATTAACCCTGACTGATAAGTAATTTTGTCTTTATGAAATAGTTGGTGCTTTTTACTTCTTCCTATTTAAAATGGTGAAATACTCTCATGAATTTCAATCTTTCTTTATTGATAAAGTGATTTACAAGAAGCAACAAGTTGTCTTTGATAGGTAGAATCCATCTGTGGCCTGAGAACAAGGAAAAGGTGAATGGGCTTGAACTGGCTTATTTTCTGCAGCCCAAGAGAGAATCCCTGCAGGAAGGCTGAGGTTTCCCTGCCACAGAGAACTCTGCTGTTCTCTTACACATGAGCACAGTGTCCCTCTGGTACTGACGTGAAGGTGAGATTATGAGTGGGTCTTGTGCCTTTCTAGGCACCATTCAGCGGAAGGAGGAAGTGTTTAGCTGGTATGTCCTGTCTTTTACTCTTTCACTGGTAAGTGTTATAAAATGACTTAGCCTTTTGTTTATGGATCACATGGAATCAAAGGGAATTTTTCAGTCATCCTTGTCATGCATTGCAGAACAGCTTATGTGAAGAGTCAAAGCTGTGGTATTTCTGTAACATAGGTCAGAAGTTTTCTGTGCCTATGTTTCTGCTATGATCTGTCTCACAGAATAGAAGTTTCTGTGAAACTTCTGTGAGACTTCTGTGTATGAAAACCAACCAGCATGAAGGAGTACTGTGTTTTATAGCTAAAATCATGTTGGAAGAACCACTCTGAGAAGGCTCAGTTAGAAAACAACTTTGGACCTGGGAAGAACTTTATAGGCTTCAAATGGAGCTTTAAGTGTTCATGATCCAAACGATGAGATTCGAGTGCCACTGAAAAAGAGTCATAGATTTTGAGTTCTTAAAGTGGGGTAGGAAAAAAGGTCTAGGTTTCAATGGATGGTTGCTCAGCACCATTTTGAAAATGTAGCTATTACTGTATGGTGTGTTAGGTTATGAGCCTAGAAAATGTGGTGTCCAAAGTCACAAGTCAGTTTCAAAAAGATAATCCCTAAAATGAATTCAAGTCATTAAGTATTGCATGGTCTAAAATTTTGTGAAGACATTTTAATACAATTCTGTTCATGCCTTCAAGAGGAAAAAGGTCTTCAGGCATTCTAAAAAAGCATCGTGAATTAAAAAATTCGATAGTTTTAAAAAATAATTTATCAATAAATATCAATTTATTTATAAATGTATCAATATTTTTCAGAGAATTAACAAAATTATAGCAGTCTACATATAGAGCAAGAACTTGGTAGCCAACCAAGAATGGCACGGTGTACATTTACATGTAGTGTAATTTCTGCTGTACTTTAGTAAAAAAATCTCATTGATGGTTGGCTGCCATAGTTCTTTATGGCAATAAGTTCATTGCATATCTCATTTGAGGAATATAAACCACCTGCACCATCGATACTCTTGATTTCGAGGATCTTTCTAAAGAAAACATCGAGGTATAGGAGATGTAGGTTTTTTGGAGGCCTTGTAAAATCCGTTTTCTCTTGAGTTTTGTCATAAATGTGGTGCATTTTAGAAGACCTAGAAGTTCCCTTGAATAATTTCTTCTTTAAAAACTTATTTATGCAAAGCCCACTGGTATGAAATGAGTTTGTAACTTGATTCTGAAATTACCATCTACCTACTGTGGAATTGGTAGGAGGCATAGAAGTGGTTTTGTGACCTGCTGTAGTATAAAATTGTAGCAAACAGACTTAGGGGCAGTACAAAAGTACTGTAAAAATATTTGATTGCTTCTTAAAACCAAATAGGGACATATAAAAACAATAATAAACATGTATGCAGCCCTCTAATATGCTTGGTTGTACAATTTTTGACTGGAAAAGCATAAGTGAGTAATTAGATAATTGCTGCCTTGATTGAGCTTAATAGGAAACATTTCAATGAGGCTAAAACTACACAGAGAGGAAGTAGGCTTTTATAAAGGGAAACATTCCTTGTCATGCAACTGTCAGCTTTTGCCCACACGAAGAGATGGAACTAAGTGGATCTATGCAAAGGAAACAAAAAGAGGGAAAGAAAAAGGGGGGAGAAAAAAAGAAAAGACTGGCATAATTATACTTGTACATAAACAGTGTCTTCTGATACAATTTCTTGATGATTCCAGCTTTGATAACATGTCTTTTATAATCATCTTGGCTGCAACAATTTATGGCATTATATTCATAGGAGAGGTTAAGTTTCTTCTTTAGAAAAAGAAACAGAGATACAAAAAACTTTTCTCATTCTGCATAATTTAATACTTTTTCAGATTATCTTCACCTGCCAACAGCGTAAAAAGTAGTATAAGATCTATTTTTTCCATCTGTAAAGCAGGAGTGCCCATGAACTATTCAGGAATTTCTCTGCAGAACTACTTGTGTGTCAGGAGCCAATTTCCTTTTGATGGTGAATGGGTGAATACTTGAGCTGGGACTGCAAGACAGCTGCAGCTCGTTTTCTTATGGACACTTCCATGGTCTCCAGCCGTACCTGCTGTCATGGGTGGCAGTGTAGCTCATGGGCATTTTGTCCAGGCTAATGCCATCCTGGTGTTCATCCCAACAATTAGGAAAAATGCTTTTTCCATGACTGGCTGGTATGTTAAAATAAAACTGAACAGATGCTCTGTTGTCTAATATTACGTCCCCCTGGCCTGAGGCTGCTGCTGATGAAATCACCCACAGCAATTACATAGCTTGTAAGTCCATTACTGCTCCTATGGGCCCAGAAATCCAGCTAGGGCCGGACAGGAGTGGGAGGACTGAGAGACATGATGTGAGCAGTTTGCAGGAGGGTGAGAAGTGCGTTCATGGAGCACAAGTACTGCTTTTTCCTTGAGGAAAAGGCCTTTCCTTGTTTTGCCTCTTGGGACATGCGGCTGCTCAACAGCCATTTACCACCTAAGAAGGAACATCTATTTCCATCCAGCTAGCCTGCTCTTTGTTCATAAATCTACTATAATCCACTGAGTCTCTATATTACATTACTATAGTTTCAGTAGTTTATATTTAACTGCTATGAATGCTGTCTATGGTAAGGACTGTGCTAGTTTTAATGCTCTGATCAGTGACTTGGAGAAGGGCACATCTCTGTTGCAAACAAAGGTGCTGTTCAGGTTGAATTGTCAGTCAGGAGTGCATGGCTTTTGTTTTGGGAGCTGTGGATATAACTGGGAGAGGTTAAATTATCTGCTAAATATTGCATCAGTGTCCTAATGTAGCATTAGCAGACATTGAGATACTGTTGATTTGTCTTTTGAAAGCAAAGCCTAATAGTGCCACCAAATATTTCGATTTATTAAAGATACTGCAGGAGTCTATGGCTGTGTAGAGCATTCCCCATTGTGGTATTTTTTGATAAAGGCTGGAGCATTTCAATGCCTAATTCAGGAATTTCACCTGTCTTAGGACAGACTAGACTTCATCAGTCAGTGTTTTGCAACTTAGTGTTTAACTTTGGGTATGCAAATATGAAGTATTGATATATACTTTCTTTACTAGGAAGAGATTTATGTATGGCAGTTTTCAAAACAGAAAATTTTCGCATATGTCTAAAGAAGAAAAGGATGGTTTCCAGTAGGTTTACTTGTATTTGGACAGTGGGATGGGGAGAAGGGGATGCTGAGTTCCATTAGGAATGGACTGTTGATTTCAGAGGTGCTTTATAGGCCAAAAATGAGAATGAAGCTAGCATGAGTGTGAGCTCACCAATGGAGGTAAGATGGTGATAGTTTCCATTTACATGCACTAAAGATTAATGTGTTGCATGAAAGATTTATGCAAAGACACTAGCTTTGTTTTTAATGTGTTTTTCTGCATGCAAAAGTTTACTAAAAATTAAGTTCTTTTTTTGTAGACTAAGAATTAGAATTTGCATATTTTCATACAGTGCAGCCAGTAATTCCCTTGAGTTTCTCATGGAATTATTACAATTGCTGCTGAAGCCTGGTGTCAAGTTTGTTTAGCCTAGAAATAGTTGGCCTGAGGTAAAGGACTATTGGAGGTTGTCACATTTGTAGTTATAATTTAGTAATTTATGTTTGCATGAAGTATGACAAATTGACTAATGACTACCCTAAAGAGAGATGCCAGCCTGACATTTCATATGCAGAAGTCTTATGGCAATATCAAGTGGACTGACTCCTCTACAGGGCAGAAATAACTCTTCTGCTCCATTCTTAAATTTTATGTTTTAGTTAGGTAGAATTCCTCATGTAGTCTTTTTTTCCAGGAGCTGCTTTAGCTGGGGTTCTGCATTATGACAGAAGCTTGACATTCTGCCAGAAAAGTTGGAAATGAAGGCAACTTAAAATAAATACTGGTGATATTTCTCTTTCTCTCTCCCTTTCTCCTTCTCTTTCTCTCTCTCTCTTTTTAAGGAAAGGCATATGTTCTTATCCTAACTTGTCCCAGTAGAGGGTCAATTACAACCAGTTGGCTGCAAGTCTGATCCAAGAAAAATACTGAGTACAGAAACTTCAGCAACAGGTACCGAGGGCCTCTAGTACAGTCAGTCATTCCCAGTGCATATGAAATGCGAACATAAAGCCTATGGGTAAGATATTTTTAGGCCCTAAGTTTCCCATGATGGTCCAAAATGAATCAATAAATTAAAGCAGACATTTTTGTGTAGTTAGGTATTTTCCTGGATAATTCTTAAATGTCCACAATAGTATGAGATCTTTTATATGAATCGTGAGAATAGAACAATGTCTTACTTAGAAAAATATGCCTTGCCAAATGTTCACGTATGGGCAAATATTCTGTAACTTGTTCTTGTAGGGTCAAGTAAACATTAAACTAGAGACCTAAATGAAAAACCAAGCATGTATGCATAATAATAATCAGGCAAAGGAAAAAATACACAGGTGGTCTGCTTTGCTGATGTTAGTCCTCACATCCTCGCACACACTGTGTCTTAGGACCAACTTACACTAATGGAATTCACCTCTGGTGGAATAAGTTACTTCCAAATCAACTGAAGTGTAAAGGTAACAGTGCATTAATGCCTGAGTTCTATCAGATTGACACAGGAGCTTTGCTGCACAGATGAAAGGTGTTGAGACCAAGGCCTATGATAGTTTTTAGCAGTATCTTTGAGCAAGTATGTTTAAAGACCAAGCAAACTTCAGACTTAAAAGTATTTAATTTATGCCACAGAAAAGCTGCAGGAAGAGCAGTAAATGTAACTAGTTTTTGATGGAAGCATTTAATTAAGCTGGCTTCTCTTCTATGCTTCAGTATTTACAGAATGAAGAGGGAATATGTGGCTACTAACACTACTTATGCTGCATGTTGGTCAGATTTAGAAATCTAATATTTCTCCTTTAGAGAAAGCAATCACAAATTGGCCCTGAAATGGCCCTGTTCCACCTAATCTCTATGCAGGAGACTTTTTGGGGCAGCCTTTATGTGCATTTTCATTCTATGGTTTATGCCTGTGTGCTTTCAGTATGTAACTCAGTCATTCTTGGGTTCTTGCCTGTGTGTGATGGACTAACATCTTCATCATTCTGTTGTTATTCAAAGAGTGGAAACAAAACTGCACAACTCTTAGGCACTAATTGAAGAGCCAAGGCTTCCCAGCCACAGGAGTTAATTGTTCAAACCCTCCATAGGCTCTGTAACACATTCCAGCAGATTACATGGACTCATCTGTTTCCACACTGGTTAAAATATTTATAATGGAACAGATTTCTTTATAAAAGATAAAAATGCAGTTTTGGTGCAATAAAAAGTTTTGGGCGTGCAGCTAATTTTGATAACCTCTCAATAATAAGAATAGAAATTATTCCAAGACTTTTCTGAATTAATTTCAAAAATGTGGGCATTTGATATGATAAAATGTTTTATTTCAATGATTTTGTCTGGACTTGTGTGTATGTTTTTCAATATTTCTGTATAACATATTTATTTCAGCTTGTAACATTACATTTGATATCACAATATGTTTTACTTTTTAAAAATATTTTAATTGGCATGCTAGTAAATTATTTTTTTAATCTTCGAAAACTGAATATATCAATACTGCCAGAAGGAAAATTTGACATTATAGAAAGCAAGATTAGTTTAGTAGTCCTGATTTTTTTTCTCTTAAATTGTTATTCTGTGAAAGTAGTTAAAATGTTGCTTCTCTTATTTTAATTTTTCCCTCTCTCACAAGTGTCAAGCTTGCAACATAAAGAAAATTCTGGTTAGATTGACCCTACTGTCAAACACTGCAGGAAGTTTGCCTAGTCCTTAAAGTTGCTAACAGGTTGTTTCTGGTGATACTTACTGTATCCATTAGGATAGAACTAGTGACTAACTAGTTTTCCCTTTTTTTAATGGTTCATTACAACAGCTTTCATATAAAAATTGCTAATTTGCATTCTCTTGTCATACAGGTAGGTGTTATTTACTTCTAAAATTATTGTTTTCATTTATGTATTTTAAAAAGTTATTTATTTTTAAAATAAATTTAGATGAATCATCAAGTACAGAGGCTTATTGTCAGTCATGCTGACACTTTTTAGTCAGTATCCATCCAAGATTTGTAGTTAAAATCCTAAGAGATTCAGAAAATCTGTCTTTAGTTTCTCATACTTTCAAAATCCTTCTATCTAACCTTGGGCAAAATATTTTTCAGAAGCAAAATGAATGAATAATTTTTCATTCTCTCAGGATCTTTTCTAATAGTCCCTTCATTTATTGTTTATAAGGCATCCTGATGAAGGTTTTTGAAAAGCTGTATCTGAGGACATATCCTTCTCCTTGTTGGTTAAATGTTGAATGAAAGGTCTTATCTATTAAGGAAATTACTATTAGGCAAAAATTAAAATACTGAAAATTGTCTAAGTAGGGCCTAAGTAGACATTATTAAAATAAAGATATGCAGATATTCCAGTAAACAGAATGCTGCTGTCTTTGAGGATTTTTTTTTTTTTTTGCTTAGGCATTGTTTGGGAATATAGTGCTTATTGAAAAGGAGGAGCCTCTGGTAAATAAAGCAAAGAGTAAGTGCCATATCCCCTGACAAAAGAGTGATATTGCAATCAACTTGATTTAATGCATTTTAGTGTTTGTCTGAGCTACTCTGTGAAACAATTTTGACTATCAAAATGATTGAAAGGCAATCTGTAAATTATTTGAAAACCATAAATAATTATTGATATTTACATCTCAATAAAGTGCCTACAGTGAACCTAAGACTCAGTGTGTCTTACATTTTATGGCCGTACTGTACAAACCTGACAAAAACATACAAAACTGCAAACAAGACAGCTGTAAAAGCACACTGGTGCATTTGAGTTTGGCTGTGAGAAACTAGCATTTATCAAGGGAGCCAAACTGTTAATCAGCTCACTTTTGCAGAACAGTAAGCTGCTGATTTCCAAAATGTTAAAGGCATCAGACAGGGACAGCCACCACTTTTTGTGAAGAATGCTATCTTGGGGATACTGCAGGACAGTAACATTGAAGTTTAGCATTCTGAAGAAGGTTAAAATTGCAGTGGGAGTCTAGCCTTGGATGAAGAAATTTTGGATATGGTAGGTGTGAATTTGGTAGGTTCAAACCACTTCTTTTGTCTACATCCATTTCATAAGGTTCAGTGTTTTGCAAAGGGCAAGAAGACCATAAAATCATAGAATGGTTTGGGTTGAAAAAGATCTTAAAAACCATCTTGTTCCAAACCTCCTGCCACAGACAAGATCAGTGTAAGACTCCTAATATACACTGGTTTTTGTGACTCAGGAGGCCTTTATGAACCGAATGAGATGGAGAAAATTACCAGAAGGCCCAACTGGATATGCTGCAAGGACATGCAGAGTCCATTATGACAGATGATATGCATCCAGTATTCCCTATGAATACAGAGGATGAATAGTTGGGGAATTCTCAGTAGCTTTTGATTAGACTATGCTGATCCAGTAAATCTCCAAAAGTACCTATAAGTGTATATACCTACGTAGAAATTTCCTCCTCATGAACTACACTTTGTTATTTATTTGCCTGCTTAACTGTTCTTATAGTCAAAGATTCATCATCATTTGTAGGCCTTGTTTCAGAGTTTATCTTTAACACTGGCTTTTATGCACTTCTGCAGAACCATACAATGGCAGTAAAGAAAATCAACTTTGATAACACTCATAAAGGAAGAAAAATTATTGTATGGACCAGACTTGTTCACAGCAGTCTTGAGTTTGGTGGTTCTGGCTGCAAACTGGTTTTCTGAATGTGTTCAGCAGGCACGCTGTTGTTCTTGTGGAAAGACTCTCCAATTAAATTCCCTACATAAAATCTATTTTGAAAACCTACATCTGTAAAAACTTTTTCAAAGTGAAACTTTCAATTTATGGATGTTATCCCCACTTATAGTTAGGACTGTTAAAAAAGACTTGAATTGAAAGTTAAACTCTGATAGCATTCCAAATATTTTTGTTAATGGCATTTTTTGGTGCATAGAAATAAAGCTCATGTTTAGAGTTTTGGAAAAGTGAATACATTTTTTGTACTCTGCAAAAATTATTAGTGTCTTTGTTTCAGCAGTAATTTTCTATGCAGATTTTTTCTTCAAACTTTGGCATATAAATTGCATGTTAGACCAAAGTTGTTGTCTCCTTTTCTAAGAGCTAGAAAGGAAACACCATATTTCATGAAAATGCAATTTCATCAAACTTTCTCTCCTTTTTTCTTTTATCTCCTTTGACTGACAGTTTAAGGTAGGAACAAAACTTATAAAACAGGTATGAAGAGAATAAAGGGAAGAATACAGCTGTTGTTCCAAGGCAAGGTTACCTTTCCTGTTCTGAGGTCATTAGAAGACTATCTTTTCCTGTCTTTTACAAACAAGACAGCCTTCAATGTCTTCTGATACTACTTCATGTGGTAAAGCTATATCTGTGGGTGAGTCACTTATTTCAAAAAGAGAAAAATTGTTTTGTGTAAACAGGGCAGTACCTCTCAGATTTGAGTCCTCTCAGTCCCTAAAATAGCAAAATTAATCATTACATCATTTTCTTGTAAAATTAGGAAATAATGTTCCTGTGAATTTGTAGCTGATTGACTTGCACATAATAATTTGAAGATAATTGGCTTTGCTACAACAGTAAACAGTTATTTTCAAAGTGTTCTTTTTTTAGGTTCTTAACTTCTATGTCAATATTAGCCAGTGGCATCTGATTCCTTCTTTTAAATCCTCATTTCCATCCTTGTTTTGCTAAGCTTCTTACTACCAGCAGCAACTACAAAGCATCTTCAGAAGTAGACAGCAAGAGGAAAAGAGGGAAAAGCTAACTAACACCTTATTTATTTCCAGGACAGTCTTTGTATTGGAAAATATCAAGAGAAGGTGGTATCTGGCTTACCAAACTTCATCATACTTATCATTAAATCTCTGGCTCAGCTGCTAAGCTAGCAATGCTTCCTGCATGAAGCATGTTTTCGAAAGTTTTGTGCGTCAGAGTTTTCAGGTTTTTGCAATCAAAATTCTTCGGAAGGCTATATGTTTTCAGTTTCCAAGCA
>NW_005054301.1:7456253-7466871 GCF_000277835.1 Geospiza fortis
CTAGACACATTCATCAACTGCTCAGTGTGTTGGCTTCTAATTCTGCTTCCTTGTCTATCTCTTGCTTATAGGCCCAAGGAGCATGCTGTTTCGCAAACATAAATTCTCATGAATTTAAAGCCCTGGGTATAGTCCAATATTCTCTACCTCCTTTGGCAGCCTGCAAGGATAAAGAACAAAACAGGCAATATGTAGCCAGTTTAATTGGAAATTAATTTATGATACTGCATTTCAGTGCCCAATGTATGGTGAATTTCCTGGCAAAATATTGCATAGAAATGGTGCAGCCTGGGTCTGAGGTCATAAGAACAGTCAACACCCTTGCATATCTTCTTATTGTACATGCAAGTTGGGCTACTATAAAGATACAAATGAGAGCTTCAAAACAGCTGCTATTCTTTCTTTTGATTTATAAGTTAGTGAAGGTAAAAAGTAATGCAGAAAAATAGAATTTCTCCTTAAAAACAATTGGAGAACATTTTTTGATTTATTGGTTTTTTTCTGTATTTTCAAAGAAGTTTACAAAATCACTTTTCTGATTGAGACAGCAGAGTATTACAAGAAAGAAAAGAATTAGCATTAATTTTTTTTTCTTTTGAATTTCTACATCTTGGGACATTTCCATTTGAAACAGCCTTTAAACTGAACATTTTGAATATTTACGAGTAGAAAAGTCTCTAAATCTAGCAGCTGTTTAAATCACTTTAGGAGGCTCTAAATGTGCATTTCTGGTGTTGTAGATCCAACGAGTGTTGTTGCACGATGGCAGCAACAAGCAGGCAACAGCCCTAGTGTTCATTCTGGCTGCTCACATTTCCTTCTAAGCATAGACAGCTGCTTCACAGTTTGAGATTCCCAGCTGAGGCCTCTAAGATTAATGACTCGGGGGAAGAACTGAGCCTATATAACAGTATTTCTTACAGAAAATAGGGGTGTGGAGACAGAATATTTTACAAAAAACTGTGCATATCAACAAAATTAGTCTGAATTGGAATCAACTTGTGTTCCATTTTCAGTGATGCTTCCAGCTTGTAAAACATGTAAGTTATATTATGCGTTAGTAGATCCCCAGGTGAATGGAAGAAAAAGATGATCCTTCCTGGAAAATGGTCATTCCTGGACCTGCTTGAAGTTTTGAATCAAAATGGAAAGTATAAAGTTGAAGTGATAAAAACATTAAATGCATGCCAAATGGTGGTTTTTAATATGAATATCTCACTTCATAAATCAGTAGTATTGAAATTTGAAGCATAACATTGATTTATTGCTTTCTTTCTCTGCAGTTTGAAACAGCAACGATTTTGCTTGTACTTAGGGACTGTCACACAGACAGCAAACATTTGGAAATCAGTTATTCTGCTCTTCCTTGATAAGACGTACATGTGTCATTTCTAGAATCCTTTGCAGAGAGAGATAGTTTTCCTACAGGATAGAGGCAGTCACTGATAAGATAATGGCAGTAGTTGTATGCAGCTCTAATCCCTTGAAAAAAATTCTTTTGAGATATTTTCTCAGTAAGAATATCTTCTGGAACAAAGCATCATTTTTCTTATCTCTTATACTCACCTGAAGCAAACCTAATGTATACTACAGGTACAACTTCAACCTCACAAGTGAAAGTATTATAAAAATCTAGAAAAGTCATGATACATTTAAATTACAGCAAAAGACACAGCTGTATGAATGTGTCAGAAAAACAGTTGTGATCTTCATAAAGGTTTGTTTAGAGATTGTATAATGCACAGGTATATGTAACCAATTGGTAATACAAGACAAAATACTGTTTAGCTGGGGTTGTTCATAGAAATAATGCTGCACATTTTTGTTGTCTGAAAGTCTAAAAAATTAGATAAAAAATTACAGAAAACAAAAAATTATTGTGTGCATTTGTTAGGTTCTGCCTTACCCATAATTTCCTAGTAAAATAAAACATTTAAGCATTAAACTTACAGATAATTTGAAGACTTGGTTTTGTCCATGTAAAATTTCTAGTTTCAGAAAACACAGATTGGCAAAATTTTGACAGAATACTTCTTAGTCACTGAAATGAATTCATTTAGATGACAGATTTAGTACTTTTGTGTGTGTTTAGTGTATCAGAGGATATTGGTAGAAGCTGTTGTTGGGTATCCTTACAGTCTAAATATACTGCTGAGTCTTGCTGCCTGTAATCAATCCACTAATTTCTGATCTATGAGTGATAACACAACCTTTAAATGAGATTAAGAAAGAATCGTGTATTTTGAGTTATCAGAGGACCAGGCTCTGGATATATAAATAAGAAATTCTTGCTTTCTCACAAATACTTCACAAATATCATGGCCTACTGTAATTCTGATTCATTTTTCTTTTGAGTCACTAGAAGGGGGGAGAAATAGAAAGAAAAGAGAGAAAGAGTAAGCTGGAAAAGAAGTGAAAAAGAAACCAGAAGTCATTGGCAGAAAGACAAAATGTTTGTGTGATAACTCACTATATATATATATATATATATATACACCTTTGTTTTATCATGTAGGTTAGATACACATGTGCCTACATTGTTCTGTCTTCAATTGTTATTTGAAGGACTGGCTCACGTATGTGTCTGGTGTTTGATAAACTCACAGACAGCAGCCATCTGAAACATAGGTAAACATATAGTAAAGTGCCAGCATCTCTCATATAGTTGCTTTTGTTCTCAGTTTAGTCTGTCTGGGAATGGAAGCATTCATCATGCAGATCCTTCAGTCTTTTTAGGATCAATCTCTTCCCTGGAGTAATATGTGATACCTTTGATATTTTGTATTTTATTCAGTGTGGTGGTGAAAGGGAAGAATTTTGCTAATTTGCACTAGAAGGTTCCCAGAGCATGGGAGAAAGTCTTCAGTCTGGGGGGGGGGGGGGGTGGAGAAAGAAGAGAGAGAACCAACCTAATCCTCTTTTTTGCATCTCAACAACGATGCCTTGAAACAGGCTCATAAATCTGCAGTCCGAGATGACCAGAACTTCTTACCCCTTTTCAAGCAGAATAGCTAAATTACTGACTCTCTGGATTGTCAAATTAAGCAATCCTGGTGGCTGCAATTTCAAAATAAAAAATGGAGGAAGTCCTGTTTACTTGTTTAACCAGGTATCTATCCACAGTATGGTTACAGTACTTAAGGGATCCATCAGTGGTGCACAGTAAGTGCAACAGTAGGAAGAGTTCTTATCTCTGAAAATCTTCAGTAAACTTCTGTGGATTCTTTCTGGAAATGTCTGTGCAAGCTGCATTTCCATCCAAGCCCTAACATTTATCTACTCCATGAGTTGCAATCTACCAGGTTGTCAGTCTTAGAAAATCTTCTTTCATTCTAGGTTAGTCAGGAATAAATTATTACAGTGTACAGATCATGGCTCATCAGTCTGCTAATAACAATGATAACAACTTGTTATCTCTTCCCTAAAATTATAGTGAACAGGTGGTAGGTCAAAAATCTTAATGTCCACCCTGGTCCTCCACAGTTCCAGGAAAGAAACAGGTCTATTCATAGATGCATTGGCAAGCACGTTATGAGATGATACCAAGAAGAAATTTGAAGAATATGCTGCTCTAACAAAACCTATTTCCCTTTACAGGCTTCTGTCTGCAAAGAAATTACACAGCACAATTTCAAGGGCAACTTGAAATGCCAGGTTATATCCTGTACTTATAATATCTATGCAGTGCTATATGAGTTAACGTTCTTAGTAAGCTTCTAAAATGTGAGGTCATAAGGTAAGAGAGATGCACTATTTCCTTGGTGTCTCCACTGAAATAAAATTTCATGGTTTTTAATATAGTTTGTTTCTTCAGATTTTTAAAAATTATGCTTGTCATCCACTCTCTTGATTTTTGCAGAACTTTGTCATAGTGTATAATTTCTTCACTGAAATCACATGCTGTAAAAATCAATCGGTCCTGTGTAAATATTCTAACATGAACATTTTTTAAAATTCAGGCAAACTGACAAATTACTAAACTATCTAGAATGTCCTTTGATATTATATATATTATTAAGCTAGTCTCATTGCTGGTAATATATTTTGCATTAATCTCTAACAATGTTATAGGATGGATAAATGTGCTCCTTTTAAGACTCTAGGATACACATAAGACCTTCAGTGTGCCTTGTGTTCTTTCTGTTTATCTCCTGTAGAATTTGGATGGTACTATAACAACTTGGTGATTGTGATTGTACTGTACTTGTTGAAAGATTTCTCAGAATACATAGAAAATTTAGTATAAATTGAAGAAGATTTTCCCATTTTGAAATAAAAGCAGTTTTGGAAATATGGAAAGCATGTAATTTCTCTACCCATAATGAGAAATACACTACTGTGTTTTTATTGTGCTAGGTGGGATATAAGCCTGTGGAAAGGGAGAGGAAAGAGTAAGTCATTCCTGTGCCTCTCCATGCAGGTTCTTTAGCACATTCTTTGTGCTGTTTGGCTTTACTATACACACAGAGTGCCTTGCCTGACATAGGTCCTATGGATGAGAAATCTGGCTTCCTCCTGCTGAGTAACGAAAGGAAAAGACAACCAGTGAGTGGTTATACATATGTATACATATGGAGGTTATGCCACACAACGGGGTGCCTGTCTCTGACCTAGTCTTAGACGTGCTTGAATTGCTCCAGCACTTTCTCTCCTCCTCTCTTGGCTTTCCTGTGCTTCACTACTGGTGGTCTTCTGTATTCCATGCAGATGTTTTCCCCATGTTATTTCATGGTTATTTTTCAAGTGGTTTCTTAGGAGAAGGGATGGAGAGTCCACACATGGGAACATCTGCTCTAACAATTTTTCAAAGCAAACAGCAGATGGCATTGCTGCTTCCTTTTGATCTTGCAAGAAAAATCCTGTGCCAGTTGTGTTACTTTAAGTTTCAGGCTGCGTGGTAATGGCCTACGTGAGCATTTGCTTCTCCCTTTTCTCTCAACAGTAGCACTACTTGCAGATGTTTACTCTGCAACTTTCTATTTAGCTTTTTTTTCTTTTTGTGACCCTAACTCCTACTAGGTGTCATGTTTGTTGTTTTTTCTCTCCTCTCCTCGCAGAACTTTTATAATTAATGCCATATCATCGTTATCAATTCTCTTCATTGATATGCAAATGGTGGGGAAATAAAAGATTTGTCATATTCTTCAACTTTTATTTCTCTGTGGTTCTACCTCTGCATATAGTGAGTTGGGAACTCTATACATCTTGTTTGCTCTTTTTTTTGTAAGAAAGCTTTATTTCTTAAGGCAATTTCTTAGTTTCTAAATAGAGTTCTTCCTTTTTATATAAATTTTGACATTCTGACAATGTCAAAATGCACTCAAGTATGTATGAAATTCGAAATGCTTAAGGAAATTTTTAGACACTTTTTGGGTCACGTTATTAATTGAGTTTTTATCTGAACCCCCTTTCCAACACATAGTTTCATGTTTGATCATCCTGATACATTTATACGGCTTCTTTTGGTACTTTGTGGTCAAATCTTACTGTACTGAGTGACCAGGTTGCTCTTTTTAATAGGTACTAATATGAGAAATTAAATTTGCATGCAGGAGGTAAAAATATGACATAAATATCAGTTTATAGTGAAGGGTAGCTGCAGTAAACTTTGTGTGATAAGGCTAAGACTGTAAACAGAAGGGCAGAGTAAGAGATACAGGAGGAGTCTCTGGGGACTAATAAAGAATTTACTGTCAGCCTGATGTGGAATTCAGGAATGTCACTTCCCTTAAAAAGCCTGGAAGATTAAGGTAGAGCCTTTGAGCATGCTCTCAGTTTAGAGTTGTAAGCCTGTTAATGGAAAGTAGAGTATGCATAATTTTATCTTGTTTCCATATTATGCTAAATTGCATTTGGTCACTTAAGATGGAGGCCAGTGTGACTCCTGTATTGAAAACTGTGGGGCATTTGCACGGGCTCCTGTTTTCAGCTCTCCTAAATTCACTGTTTCATTGTATCTGATCCTTCAACCTCCGCTTAGGTATGCTGTACTGCCATAATTTTTATTTTATTTCTGTTTAAACATGAATTTTATGAAGCAATGCATGTAAATTATTATCTTACAAAGATTTCATGTCCATGTTTTAAAGTCTTCTTTAATATATAGTTTTATAAAATATATAAAATATCATATGTCAGTAATGTTCATTTTTGTTCCATGTATTTAATTGATTGTTGATTGCTGTGTATTCTTTAGAATGTTGAGGATAATTCATCAGGGTGAAGGGGGTGAGGGAGTGGTTGTTTTCAAATGTTAGTTTAAAACCTTCTGCAAAAGAAAGGATCTATTTATATAATAAAATGCAGAAGCCATTGGCCTTGAGTGTTCTGTCTTCTTTTTTGGAACTTGGCTTTCTATATTTAACATCACATATAGCTTAAAATTCTAATTGAAAAGGACAAATAAGAAAAGAAAAACATTTTCTGCACACAATTGTAAATGGCTTTGGTATCTTTCTACTCTCCAGAAACCATTAACTTCATTATTTTATACTAGCTTGATTTCCCTAATTGAAAAAAGATTTACAGAGGGGCATGAAATAGATAACCTTTTTGCCTGATTTAACTGAGTAATAAACAAAATTTAAAAATAATTCCAGGTATCAAAAAAATATGTCATTTTGTCCACATCCTGAAACTGTTGGGAAATCGACAGGTATCAACAAAGGAAACTTGCATTATCCGTGTAAAAATTGCTCTGGAAGAACTCTTCAGAAATATGCTAATTTATGTACATGCATTTTTATTTAATGTCATCAAAAATACGTTCATGCTAGCAAAATTAATTGGCTCCATCAGTTAAAAAACTAATTTCAAATTGGTTTACAGCCTTCAGTACACAGTTTTTATATCTCAGGACCTTTCATTTTTATTGGAAAAAGAGGTCTTGCAGCTTGTTGTGGAATATTTGGCTACTATCTGGCAGTACTGAAATGGCCTTTGCAGAGAGCCTTTTCTATGGTTTTTTGCTACTGGTACCATAGAAAAAAATTGTGGTTACTGTATCCACTTAATGGCATGGCTGATGTGAAGAGAAATTGTCAGTGCACTTACATTGGAGTTTTGTTTGTTTACTTTTAAATATTGATCTAGCATTTACCACTGAAGAAATTATTTCATTCACAGCTTTGCATTCTTCCCTTGTTGGCACCATCATGCCTGGAACAAGAAGGAGGATTTGTGTGAATTCACTCCAGACTTACATCAGAGGAGTCAATTAAAATTATTCTGGCCAGAAAACCAGAAGAACTAAACTAGTGCATGGAACTAAAGATATCACAGTGGCTCAAAGGTTTATAATAACATTGTTTATTATTTATATTATGATAGCTTTTAGAGCTGCTGTGACAAGTTGGTGTTAGCCAAGCATTGTAGGCTCTTATGCTATTCGTTGATCCTCACCAAAAGGGAATTAACTTATTTCTGCCAGCTAAAAGCAAGATCTGCTTCTTAGACCAGTCCTCAAAATGCTATTTGCAGCTTGATTAGAAGCAAATGTAATTCCTGAAGTTCTCATACTACACTAAATTCTAGTAATACTAGAAGACTTGGATTTGTTCTGTTTCCAGAATCTCCATATGTCAGATTTACTTCATTTCATTCTGAATGCTAGTCTTATTTAAAAAGATAAAGAAAAAAACCACAGGATTTAAGCAAAAGATGGGTGGTAATATTTTCAACTTTAAAATTATAATCCAAGATACAAAACAGAGAATAATGTGCAATGTGTTTCTACTTGCCAGTGTCTGTCTAGTTTCTGCTTATGATTTTTCTGAAGTGTCTTAACTGAAGAGCCAGAGATTTGATTGAGTGGTGCTCTGTCTCTTAGTATTGTCATTTAAAACTGAACTTGCTTTTTTTATTTAAATTGCACTTGCCAACAACGGCATGAATTACTCAATAGCACTTCACCCCTTGAATGTGATTTCAAAATTGATTTTCAAAAGTAATCTCTTTTCTCTTCCAAATTTGGATTGTTTCATTCCAGTGAACTGTCTAATCTGTGTTCATACATTCTCTCTTTTCCCATTCAATTCTCCATTGAAGATAGAGGCTGCTCTTCAATTATTTTCCTTCCTTGTTATATTCTCTTTATGATTCTTTGATGAGAAAGGAAATTCAAGTATCCATAGCTCAAAGCTTGACTGTGACTTTGTCTTTTTGGTCAGGTTTGTATCTACTCTACAGTGGTGGCAATTTAATCTCATTTTATATTAGTTTTATAATGATCCAGGCAAATTTCCAAGAAAGGCAGATATTCTTCTGCTACCCCACCAACTTGTGATTTGAGGACAGACAAACTTAGAATGAATATTCTTTCTACCATTATGTGATCCCTACCATGTTTTATTCATCTGGGGAACCAAGAGGACATTTACATTCCATTTAATATGTGCAAGTGTAAAGGACAAGTGGTAATCTTGCCATAGTATTTAATGTTTCTATTTTTGGTGTTTAACACAACCTAACCTTGAACATTAACAGTGTAGCTGTAGCTCCAACACTAACATAAGCATGCCAAGCATTTATATCAGGCTAGATTACTCACCACTGTTGAAGCTAAATGAAACTTTTATTCTCTAACTAGTCCATTGGAAAAGCTAATGAGAATTCAGAGGTTCAAGAAAATGGGAAAAGTGACTAACATCCTGATTTTCAAAATTTATAGAAAAGAAATGGGCCTTCTTAAAAATCTCTATTCTCTCATTTTGTTGTGGTTTATTCATTCTAGAAGGATGGACTGTGGCATTGTGAAAGGTATGTTCTTAAATATAGGAGTATTATGGCATGTGTGGAACCCATAGCAGATGGATATTGGGAGGGGAAGCCAGGAAGGGAACATATGAGCAGCACTGGGAAAAATGAGGGGAGGAGGGCTCCAAAGAAATCAGATAAGGAGAGGCAAGAAGAAAGGTGACACCTGATGTCAACAAGGACAGGAGGGGACAATGACAGGATTTGTTTGAAGGAGAGTGATATAATGTCTTCAGTTTCACAAACTCTGGTGAGAAGGAAAGGTTTAAGGAGGAAGTGAAGCAGAACAAGTAATTTGCTGGCACTGAGTTCACAGGCATTGGAACAAAAAACGCAGGAGTGCATTTGATTAGTAGATCTTGAGTAAATAACTAATATAAGGCTTAATTAATTGTTGTGTTAGGGTGTTCTATCCTGCCATTCTCTATAATTGCATGTTAATATTTATTTTCACCGCTTTGGTGAAAACATCAGATTTAAACTGTTACATGTTTAAGGTTTAATGAATAAGATGTAGAGCATGGTATCATGATAGAGTGCTAATTACTGTGCCAGCAATCTGACATTCTATTTGTCTTGCATTCTGTAATAGTGCACATGCATGTTATGTGATGCTATCCACTAAAATAGCCTCTGTTTCAGAGGGAGAAAAGTTTCTCTATTAGTAAATGTAATGGCATCAGGTCTCTCTGCTGGTGTTGTATGGAAAAGACAACATCCCTGAAAGCTTTACATTCTCACATTGTTGGAGCTTCTAAGTTTTGTCAGGTGCTGGTGGCTTGGACCTAACACTGAGTTGTAACTCAGGAGACAAAACAGTTGGAAAACTTGGAGAAAGGCTCTAGGGGTCAGCGAAATTTACTGTGGGCAGCTGCTGCTTCAAAGCAACTTGCTATGCAGAAGCCTATTAAGTAGTCGTAGGTTACTTTCCTGCTGTTTCCCCAGCATGATGAATGACATTCTGAAAAGTGAAAGGACTTCCTGTGCCACAGAGGTTTTCCCTGTGACTTCTTACTCAGGCCCAGTTGCTTTCAAGACACTGAGTGTACTTCCATCTAAATGTTGTTTTGGATCTCTGTAACTGAAGTGCACATGATGCTAGAAGGAGTTTGTTTTCATCTGTAACAGGTACTTTAATGCCATTATTTACAGATTGTCCTAATGATTTTCTAAACCATCCTTTACAACTCAAAACAACAATACATTTTTACTAGGAAATATGTTCAAGCTGCAGAGTTCAGTATGGGAATTTTTTTCCCAAAGTTTTGGCGTGATTCAACTTGGAAACTTAACTTCTTCAGGTAATGAGGCAACAGTTTTGAATTTCACAGTGTGCATGTGTAAAAGTCTGTGTTTGCACACATCCTTGTATGTAATTGTGCCCTATTAAATCAGAGTTCACTTGAATGTCAGGTAGGGTCAAGTCCTTGCTTTGTAATAACACTGGATTTTAGTAAGATAAGAACTTCTAAAAAGCATATGAAACCAGCAAAAATTTATATTAAATCAGCTAAGATAATACATGTTATGAGCCAAACTACTTGATGACCCTAATTAAGATGATTAACTTCCCTTCCATACTTAAATGGGAAGTGTAAATATTGATGTATCAATAGAAACATTGTAATGGTGTAGGTTTGGGATCTTTAATTTTTACTGTATCACAGGAAATAGAACATATAGCTGAAAGACAGAAATGGTCTCAATGGAACTTTAATCATTAAATCCAAATATGTTCGAAGACAATGTAATACGTTCTTTTACATTCTAAATGGTTCAAGACACAAACTGTGGCCAAGTCTTCAGCAGAAGATTTTGCTGGAATCATTTAGGAATGTGAAGAAAGAAGGCTCGTGTATTCCTG
>NW_005054301.1:7467049-7493083 GCF_000277835.1 Geospiza fortis
CCTGCTGTGTGTCTCTCTTGTTGCCTTTTGTTCACTCCCCTTTATAACTTTTTCAATCTTTTGCCAATCATAACCAGATCTAGCAGAGGGTTGGAAACCTCAGAACTGTTCAGCTTCAATAAAAAATTATGTGAGAAAAGGATGAGATAGGAATGCATCCACTGGCTCAGAGCAAATGTCCAGTGAGCTCCCTCTGACAACAACTATGAGTAAATGGTTAGGAATGTTTCTTCTAGTATCTTTTCCTTGCTTCTTGTAATTACAAAATGGACTTCTGCATCCCATTTTTGTCAATCAATTTACTCTTATTTACTTGTGATGTTTGAGGTAATAGTATTGTGAGATATAATTTCCCTCTCTGAAATCCACATTGACTCTTTCTTTTTTAGAATTAGTGGCATATGGGCAAATATGATATGGTTTACTATTCATTTCTAGGGTTGTGCCAGGTACAGAGGTTAGACTTTTGGGGGGTTTCCCCCCAGTTCTGCATATCTGCCCTCTAGTCCCTGTATAGGATCTTGCTTGCTGTTTCTCAGTCAGTATCATTCCTTCAGCTTCTCCAGGTATTTTTCCAATACAAAATTGGCAGGAAGAAAAATTGCCTTTTGTGTCCCCCTTTCCTCCTCGTGTTAGTGCATCACTTTGGAGAGCCACACTGGTGAGAGCAGAAACTGCTAAATCTGAAATCCCAGGATCACAAACCATCCTTTTATGTTCAGCACTACTTTGTTGTTTTCTGTTTAAGTTTTTCTTGGGTTTCTTGCTGTTTCTTTAATTGGTGGGCAAACTCACACAATCAAACATCTCTGCCCACATTTATTTTTATGTGCCGATCTCTAGGGTGAGGACCGATTTTATTTCACCTGCCTCATTACTTAAAAGAACTTAATGATTCCATTTACATTTACTGGGAGTAAATAGTGACTGTTATAAGAATGCCCTGCATTAGCATCTATGCCAACCCATAAAAGTAAGTAGAACGGAGGTTTAGACCAAACTGTATTTTGTGTTCAGTTATTCTGCTTTGAGATACTTTTACTTGTATTTACTTGTGGTTCTCCATTGTACAGAATTGAAAAACTACATGGCACTGCACCTGTGGATCCTCCAATGCTCTTTCTTGAAAATTAGCCAAGTTACTTAAACAATTTATAGTGTCATATCCTACTATATACGTATACCCTACTACTACTTGGTCAGCCACAGCAAGTAACTTACGGGATTTCTGAGGGAGTCAAAAGAAGTGCGTACAAATAATGCAATATTGCTGGATTTTAAGAGACTTTCAAGGAGGGTCCTCATCAAAAGTTGCTGAATAAACTGGCAGAAAATAAGGAAAAAATATTTGTATTGGATAAGCAGCTGAAGAAAATGAAACATAAAATAAGAGTACATGGTCAGTTTTCACAGTAAATGGAGGTCACCTGTTAGTCTTCTCAAAAGAAGGGAGGAATAATGAGGTGACCATCTGTCAGTGATACTGTTATAGAAAAAAATTAAAACAAGGACCAAATACAGAGAACAGGAAAAGGAGATTACAAAGTCCATTTCATGGCTTTGTGAAAGAATATTAGATAAAGTCAGTGTAGGTTACTGTCAATTATTAGGCAGAGAAGGTGAGGTATCCCTTACATATGAAAAGACAGATTTTGAGATATCTCATCACTCAGTAGTAAGATCTTGGGCTTATAATGCTTCTAAAGAGAAGTAAAAATATTTGTACTATATTCCTTTAGCAAAAGATGCAAATAGAAATAGTAGTCCTGCAAAAACATTAGCTTAGTATTAATCAAAGGAAAACCAATTCAATGTTAGTAATTACTTGAAAGGGAATATAGAACAAAACAGCAAAATTTATGTTTCTTTGTACAGCTGTTGTATTACTGTGTTTTGAACACCATATGAGGTTACAGTCCCCCTCTGCCCCTGTAAAGACATGTTAGAACTTGGCAACATTCTGGGCATGGTGGCAAGGCTCACCATGAAGGGGTGAATATCTCACCATGAGGTATTCATACAGAGGACATATAAACGAGTCAGACTTTTTGTTTTGTGAAGAAATCCTGAGGAATATTAAATACAGAATGAGCCACCTCTGGTGTGGGGAATTCATCAGCTGTAAATTAGTAAAGTCTGTTGTGGTGGGGAAGGGCAGCACTCTGCTCACTGTTTTTAACCTCTCTGCTGTCAGGTACTAGGCTAGATGGAGTTTTAATCTGGCCCGCTACAGCCATTCTTATGATCATATGGGTTAACAACCTGAATTAGCCCACACTGTGGTCAGGTTATGCCAGTGGAAAAGAGTGGCAAACGCTGTCCTCAGCCTTATTTCATGCACAGATCCTCAGCAAGTTCACTGCTTTTAAAGTAGCATGTGCAGTTGGAGACTAAGCCTGTATATAACTGAATGTAAAGTACAATGTGTCAGTGGTGTGAAATTCTTGCAGTCATTCTTTAAAACATACACTGA
Source organism: Geospiza fortis (assembly GCF_000277835.1). NCBI lineage: Eukaryota > Metazoa > Chordata > Aves > Passeriformes > Thraupidae > Geospiza > Geospiza fortis. The sequence goes on from NW_005054301.1 coordinate 7,469,523, forward strand.
AACTCAAGAGGGTCATACAGTGCCTAAATTGGATGGATATCCAGATAATTTCTGACATGGAAAGCTCAGTTAGGGGCCCAAACTATGTTTCTTTTTCTGGTGACATGATAATACAGCCATCTACATGTCATTTCTGCAAAACATAGATGTATTTCCTATGTAAAAGTGCTTTTAAGAGAAATATTCTTTTTCACCCACCACCTTTATTTCTTTTCCTGCTATTTTATAAGAGCAGGAATAGCAATTGTTCGTGATTTTTTTGTATTCATCTTCCATGCTCAGAAGACAAAAGAAGCAGAATTCTGGCCAAATTTATAGATTCGCAACACTGGTAAATGTAGTTGATAAAATGTAATCTTTAAAGAATACTGGTTGTGTGGCCACATGTGCTGAATCATTTTGAGATCTAACACCTAAACTCCATTCTAAAGCTGGCTTCATGCCAGCATTCATGGTTCATGGAAGCATCCACAGGACTACTTATGCATTCCCAGATGTGGTTTGTGTGCCTTCCTTTTCATAGAGGCTTGCTGCCTTCCAAATTAGTAGAAAATCTGCAACACATATGCTTCCAGAAACTGTCTCAAAATATGATGATTTAATACAACATTCCTTTCTGATTAGGAAAACTCCTTCCAATGAACTATCTGCTTAAAGATTTTTATCAGACATTCAAACTACTGATTCTGCTTTTAAATGATGCTTTCCTTGGCTGTATATTATCTCATTCTGACATCTCATACAAGGAGATTAGTTTTCAGCTTGTAGAACACTGATTTAAAAGCATTCCCCCTTTCATATTAAGCAGAGAGAACAGCTCATAAATTAACACTTACTTTGTACTGTTATCAGTGTTCGCAGTGCGTCGAAGCGTTTGAGCTGCCTCGATGCGCATCAACCATAATAATTGTCAGTCAGGCACACAGACATAAAGGATATCTGATGATCAGTATTTCTTACAGTGTGGCTACACAGAAGATATTATGGTTCCAACACATGAAACAAAAGTATGAGTTAATGATCGTAGAAACATAAGACAAAAGAATTGATTCTATGAACTTCAATTTGACAGTATAGATGGTGAATTTTTTCGGTGTTGATCCCAGGGTTCTGGGCCTTCAGTGGTAAGGTTTTTCTCCTTATTCTCTTGCCATTTGAAAATATCCTCTGTTTTACCATTTTCTGTCCAGAGAAGCTGATCTCCAACAGTGTAAAACCCAGACCTTTTCCTCCCTTCATTCACAGCAAATATTAGGTGTAAAATTGGCTTTACAGGCAAAGGTCTTGGTTTGTTTTTATTGCCATGTTCCACAAAACATTCAGAGTAGTTTTCAAATACAGGCTCACAGAGATCACATTATAATAATTTGGTTTGAAGATTACTGGTTGAAGGAGCTACTGAGGTGGAAAATTAAAAAAAAGATTTTTGAAATTTAATATGAGACGCATCCATGAAATTAAAACCTTTGATAGAATTTAAAAAATCTTTAGTTATGGAACCCTTACTTTTTCTTCACTAGTGAAGGAGATGGGGGAGAATCTCTCCACAGACATTTTGGGGTTTTTTCTAGTTAGGTTCTTCTTCAATTTTCCTGTTCATTGCTGTTCACAACTTTCTTCCCAAACTCACTGAGATTTTCACACATAGAAGATTTCTGAGAAATTGCTTCTGCAATATAATGTCTAATTACCAACAAAAATACAGGCATTTCAGCCACACCAGGGAGAGAATTTAAGATGATTCACCCTTGGGTTAACACCAGCCCCTTCAATGAGATGAGTTTCAATCACTTATATTAATTTCTCAGCCAGTTTTGTAGAAATGCTAGAAGCTAGCACAGCATGTGAGTAATATGATACACAACTCTTCTAATATAAATGATAGCTTAGCTGTAGAGTTGGTGAACAAATTATTTGCTAGTGTAACCTAATACTCCAGTCTAATTTGATGTTGCTAGAGGCTGAAAGGAGACACAAATGCAAGATGTAAATTTATGTTTAATGCAGAGTTTGATAGCCGCAGATGGCTACACTTGTAGGCCAAGACAAGTGAAAAATGATAACTTTATGGAATGGAGCTATTTTGCAAGGTTTTTACTGCCTGGGGAAAAAAATGTAGGTCAGAGCAAAAAAAATTAAGTGGGAAGCATGGAAGAGATGCACAAATTATTTGAATCAAATACAAAATTTAGCTGATTTCAGATCTAATGCTTTATGGAATCTAAGTCTGTTCTAATGAAGGTTATCACCATTTACACTCTGACTTCCCTGCAATATTCTCTTTCTAGCCAAAAATCTCCATTCATCAAATGATGTAACACTTTTTTTTTCTTTTAAGAGTAACTCTGTAACTACAGGACTTGACTTTAGTTTTTAATTCCCAGCATCCTCAGAACATAATTCATTTTTGCTCCTTGAATGAAGTTATCCAAGTTACTAGTTGGTGATTTCCCTGTTAGTGGTCTTTTTTGAATGGCTGGATTCAAAAAAGCCGAAGAAGTCTGTTTGGCATCTGCCACCTTACTTTGTAGATCTGGAAGCTCTTTGGGTTTTTCAAGTTCCCTGGAGTAAAATGAGAGCAGGAAAACTCTACTATCCCTCCTGCTTGTAATGAGGTCCTCAGGGGACTCAGAGACTGGAGGTCTGTGAATTACATCCTTGTACACATATGGAAGGAGTCCTTAGGCTGCCTTCATTCATTCATTAGTGATTAAAGGGATAAATGTTTTAATGTAAAGGTGCTAAGAATTCAAGAGATGACCAAATGCTTGAATCTGTAAGTGAACAAAGAAAGATTGGCTCCTTTCCAAAACTTCTGAATCAACCTGCAGTTCATTTTGGGAACTGAACCCTGCAGGATTCACACAGCTGTAGAGAGAAATCTAACACCTAGTCCAAGTGAGACAATTCCAGGATCCAGAAAATAATTCCTAAACCTCACAAGACATAAAACTTACTTTGTGAAAGTCTTGTTTTCACTTCCTAATTTTTATGCAATTTATCCATTTATTGTCTATGTCCATGTATTGCCTGTGTCCTTACTAACAGTAAGTAACTATACTTCAGGACAAATCCTACAGTGAGGTTTTTTCGGGCAAACTGCTGTTGAAGTCCCTAGAAGGCAGAACTTTGCTCCGTTAAAATCTGAATGAGGGTCTTATGTTATGACCTTGAATGACTTTTATTGACTTTCTAATAAAGTACTTAAATAAAATCAATAGAACTCTGAACTAAGTCACCATTCATTTTTTCAGAATTCTGCTTTCTTCATAATACAGGACTTTTAGGTTGCAAAGTAAGGACTAAAGAAATTATAGATGGCTAAAATGTGGCAGAGTGGATTATTGAATTAGTGATGTAAGGGAAAACTTAAATAGAAATCTAGCTAGATTACAGAAAATCAGGCATACTTAATTGATGCACTTGGAGGATTTATTTTTTTTATGTTGTGTATGCAAAGAGGAAGTTGAGAAGTACGGTTTTTGCTTCTGGAAGACAGATGTATATACCGAAATATATAGTTTCTCAGGAATATTGTAAAGTCTTTAATCATTAATTCTTGTGCTTCCCTGTATTTATGGAGTAGACAGATAGAATTCAAGAGGATAGTTCTGAAAATAGTTCATCTGCATATATATGCTCTTTGAAGTGGAGGTGTAAATGAAATACAGCATTTTTTGCTTTGAAACCCCATTGCATGTTTTACCTTGACATTTGTTAGCCTTATTAGTAACTAAATAAGGGATAGCATGTTGCTGCTGTGGTGTTATAGCTCTCTCTAAGATCCTAAGTATAAACTGAATATGAATTAAAGGAGTACAAATTAGGAAAGCACTATTTTGATGTAGAGTTCTCTGATGAAACAACTACTGCATGTCTTCCCTTGCTTAGCTCTGTTTCTTTTTTAAAAGCATGTATCCTAGTGACACAGGATCTACAAACACTTAGAAAATTTCTAAGGGCTAACAATCATAATAGTAAGTATTTTATTTTCAGTCTTAATTTATCTAAGTTTGGTTTCAATTCTTTTGTCTTCTTATAGCTTTGTCCACCATGAAAAGTTCTCTATTACCTAACACATCATCCCATATGTACATGTGAAACAGAGCAAGGTTCCAACATCACCTTAGAAACTATGTGTAGTGCAATAAGTATTTTAACTCACTTTCTCATACTGTTAGTAAAAACCTTTTTGCTTACTTTACTTTCATTTAGAGCATCTCATAGGTGGACATTGTTGCTAACAATTTTTCAACAAATTTCATGCAACTAAATCTCTGTATGTGTCACTGTGTTCTAGCAAAATAAATGAGACACATACTGTGCAGTTTCACCAGACCTGGAGCAGCCATGGAAAAGATATAAATGTGTCAGTATTACGGGAGGGAAAATACATAAATGCACATGGTGACTCTCTTAAGTCTTGGGCTCAGTGTGATACTAATTCATTTTGGTGACATCTGGAAAACTTCTCCCAACATTAATAATAAGTTTATAGTGGGGGGTAATTCTGACAGACACAGTGTTGAAATAAAAACTTGAAAGAATGTCCATCAGATTTTACAGGTGCATAGAACATGTATTTGCAGTTGATTGATGATCTTTTTGTTAAGGGTTGACATAATGCTGAATGGAATGTTTTGTTTATATATGGTGGTCTAGTTTATTGACCAGTACCAAAATGTATGACCAATTTGGGACTTCATACAGTGTCTCTTTTTCTTCTTATTTTTTCCTTTTCCCTGGAAGAAATTTCTGTATTTGTCTTCTTATATGATTATGAGGATATGGATGCTCTTTGATTATTTTATAAATATTCTTTTCTTGAAATAATTGTTCCTTTAAATATTATTCACTTGAACTGAAAATTTCAATCAACAAACCAGAATTTTAAGCAATATTTAGCAAAAGGATTCTGGAATCAACCTTCTGCCCAAATGTTATAGAAATTAGTTTTTTTCTGAAAATGAGAGTAACATTCTGAAAATGAGAGTAACGTTGACATGTAATTTGGATAGATCTGTCTTCTGTTTGACTATTTCTTTTTAAAATCACTTAAAGAAAGAAATCTGAAAAAAATAGGTCCGAACATGTCTGTACCCAATGGTTGTAAATGGAAGAACTGAAAAGATGGTGCCAGTATTTAATGCAGTTGATTTGTTTCTTCTATATGATCCAATCAGTGGAAGAAGGGTTGTCTTTAACCTCACTTCCCCTTCAAAATCTTAAGACTAAAATGAACTCTCAACTGCAGCAGCTAATTATCTAAATACTGAATTAGTTTTGAAATTATGAAGTGTTGTACGCTCAAAGTCATTCTTTATATTTGTGTAAAACTTAAACTTTCAGCTTAACTACATGATGTATGTTGCTCTTACTTGTAGTAAGTGTGAAATGAGAACCTTTTCGTTTCTTCAATCAGTTTTGTTTGCTAAAGTTGGAGTCTCTAGATACCTTTCAGTCAAAACTGACATTGACTCTGATTAACGGGTCCTTATACCAACTTTGTCCTTAAAGTTTTAGCTATGATTTTTTCTTCCTTGAGACTGCACATTTGTATTTGTGTTTATTCAGGAAATTGAAAGTATATCAGTATATTGGAAATGTCATGCAGTTTTTTGGTGTGCTTTTATGTTCCTTGTCTCAAAATATGATGATCTGTATCATTGTAAACTCAGTGTACTTCTCCTGACAGAGAATTGTCTAGGACAAAAAGGAAGATGTTTGTTAAAAACATTCCCCTTCATTAGCTGTGCCAACAAAACATAGAATCAAATACTGTTCTTCCTGCCCTGGATCATCAAAGTATAGGGATTGAGTTATAGTCAGGGAAATTACCTGGTTATAATCCAACCAAGTCTGAAGAAAATCTAACAAAAAATGTTAAAAAATAAGTAACTAAAAGACCTGCATGTATCTAGGTTTCAGATACAACAGTATGTCAGTTAATCTAAAACCAATGACAAGTTGGACTCGATGAACCTTGCAGGTCTCTTCCAGTTCAGCATATTCTATGATAGGCTCGAGTTCTCTTATTCTTCATAAATGCAGAATATTTTATACATTTTTTGTTTTTCACCACACCTTAAGAAAAACAAAGTTAGGGAGGTTAATAGCACCCAAGTGGATCAGGTGATCTTGGCTCATGGGCCTTCTCAGAGAAATAAGGGTGTGTAGTGTTTTCACGGTCTGACAGTTTGTCTTGTGAAAAGACCAGATTTCTCTCTGATGTTCATTGTATAGACTCCTACATTTAAAAAGTTAATATTGTAATTCTTAGATTTTTCACAGACACAGGACTTAATCTATTTAAGAGTTGTTCTCATAACCAGGACCTATGTGGAAGAATTTAGCTAAATTATGTCTGCTCTATACACCTGGTATTGATTCTTTAGGATGCTGTAAATTTTCTTTTATTTCTTACTGGGGTAACAAGTGAATGTAGAAGTCAGATAGTGGTATTGAGAGAGTGACAACACACTTTTTTCCAAGACCAAAGACATCCTCTTCCTCGTAAGGAATTTAAAGAATTGTAAGAATCATAGATACATGAACCAGCAGTGTAAAAAGGGAGGACTAAGTGAAGGAAGTTAAGCTTTATAAAGCAGAGTGGAGGATGTTTTCTGTGGTCTACAAAATTTTGAAATGAGACAGTACAAATGAACTTCAGTATAACTGTAAGAATATTTGAATGGGGATCTTTGTTGAAGAATTTTTAGATTAAAGCTCAGATAAGTGTTGTAACTTTTTTAAAAAACAACTTATGTCAGCAATTATGAGTGTATTCAGTGTATTCATCCTTCTGCATATTGAACTTTTCTCGAGTACCTCAGTAAGTAGTAAACATTTTGCTTATTTCTGCATAGTGTTTACTGGCATTGATTTATTAGGAGCTGTGTGAAAAGACATTTTGTTCTTTCTTTTGTCTTTTTGATGGATTCAATTTGTTGTGTGTACAGGACTCAGTAGCCTGAGCCTGTAGCTCAGGCTAATCAACTGAGCCACATTATGTAAAGATTTGGGCTATCCTACATATTTGAATTGAATGTCAGAGGGAGCATAGTTAGAAGAAGCACTTTAAATTGTGCTCTCTTTTGTGTAATTGTGGGTTTATGTAGTTTAACACAGTTGCATAGTATTTTGATTCTTTTCCTTCCAGACTAAACACTGTTTATCAATGTTGGATTGGCTTTTTTGAATTGGTAATTCTAAATATTTGATTAATACTGCTTTATTTTCTTGCCCACTCAAACTGCAGGCTCAAACTGCAGGCTCTTTAAAACTAAAAGATGATGTGGGCTTCCAGTACAGTGGTTAAATTACTTTTTATCTGCAAAAACAAGTAAACTGTAATGAACAGTGTGACTATCAATTTGACAACTGTTAACTGTTGCCAGAGAATTTTCTTGGGTTTGTGATATTCCTCCAGTGAATACTTTGATTTTAATTGGGACTTTGTGACTTTTGCAATGCTTAGTTTGGCATATAACTCCCAAGTTCAGGAATAATTGGCTGGTGTTTCTGCTATTTATCATGAGGCAGTGCAGATAAATGCTCCAACAGTTGCACTGATTTGAGTATAAAAAAAAGTCATCAATGTCTTTTACTTTTCAGTTATTCTACAAATGTAAATCAACTCCTGTATAAACTTTGTATAACATGGAACCTGAAAATGTGGAAACTGATATTTTAAGACCAGAACAAACTCCTGTGCTATACTGAAGTCAGAATACTGGCAGGGAAATAAGTCTTTATCAGACATAAAATTACTAATTAAAATATTTCTGTACTGTAACATCACTTTAAATAATATGCCATCTAAGAATGTATTTTGTGCATAACAACTTTAAGAAAAAGTGCATGCAGGTAGATATTCAGGGCTTTCTGTGTGAGGAAGTTTAAACATACATCAGGTGTCAGAGCCTGTTGGAAAACTCTATGTCATGCAATTCAGAGCAGACCTGGTAAATCTATTCATCATGAGCCGCAGACCACCACTGTGTTTGCACTGCAGAAAGCTGGCCTTTCTTTTCTGGATAATAAATGATCACAGAACTGGAAATGAGTCAGACCTTTCAGACCAGCCAAAGACAAACTATCTTTGATTCCAGTCCTCTTGATTCACCTGTACATATTCCGTGTATTACTCAGGTGCTAAGCAGAAGTGCTTTTTGTCTTAGAGGCTGAATGGCCCTTTAGTTTAAATTAGGGACGTTCGCTGGTCTTCCCTGAGAAAGTAAAATAAATTTGCTAGTGGTTACTAGTTGTAAAAAGCTGTTAAAATACACAAGTTCTGCCTCATTTCCAGTGAAATGCTGTGACTTAAGAACACTCATTTATTGTTACACAGTATGCTGCCAGACGGTCCAGGTAGATGAAACCTGATTCTCTCTCTTATTGCTTTAAGCATTTCATTATCACTTGTGGGCTGTTTCAAAAGACAAGGAAAATATAAGACTCCTTGGAGTGAAGGAGTAACTTGCAGCTGAGATTTTTTGTGGGTTGTTGGAGTTTTTTGCAATAAATTGACTGCATTTGACCTTTGACTCAGGAGGGCTTTATGGTTTTCTATTACTCAAGAAATGTTTCCATAATGACAGTGCTATGAGAGGTGAGATGCGTAAAAGAAACTGTTATGTAATGAAACATGAAGAGACACACATGAAATACTAAAAGCTTGACTGGGCAAGTCGGCCTGTGTCAGCAGTAATGCTAAGAACATCTATCATTGCAGAAGCTGGGCCCAGTCTGTGATACCCTACTGCAAGCTAGGTATGTAGTCAGATTGCTGAAGTGAAGCCCTTTTTCACTGACCTGTTACAATGATATGAAGTGTTAAATGTATTTTTAGATAAGCCATCTTGTTTGCTATCTCTAGACAGCAAGCTGTTATTGATTGATTCCTACCTTTGCTTTCCCAAAGTATTTTTAGAGACTTTTTATGAATACTTGTATTAACTCTATACTTTAAATTGTGCTCTTTGGTTGTTCTAATGATGGCATTAAAAGTTAGACATTAACAATGGTGCAAAATAAGTCACAACCATTCTTTTATTTAAGTGCAGTTAAATAACTTTTTATGGTCTTTTCATTCACAGGAAGCTATGTCCATACTGAAACAGACCATAGAAAAGTTCACTTCTTTTTGAATTGCATTTCCCTGGTATTCGTGCTTGACATCTCTTAAAGAGATGATACTTCCTTTTCCCAAGTTGTAACTGCTTTTAGGAAAGATAGTAAAGCCTTGCAGACATCTGCTATTTACTAGGTCGCTGACTCTGATTAAAGGTCTCAACACTAGACTTTGATTACCTTGTCTGTTAGAAAAACAAAATAGCCAATTGTATTTGAATAAGTATCACTGTTCATTGTTAAAGTTAGTACAGGTTAGTTAGTTAGAATTAACCTAGCTGAAAAAAAGTAGTTTTGCATGTACAACTTTCCTGGTCTCTTATGTTAGCGGTATATGTAATTATCAGCTTGTTAACAGGTTGATGGGTTTTTCTTTCCTTTTTTTTTTTTAAAGAAGAAATAGGAAAACCTCGAAACTACTGGTATCATAAATGCTTCTGTTTTCAGCATCTTATTTTCTGTGCTAAATCGTATTAAATTCTGCAACAATTATTCCTGGTTTTGGAGTCTACTTAATTTTTTTCACCATGCGAACACAAAAGCAAATAATTATTAATTTTATCTTCATAAGATGCTTCTGAGGCAGGGAAGTTCCAGCTCAATTACATGGCCAAGGAACTACAGCATCAGAAGGACTGAGTGGCATACATAGGTCACACAGGAAGCATGTGGTTGGGCTGAGAATTGACCCTATCTTATTGCATTTTTTGTTTACAGTGACACATGAAACCATTTGTTATTTTAATTTTCATTTCATGATTGTGGTAGTTTGGGTTACTTATAAAGTTAATAAAACTTCCAATAAAGCTTTAGACTAAGCCCTAATCTTTAAAATTAAATCCAGATCAAGAGTTTCTTTATCTGTTAGCATTTTTTTCTAAAACACTTTTAATAAAGTAGAAACTTTTTTCATATTTTAAATTTATTTTCCTTTTTTTTTTTTTACTTTTTGTCTATGAACTTCCTGCTTTAGCAGAGACAGGAGGTAAAAGAAGAAACTGTTATCTTCAACCTAACAGAACTCAGGACCGGCAGGAATTGCCACAAAAACATTTTTGCCTCGCAATATTTTCAACTATGAGTCTTTTTAGTCAGGTCTGAGAGGAAAGAGAAGCTCAAGATGTGAGCCTATGAGACCTGGAAGTGTGGGGGGTGGGACTGTCAATTTTTTTAGCTCAAAGAAACTTGAACTAGGGTTTGGATGACAGTGACACAACCAGCCCTGCCACAGCCACCCTGTCTTAATGGGAAAGTGAGGGAAGCAGGTGACCAGCTGTGGAAAAACTCCCTAACCACATTTCTCTGCCCTCAACAGACCATTTCTAGGCAACCATCTCCATTGCTTTAGGCACTTTCTAAAGTAGTTCCACGGTTTTTGCTGTCCTCACCCTTAACATGGATGATTTGGACACGTGTTTTGGATGTGGTTGAATTGCCATCACATGTTCAGGGAAAAACCCAAACTTCCTTCAAATTGGTATGTCCTCACAGTGTGCATCTCAGAGGGTTTTTAAGGTCTGTGCAAAGAAATAGAGGTTGCAGATAATTCCATTTCCTTTGCCACCAAATGGATCTAATTCTGCTGTCAGAGGGAAATATTTTTTCCTTCTTCTGCTTATTAGCAGGTATTGTACTTTTTCCAGTCTTTAAAAGTTCCTAATTCATCTGTGTTTTCTAAAGCATTTCACAAAACACAGTGAAGGTAAAAAGTCAGTGCTGAATTCTTCATTCTCCAGCCTTAGGAAACAATTAGAGTTAGTTCTGGAGTGTCCTGGTTGTGTTTTAGTAATTAATGTCTTGTAAAGAAGGCGTGGACGAATAAAACTAATTCCTTACACCCAGAGTTGTGAAACTTAACTGTCTTGCTTCTCTAGATTAAACAAATAGTTATACCGAAAAGTAACTCTTTAATTTGAAACATGTATTATTTATCTATCACTGGAGATGCCCCTTCATGTTTTAATTTAAAATTTGACATAGTCCATTTTAAATATCAGTCAATATTGCAGATATTTTAATATTGTTTAAAGTCCATATTCTATAAAGTGTTGCCTTCTAGGAGGGAATTCATAAACGTTTTGCCAAATCTTTTATAAAATTGTCTTTGTTTGATCATGCCCTCTGATGTTTGCTTTCCAGCTTTGAATATTCCAGCAAATATGTTGTAAGGACACTGTCTGGAAGTACAAGCTGTAAGCACATACTGCTGACTGCTCACCAAATTTGAATTATAAATATTTGTTGCAAGGCGTTCTAATCACTGAGTTTAGTAAGAAAGGGAAGAAACTGAGCAAAAACTGTCACACACCAAGTCAAAAATAGTATATCATATTATTTGCCACTTCTTTTAAATTGCAGAAATTCGTATGAAACTTAAGGTTGTCCTCTACCAATCCTCAGTACTTAGCTCAGTAAAAAAATTTTCAGTGCAAGGAGTTTGCTCAGTTCTGTTTTAAGCTGAGTATTTTCAATTTTTGAGTAGGAAGCAAATGATGTAAGGGATATTCAAGAAAAAATACATACTTTTCACTAAGAAAAAATGTATACTACATTTGACAATGTATACAGCTCATGTGACTGTGATATCTACCAACTTTATTAATTTCCTCTGTAGATGTGGCATACACTGTTTTAGTGTTTGTGGAAAGAAACCTTCTCTTTAAAATACTCTATGTCAAAACAAAAAAAAAAAAAAATTAACTGACTTGCTGTAAATGTGGTTGAATGAAAATCCTGAACAAAATTTTGCAGTTTTATGGTTATTTCTGATTTCCACAGCATTTCAGTTTTGAGGGGGGGTTTGGCTGCCTATTTAGTTGTTTACAATATTTCAGGATCGATTGCACATTTACTATTGAGTAAAAATTCATTATTGGTATTTTTCAAGTCTTCTGGTAATAGAAAGCCATATACTTTGTATTTTAAGTCTTTGAAAAGTGCAATGTAACGTAGGATATTATGTGCCTGTTGTTTCTTAATGTGAAACTTAGTGGAATGAATCCATTTTCAGATTGGAGCATTAATAACAAATAAATCTGTTTGCTTCACTGGAGGCAAGTAAGGGTGAAATGACAGTGTCAGGTAATACAGCCCCATGAAGGCATCTCTAAAGAGTTCCTGTGCATGTGCCTTGTTTCTTATCATAATAATGCTTTGTGGTGACCTGCTTTCATGCACGTTCCCAAAGAATTTTCAAATTATTGCAAAACTCTGTGTTGCCAAAAAAAGACTTCATAAAAATGACCATCCAAGGGAAATCAATACTTCCTACATTTTTCTAAAATTCCTCAATCTATGGACAAGGATGAGGTGATTATACAGAGCTTCAGATGCTAGAAAAGAATAGAAAATGTTCTTGAGCCTATTACTGAATGATTGCAAGTAGAAGATAATACCTTTAAAGTGTTTCAGTAAGATGTATTAGTTTTTCTTCTTTGAAAATCTTTTTTAATAGTCAGTAACCCAATGCCTGTTCCCAAAACCCTTTTCCTCTCTTGCCATATTAGAATCGAATGGAAGTCCCATCATATGTCTACAAGTTTTCACACTTCTGCTGCTGCACAAGGAAAGGTTGGGGAAAGTGGCAGCATTGGCTTGGTTTGAGTTTTGACACCAAAATCCTGAAGCAAAGCTTTTCCCCTTGGTCCTAAATCACAGGCACTATTATAGTGAAAAGTTTTGGCAATATTTCAATTAAAAAATATTTACCTGCTCCTATATCAATAATTCATCTGAATAAAACCCAATTTTACTTAAAACCGTACAATCAGAGTCTAATCCTGCATATATTTAGGTTGAATTATTAACTCATTGACTTAAACTTTGTAGTGTAGATGCATTTTCATCTCACAGAAGTTCCTCATGTGCAGCCTTACTTTTTCAGTACAAAAACAAGACGGTGTGTTCACAGCAGAGGTCAAAAGAAATGTTGGTTGCACAGCATTTTTGGTATTTATTCTGTGTGTTGTCTACACTACTAGTCAGCTCCTCCACCTGAGGAGGAGGAACTCTTTTCTCCTACATCCCAGGCTCTCAAATATGCAATGTTTACATTCAGATTTAAAATGTAATAGCCAACATTACAATGAAACAATGAAAAGAAATGTTCAGAGCCAAAGGATCTGTAGGTCTGTCTTTAAAATACTCAGAGGACCTATGTCAGCAGTAGAGCCAATTTTCATGTTTACATGTCTCTTTCAGGAAATCAATATAATATCTGAAGTGTATTTTAATGTTGTTAAAACTGTAACTTAAAAAGTAATCCTATTCTACTACCTTTATCCACTAGGTGACAGCACAGCTCTTTTACCTTTTTTTGTTATTATCCCTAGGTGCTCTTTTAAAAAGTAGTTCAGCACGAACTTTTAAGAACATGTTCTTTCCAAGTGAAAAGTACGTGCTGTGCATGCTTCTTTTAATGAGTTAAATTTTTATATGGTAAGGAAATTTTTCACAGCGTAGTTACTTTAGTTAATGCAAATAAAATCCTTTATCATTGAGCAAAGTTGTTTAACTGTGAAAGATGGTGTGGAGTAGCTTAATTGTAGTCTGATACGTAGCAATGGAAAAGCAAGTCCTGGAAATAACTGGGGAAGAAAAGCAGTTTTCAACCCCAAGGTAAGATATGCAGAACAATTATACTTTTGACTATGCTATTGGTCTTTAAAAAGAGCTTAAATTAATAAAGCTTTCTTCTTAATAAATAATACATTTTGCAGTGCAGTAAACCTTGTTTACGGTGATTTAATTAGAGATGCACTTTCGATACTGTATTTTATAGTTCATTCGTCTTCTACTCTAGTAGTTACTTCTAATTTTCTGAAAATTCTTCAGAAGTCCAAGCATTTGGAAGAAAACAGAAGATAAAGTTTACAGAATTGTATTTCCATACAAAATTGCATGCATTTTGAAAACTGATAAACTGATCCTGGCTAAAATTCATTTAATTGCTGTTCTGTCCTTGGGTCAAGTTATGTCTCCAAGTGTCCATAGACAAGTCAGACAATGCCCTGTGCAAGATTAAATGTACTGCAAATACAAACTTTCAAATATATATATATTTAAAACATATAATAATAAAATTAATTATAAACATAATTTGTCAGGTTTAGAGACTTTATATGTTTCAGAAAGCCAAGCGCACTTATTAAAAAGGCCATGAGTGCCACATTTTGTGTTTATAATAAACTTTTTTAAAAATATATTTGATCATAATATTTGATTTGGATGAGATTATTTTATGTTACACTGTAAAGTTGCTTATTGATCAGTGGTGGAATAATTGTACGTTCATACTAAATTGTCTTGACTCCTAATAAAGAATACAAATTTGTTGCATAGCAGAATGGTTTCCTTCTATCATTCTTCTGCTGCATTCTGTGAATAAGTCTTTAAGATGAATACTAAATATGTACAGTAGGCAAATTAAATAAGCAAAATGGATATTGCACAATAATAAAACATGCTGGTCAATAAGTAAAATGAAGTAACTTTACTGATTTGATGGGTTGTCTTACCAAGCATCTTCAATATAAACCTTCTAGAAATCTGTTATGAAAAACAGACTTGTAATAATTTATAAAGCATCATTCCTATAAATAAATTTCAGTATGATTTACAGAGCTGATTGCCAGCTGAAATTTTGACAAGATTTATGCTCTGGTTACTAACCTTCTTTCCCAAAACAGTGCAAGTTTGAATAGAATTTGGCCCATTTATGTTTAATGGCTGAGGACCATGTAAGGCTTACACATTTAAAATTTATTATAGAGCAATACAAAGGATTGCTTTGTACATTGACCTAAGATTTCTAGTAACATTAAAGACTGGTTTATTTCAGGGCTTCTAGGAAAAATCTGTGGTTCACCTTTGAGACATCATTCTATATACATGTATATAACTGTTATTTTTTTTGTCTTATTACAACATGGAGTATGAATATTTCATTTAAAAAAAAGTTCTTCTCTTGAATTCCATCATTTTCCTGGTTTTTTTCCTCAGAGGGTAAAAATCAAATACCCAATTCTGCTACCTAGTCCACTGCATTCCCGTTATAATTTCTTTTAAGCATACAAAAAAAACTGAATGCATGCATCCTCTGGTACACTGCATAAGAAGCACTTCTGTACCTTTCAGTTTAACTGTAAAACACTTAAATGAGAAAGCTCTCATACCTGATTTTGAGCAATTATATGGATAACAGACACTAGAAAAAGAAGTTACTAAGTTCTTAACTGAGATAGAAGAGATTGCAAACAAAATACATTTCCAAAAATGTTGCATTTCTACAAACAATTCAAGAATCAGGGTAGCAATTCTATTCATAAAGTTATAGTTAAAAATGTTTCACTTCCATAATACACTGGTATTGTGGAGTGTTTATGATTGTACTCAGACATTGAAGAATAAACTAGAGAAGCTATGAGGTTTTTTTGTGGCAGTGGCTTTTTAACCTATGCATTTGAAAAAATAGTTCTGCTTTCTTGGGTTGTCCGTACATAGAAGTTAGTGGTTTTCAGACACATTTTTGTTAACTTGTAAACCAAAGAATATTTTATTTTTCCAGATAACATTTTCAAACCCCATAGTTCTTAAAATTATCAGTGCTAACAAAGTTGCATCTTTACTTTTGGAAAGAATTGCTCTCTGAAAATGCTTTTCCAAAAGGAAAATTTCCTGAGCTCTGTCATACCATTAGTTACTAAGCAGAACACAAGTTACCTAAAAATTTCTTAAGCATGGCTGGTACAATACAGCTTCGTGCACCAACACCCTGCTCCTATTTCTTACCTTCCTCATATTACACTAATGACTTGAGGTAAGTTGCTTATGATTTATAGCAGTCCAAGAGAAACATCAGGTTGGTCATGCTTTTAGCAGCTTTTTCTACAAAATGGGATGTGAAACAATACCTTCACTACTAAAGTCTGGTCATCTCTATTCCATGTTTCACAGGAAAAACTGATGGCTGGATTCTGAATCTTTAAAAGCAAGGCTTTTTTGTCAGCTTCAGCAGGTGTCAAGTTAAACCCTTTGTTCTGATCCTGCAAGGATTTATGTGCACACTGCTGTATATCCATTAATTTCACATAACCAAATTCATTACTGATTTGAGGTGCCTGAGTTTTAACAATATTTGTATTTTTACTTCCAAAAATTATGGTTTCATTATAAATTGTGGTTCTGTTATTCACAATAAAGGCTTAAAAGCTATTTTTCATTCTTTGCAATTTTTAGTGCAATTTTTACTTTGATTTTGTCTTTGCAAAAACAATGGATGCATTTAGAAACATGCAAAAGAAAAAATCTGTAGCATAAGAAAAGTAACAGATAGATGGAGGCTGAGGAGTAAAACATCGTTCATAGAGTATATAAAAAATGAAATGCTAAGATTAAAACAAAATGTAGTAGGTGGAAAATGCAGATGACTGCAGGTTTTTTAGCAGCAGCAATTACCTCTGCTCTTAGAATGGTTGAGAAGCTCATAATAGTGGAGGTATTTATCCTTCTGACATCACTGGGAGAGCAAGCCCCATTCTGCAGCAGAATGCTGGGGCACAGACTCTACAAGTTCTCTGCATTGTTTCAGACTTCTCCAGGACTACATGAGCCTTTGCTCTATATGTAAGCCATTGCACCATCTGCCATCCTCTAGCTGAATAGCATATTGGTTTCTTGCTACTAGCACATAATCTTATCATTCTGTCGTCTTTTTTGCAGCACACATAAGAAGGCAAGTTTTTTCTCCCATTTTAAGCAGCAAAAATTAACATCAAAGTGACATTTGTATTTTTTAGTCTCATTCAAAGTAATTTATGAAAATGCATTAGTTAGCTGAGTAATTAATGCCACAATCGTTTTTTCTTTTTACCTTGAGGTTCTCTGTCTGTGCTTCCTGAGTTCCTTCATAACACCATCCTGTAAACTTGCCGGCTTTTCCTATGTGCTCTTACATTTGGGCAAAGGCAAGATGAGCTGTGGTAGTTTGGTGCATTGACTATATAATCAGACTGGTAAATAACAACACCTGCAAGTGCTGTGTGGCTGTTGTCAAGCAAATCCGAATCACGTTTCACTTTTGATAAAAGCTGTTAAGACTATTAGATTGGAAAAGTGTCTAGTTTGACTTCCCAGCAACTGATTTATTTCTAAAATTAATCAAATAAATAGAAGAATCCTGTCTGTTTAAGATAGTTATTCCTCTGGAAAATATAATTGAAAATAACCAGTGAATTCAAGGTGTTGGAAGGTGTCTCTGGAGACTGTTGAGCCCAACCTCCTGCTTAAGGCAGGGCCAGCTAGAGCAGACTGCCCAGGGCTTTGCCCAGTTAGGTTTTGAGTATCTCTGAGGACAACATCTCCACAACATCTGTGGGCAGCCAGTTCAGTCTCACCATTACAGAATACTCTTAGGTGAGGCAGAAATTCCTGTATTTCAGTTTTACCTCCTTGCCTCTTGTCCTGTCAGCTGGGCACCAATGGAAAAGGGCAATCTCCTGCCCTCTGAGGTATTTATGTACATGGATGAAATGCTCCTGAGTCTTCTCTTCACAAGGCTGAACAGTGACAGCCTGTTCAGGTAGATACATGAGAAGCTCCAGTCCTTTAACAACCTTCTGGGCTCTTTGTTTTATTTACTCCAGTTTCTCTGTCTCTGTCCTGTACTCTTCAAGTACAAGACTGCACATGTTTTCTGTACCTGTTCTTACAGTTCAGTACTGTTGAATGCATTTAAGCTTTACTTAGTAGGAGTAGGAGTAATTATATTTTTTTTGTACATCAACCCAAAAATTTTTAAACTGTATTTGATTTCATTTTTACCTGTTCATAAAATAAAATTTGTAGAATCTAAGGAAGGAGTACTAGCCCATACTGTAAGGAGAATACTTTTCTGGTCATGCAAAGAAGCAGCATCTTTTCTAGGACTAATAGCACTATTTATTGTTCTGGATATATGAATTTGAATCAAGGAATTTGCTGTGTTGAAGAAGAATAATGTTGGAATCTAGTCTGCAGCATTTGCCTGTAAACTTTGTTTTCTTTTTTTTTTTCTGGATAAGCACATAAACTTAAATATCCAGATATTAAGTTGGGTCAGATTTTCAGTGGATCAGTGCCTATAAGTATGCACAAATGAGGGTTGCTTTCTTCTAATCCCCTTTGTTCCTAGCTTTTCGAGTAATGTAAGCAATTAATACACAGGAAATAGATTTTAAAACTTGATTTAAGTGATAATTCTGAGTACTACAGTTTAAAGAAAATACCTGCCATTAAATGGCTCAGAAGCAGTAAGAGAGGAAACATCAAAGGAAGACAAACTTAGGGGAGTAGTCAGTGGAGAACTGGTAGAAACATTTTCAGTAGAAAAGCATTTTACACCATTTGCTTTACTTTGAAAATCCCAGTGAGATTATATTAAAGCCTCACTTTTCCTCCTTCCCTTTTCAGGGGGTTCATGAGAGGTAGGAAAAAAAAAGTTTAGCTAAATAAAAATCTTCACATTGTATTTCTGGAGGGCTTTGACTAATTATTTGAATCCAGGTAATTCTCATGCTTAGTTAGTACATACAGTCTAAGAATTTATTCAGGCGGTATATATTGAAGTTAATAGTTTTTACATGTTTATGTGCAAACTAAGTAAGCTATGTATATTTTGCTAGTTTTACAGATCTATGATACTGTTTGAAGTTCAGTATTTCCCCAGTTTTCATTAGTTGGTTATGATTCATTCATATGTTGAAGGAAAACTGTTGTGGTTCTCTCTGCACAAAGGATCTTTCTTGCTGCATTTCCTCTCAGTCTCTTCATAAGTTGAGAAAGAGACAAGTGCTACCCAGCATTTGTCAGAGCTATGATTTTTGTCCAGCAATATACGCAAGTTTCTATTTTTAAACTTGAATTTACCTTTTACTTTTCTAGATAAGTTTAATGGATCTGTTCCATTAAAAACATGGCTACAGAATGTCTACACATTAGGGAGATTTCATATGGCTCTTGTTGCACCTGAAAAAATAGTTTCACTTTCAGCACTAAATAGAGAGAGAAGAGCATCAATGTTCATGGTTTTACAGTTTAACGTAGCAGGTGAGAGCTACTCTTCAGAATGGTTGTCATGCTAGTTTCAAAAAGTACAAAAACATGTGGGCTTTCTAGAGCTGAGCAGTCAGTGCTGGCTGTGTCCCAATATAAGTAAAATGTGTAAAAATGTAATGGCCCAGAGCAAGCTAATGAATGACAGTGTCGCACAAGATCTTCAGGGAACAACAAGAATATGCAGGTCTTAAATATTTATTTGTGCTTTTAGAGAACATGTAATGTGTTTTCTAATGTCTTTGAGAGGAAAAAAGGGTCTTCAACTGGAAACAAATATAATTTAATGAAAAGAAAGCAGTAAGGCATAAGATGTCAAATTGGAAAATACTGTTTATTCAGAAATAACAGCATTAGTAAATCAAGGCAGTGAGTTATTATGGTTTCTACTGCTGAGCTTTGCATGTACAGCTACAGTCTGATTCATTGTTCACAAAAAATGGAAAGATACAACAGGTGGATAGCAGTCATAAATTTAAATGTAGAGAAAGGCAAAAGACTAGGCAGTTATCAGGTGCCAAGTGTGCAAAGTTTGAGTACAGCTGTAGCCATGTAAATTCTGTAGCTGACCTGGGTTAAACTGTCATTACTGAAGTTTTACCCTTTTTGTTGCCATTGTATAAAGCATGCATTGCCAGATTCCTTGAATGTCTGCTACTGTGCAATATCAGCTAAAAGAGCAGACTGGGACAAGAAGTCATTGAAAACAGCCCTGTGGAGAAGGACTTGGGAATTCCCAGGGTGAAAAGCTGGACACGAACCAATAGCCTGCACTTGCAGACCAGAGGGACAGTTGCATCCTGGGCTGCATCAAAAGCAGTGGGAGCAGCAGGATGAAGGGGGTGATTCTGCCCTCATGACACCCCACCTGTAGTGCTGTGTCCAGGTCTGGAGTCTTCAGCACAAGAAAGAGCAGGCCCAGAGGAGGGGTACGAGAATGACGGGGGGCTGGACTACCTCTCCTACAAAGGTGGGTGGAGAGATCTGGAGTTGTTCAGCATGGAGAAGAGGAGGGTCTGGGTAAATCTCATTGTGGCCTTCTAGTACCATAAGGGGGGGTTATAAAAAGGAGGGAAAGGGGCTTTTTGTATGGACAGATAGTGACAGCACAAGGGGCAATGGCTTTAAAGTGAAAAAGGGCAGGGTTCAGCTAGATGTTAGGAATAAATTCTTTGCTCAGAAGCACTGGAACAGGCTGCCCAGAGAGGTTGTGGATACCCCATTCCTGGAAGTGTTCAAAGCCAGGCTGGATGGTCCTGAGAAAACTGATCTAGGGAGCAGTATCCTTGCCCATGGCAAGGGGATTGGAACTAAATGACCCTTAGAAGTCCCTTCAAAACCACTCTATGATTGTATGATTCATGCAGGAATATTGTTCTGGTTAGTGTTTATGTTCCATGCACGTCTGCTGTATAGCACAGATTCAACATTGCTCTACAGAGATGCAAAACTTAACATCTGAACTTTGACTCTGAAACATGATTATATCCATGGCAAATCACTATTCAAAGACTCTTTAGTATAGAAAATGTCCTAATGGTTTAGTTTACAAGACAGAGGGAAAAAATCTTTGTAGTTTTGGTAGCACTTGATAATGTTGAGTTTCAAAGAACATACTGTATTTAAGTTAAAAGAAACGTTGCTGTTTGCTGTACTTTTAGCTTCTTTACTTCTTCAAAATTCCTACTATTTTTAAAGTGATAGCAGATGCTTGTTTGCTTATCTGCGGAGAAGGGCTTTGGTACCAAATTAGGTGGGTGAATGCTGTTGTTTAAACCAGACCAATAGTTCAGAAAGGTGTGTTGCTTTCCTCAGAACAGCTTTCCATTTAAAAAGAAAAGCTGCTTTTTTCCAAACATTTGTAGTCAGAACTGGGTTGCTTCTCTGTACAGGCTTCTACAGTGATTACAGTCAGGTACAGAGGCACCAGCCATTATTTTGGAGGAAAACAGTGACGTTTTCTTTATTGGGTCTCATGGTAGGAAACCAAATAAAAGTTGAAATCTAGACCATTTATAAATTAAGGACCCTGCAACATATACAAAGTGTTTATTCATGTGCTTATACATATACCATGAAACCAGTGGTAATTAGCTCCACAGATGATATCCTCTGCAGTTTAAGTATCAAGTTTCATTTCTCTCCTGCAGCTCAGTAGTTCAGGGCTGCTGTCTCACAGACTTTCCTAGTGGAATAGTTCCAGAGTGCAGGGCTCCTGGAGATGGTCTTCTGAAGGACTTCTATGGTTCTTGCAAGAATAAATTCTTGGAATTAGCTCTGAATGAACAGACTAATTTCATACTCATGGGCTATCCAAGACAGGAACATCCAACCTACAAGTTAGACATCATAGAATTGTAGAATGGCTTCAGTTGGAAGGGACTTTAAAGATCATCTAGTTCTAACCCCTCTGCTATGGGCAGGGACACCTTCCACCAGATCAGATAGCTTACTTAAAGTATCTGCAGCATTAAGCTGTGAGTGTGGAATATAAGGAATATCAAAACACTTAGATATTAAAAACTGACTATTCTCTGTGCCTGCTAATTTCAAAGTTTTCAAACTGTCATTTCATGCTTTTTCAAGTCTTACAGAATTTTCATGTTTTGTAACTTGAGGTTTCTCTTTATCTGTCATGACAGATACAGACAGAAATGGAGGATGAAAAGTGCTGAATATATATTGCATAGAGAGAAAAGAGGGATTTGGAAATTAAAACCAAACACAACTCCAAGATTTAAGTTATGTGTTTGCCCTAATTAAAATGTAAGGCTTGCTCTGTTATAGTGAACATATTTTTCAGTGATTTATGACACTAAGATTGATAAAACAGCCTATGTATCACACAATTACATTAATTACATTTCACTTAATTACTCCTAGTTTGTTTTAAAGAGTTCTTTAGGTAATATCCAACTGTTAGACCCAAATCACAAATAATAAAAGAAGAGCAAATATGTTAAAAGTCTGATTTTATTTAAGCAAGTGAAAGACTATTCCCATTAGGGATTACTTCTCTTCTGAAAGCAATCTATATAACTAAGTCTTTGGTCTCCCAGTTTTTACATTAACTAATCATACATTAATGAGATGCCTTGCTTTTGTGTACGAGGGGAGGATGGTGGCTATTGCATACTCAGACTTTAGTAAGATGTTTAACAATCTCTTGTGGACTCATTGTCACAATGCTGGTGAGTTGTGAGCTGGACCAGTGGTCACTGAGTGAGAAATTGGCTGGACTGCTGGTAGGAGTTGTGATCAGTGGTGCAATGTCCAGCTGGCAGCCAGTAACAGCTGATTTTGCATGGGAAGCAATACTGTGGATAGCACCAGAGTGGAGCAGACCAGGATTTTATGTTAGACTAAATGGAGGTCCCTCCCAACCTATATTATGCCATGATTTCATGCAAAATAAAAATAACCAGTGTAGTGGTGCACAAAATCACATGTTCAAGAAAAGCGCATAACAAAATTTATATCACTAAAGCTGTCATCAGTAGCTGCAGCAAGAATTCTCTGTTTACAATTACAGACCGAGTTTTCAATGTTGCAGTTTCACACTTGTGCTTAAGGACAGTCAATGAGCAAGTGTCTGTTTAAAGCAGTTTCTGACACTGCTGCTCTGACACTGCTGCCCTGACACTGTCTTCATCCAGTTTCTACACAGCTGAGTGTGGACATTGGGAGTCTTGTTTCAGCCTGTGCTGGTGTTTGCCCCAGACCACCACATGCAGTTTGACATGTGGCTTTTGACCAAAACTGCACCACTGGTTCCTTCTGTGAGATTTCATATGCAAACACTATCTGACATTGCTGAATTCCATTTTCTTTCTTCAAGCCCCAGAATTTTCCCATGCCTTCCTCCTATTACAACCTCCTGCTGTCCTAAATTAGCTTTTCTTTCTCCCATTCCCTGTAAAAAGTGGCCAGTCTTTGGACTTCTAAGTGCATACTGACAACACCATATATGGCTGAGTGCCAGAAGTTGCAAAGAACTGTTAAAGCAGGGAATTCTGAGACAAATACCAGATATAGATGAGAACAGTGGGTTCCTGACACTCAAAATTCCACTACATTATGGAACTATACTCTAATCAGGCCTTTGTCTCACCCAGCAGTCCATGTTGAATCCATGGTGCCAGTGGTGTGATGCAACAGTGCTAGATGAGTTGCACAGTACCTCAAAAGCTATATTGTGTCTTCTGTTTCTTTCATATCACATCAAAACTGATCAGAGAATTAGCTCTAAAGCAGAGTAGGCTATGTTCTCTGGCAGTTCAGGAAAATAATCAAAGAAATCTTTTCTCTCTTCCCAAAAATCTCCATTCCCTGCCTTTTCA
>NW_005054301.1:7493119-7536551 GCF_000277835.1 Geospiza fortis
CCAAACCCTAACAAGCAAAAGGAGTCCAAATGAAAGGATAAGACAAAGTCTGGTTTTAACTAAAAACATATGTAATTTAGGTATTTTGGGGCCTCAGCACTAATTGCTTAATCTTGTCATTATTTTCATTTGTGTTAAATTATTTCCAAATATAGATATAGAAAGGTAGCAAAAGGAATTAAATTAATTAATTGGGTCTATTAGTCACACTCCTCTAATAATAATGTAAAATGCAAATGCTGTATCTTTAGGAACTTTGCAGGGAATTTTGCTTCTTTGATGTCACAATATAGAAGCATATGTCAGCATTTGCCTTCTGCAAGCACTCAAACTGGTTTTGATTCTTACGGGGTGGATCTTGCCGGATCTGTTTATTCCTAGCTTTCACGGTTTGTGAAGAGGACAGCTCTTGAACTTGCCAGTATACAGGAACTCTGATTTTCCTCTTTGTTTGTTTGTTTGTTTGTTTGTTTGTTTATTGTGAGAGGAGGATGGATTGATGGTGTGGAGAGGAGAGGTTTGAACAATGAATTGACTTTGAAGTGCATTTCAGGATATCCACTGTTTAGATGCCAGAAACTTGGATGTGTAGAACACTTTTCAGATGCTGATTGGATTACACTACTTGGCTCTGACACACATATTTTTGCAAGGGAAGTATGGACACTAAGGGATATAGAATTTCTTTATGAGTACCAAAAGTAGTGTGGCCCACTACACCACTACACCATGGCAGAGGCATTTTATTCAGGTGACAAAAACCCTCTAAAGATACTGTAGCTACATTGAGACTTAGAGTTACCCTTTTTCAGTTGCCATGTGGCTGACCACTGCCAGTGATTAGAGCGTGTATTAAAGAAATCAACAAAGGGATTATAGCATCCTTGCTTGTTTTGAGGGCTCATTTTGTTCTGAAAAAGGATCTCATTTTAAAATAATTAATGGAGAAAATGCATCTTCTGTGAGAAAAGATCCTTAAGAATTCAGTTGCATACATAGTTACTGACCAGTAAAAATCAGGTATTTTCCCAAAGGAAGTTGAAAATTTCTATCATTACAGTCAGTAGTGGTAAGTCCTCATACTTTTAGCTAAAAATTATTCCTTCTTAACTGGTGGTATTTATTTTTTTAAGACATTTATCTCTCGGCAAGTTCAGTGTTACCAGCCTCTGTACCTCTGTTGGAGGATTATTGTTCTATGTTTGGGTTAAATAGAGCTACACCTTTTTCCCTTCTACTGCTTCTTTGCATTTTTGTTTTGTTTTGTTTTAATGCTGTCAAACTGCTGATGTAATTAAGGTTTGGAAAGAAGAGAGGGTGTGGGTGCCTGAAAATGTTAAAGACAGGTTAATTCTAAACATGGCTTTGCATGTTGACATTTCCCAGTTAACAATCAGCTTCATAGTGGATTTCTCTTGAATCTTTGCCATGATATACTGCCAGCAGATGGGAGTGGTGAAAAATACTGGGAAGACCAGTGACTGCTAAAATAACACATAATAGTGGTGCTGTCATCACCTGTTGCCACAACATAGAATTCAACAAAAAATGCATGCAGTAGAAGACCTTAGAATATTTGACATCATTATATATACAGGTCACACTCAAGAAAATAATTTATATTTTTTTATTCTATCCACAGATAGTTGATAATTGATCAGTGTGTTTTAGTTGACACCAAGAATCTGGTTCATTCTAGTATACATATAGACCTTCTCTGAAATATTGAGAAAATGCTTCTATTCTTATAAGCAGGGAGTCCACTCCTGATATCTTAATATTTAAAGAGTTGTATCAGGCCTCATCTTCTATTTGGGATGAATTTTGTATTTTAATCCTACAGTAAGTGTTGTTAACATTGGTGGGACATTGGAGAAGTTTTTGATCTCTTTGCAGAACTACATGTATCACAGTACTACTTTGCTTGGATACATAAAGTTTTAGTATATTCTTCTAAAGACATCTTTTGGAATTTGATCCTGTCTCCATTATAGAAAGAAAAAAATATAAAGTTACAGCATCAGTGGAAATTTTGGACAGCAGTAAATCAAAGATCAGGTTTGGGGTTTTTTTTGTACTGCAAAAATATTTAATTTCTAGTTACCTGTGTAAAGTATTAGGAAATTGCTGGGCACTGCCTGCAAATAAGTACAAATTTCTTAATGAAAACCCAAACTTAAAACTGGTGACTCGTCAATTAACTTTTGAAAGTAGTGTGTTCTTTTGTCAATGTGTAATGTTACAACTACTGAAACGGACGTAAATCCCAACAAAAATGTATTTTAAAATGTCAGGAATATTCAAACACTGGGTAAAAATCTAAACTTTTGGAGCCTTAATGTTTAGTTTTCTAAAAAAATTAAATATTGTTTTAGGTGTGTAAAAGATTAAGAAGCTCTGTTGTGAAAATGCTTTTGGAAGTCTAAATTATAGCGGTTGAAATGAGAGAAAACATAGTCTTAAATTTGCTTTTAAGTAGTATTCATTGTTAAACAGTAAACAGAGTCTGTTTTAAGAATTTTTTTCAGTAGCTATCTCAAATAGACCTAGAACATTTGTACAACATTAGTTACCTATACCTTTGGTTTATAAATCTTTCCAGTATGTAGGGAACTAAAAGTAGTTGAGGTTTTGATAAAAATTTTATAAAATTTATAAAGCCTTATCAGCCACAGAGTTGTCAGTTCACACCAAAAGGAAAAAGTCATGGATTGTTCAGTTTATATTGCAGCAACTAGTAGAGAGTTTGGAAAAAGCTCTTCAACTATCTTGATGGGACCCAAAACTTTTTCATAAGTCATTCAAATACACGTTAGCAAAGGGTGCTAGAAAGCCAGTTTACAAAACTAAAATGAACACATTTTGATATGTTATGGTGCAGCAATTCTTCAAACCTACATATCATTATAAACTAATTTTGGAATTTTTCCCTTTTTTGTGGTCAGTTGTCTCATTTTCCAGGCAATGGACATTCAATACTGAGCTTTCCCCTGATGAAATGTTAGCTATTATTTTTGCCAAATTTCATGTATTTTCATATAAAATTACTGATTTGAAACATATGTTTATAGTCATAAGTAGTGTTTTACAGCATATATACTTTATTTTGGAGTGTATTTTGTCTAAAATATTATTCACAGATCTTGAACAAAAGGAAGTTTTCAAACAGGAATTGCTTCTTGATATTTCTGAAACATTTCTTCCCATAAAAGCAGGAAATTGAAGCCATTGAAGTTTAGTGAAGAAAATGAGTGAGACCTCACCCTAGCATATCTGGGCACATTGTGTCTGCATGTTTCCCCCAGAGTAAGACACTTCACAATATATTTTTTTCACTTCTGCTTATTTGTAGTGTTGTTCACTTCAGCAGCCATTCCAAAGGTGACTGCTCTAAGGGTCTCAAACAGTAGTTGATGCCACAGTGCATCAACTACATGTCTTGCATCTATATTTTAAACAAAATTTTTATGGGTTTTTATACTGTTAGAAGAATTATTTATTTTTGTTGATTCAGAAGAAGAATAAGTTTTTAATCTACATTATGTAAGTACTTTGTAATGGCAATATTTTAGGACCATTCCTATTCCTGCAGTTAGGTTTTCTTTGGGCAATCTGTTTCTTTGACAGTTTTTGGAATTCCAGAAGAGTCCCAGTCAAGGGTGATACATTTTCAGTGTAACATGGACTAGTACATGGAAAATTGCCCTTATCTATACTAGACATTCAGCATTACTTTGTGTATCTCTATTTGCTTTCTTCACCTGAACTGAAATAGTACTCACATTTCATTATTCATACATCAGTGTACTTCAATATGTCTTTATATTTGTGGTAAAAAACATGAAAAAATTCCACATTTTGTTAATAACTGTTCAATAAGTCCTCTAATTTTATTTATTCATGCATGTTTCTCCTTCATTTACATATGGAAATAGATTTGACTCCTGGTTTAAATAAAATCTTTTAAATGAGAGAGGAAAGATGCATGCCTTTGTAATAACTGAAGAATAAATCTGTCAGCTATACGCTGGGTCAAGCACTAAATACAGTGCATGTATACACTGTGTACTAGAAAAGAACATTGGGAGAGTAAGGTTGAGGTGCAGCAGTAATCCATCAAGCTTTGTGGTCTTGGGGAGAAAGTTACTTCTGTATGCTGCTCAAAGTAGAGTCTTTTCTTGAAGAATAAGGCTTCCAGCCACACCTGCTAGCTAATATATGTTCATTGAGGTAGGTTATTTGGTTGTTTATGTACCTCACCACAAATTCCTTGGAAGGTATGCTAACTTCTTTGGAGAGCTGGTTAAATAAAACTTTCCTAGGGAAGCCTGAGAGGTTGGAGTTCTGAAAAAAAAATTGAGGTTTTTATAAATTGTTTTTACATACAGAGGAAGATAAAGAGGGATAGTTTAGACAACAGAATCAAATTTTGAAACCCTTCTACTTTGTATATATCTTTTCTATATTTTTCTTTTGTTAGCTAATCCTTCATGAAAAGACCTGACCCAAAACTCAGGTAATTTGAAGATGTCCGACTCAGTGGGTTAATATAATGACCTGTGTGATCAAGGACCAATAACTTGAGTCATTTAGTATACACTCCAGCTGCTGTGTTAAACAGATTTTTTTATTCCATGAGGGCCTTAGTTTGATGATACAAGCTTTCAGTACACCCAGACTACAAGGCTGTAATGTACATGAACTGCTTATTGATCCTGCAGCAGCAATAGAACTTTCAAAATCCTACTGGATATTGGAGGAGATTCTGTGCAAAGTCTAGGTAAAAAATAAAAGCGGGGGGGACCTGAAGGTCTGTGACTTCCTTTACAGTGAGTCCCACAGCTCCTGCAAGAGCAACTTTGTGTCCTAGCCAAAGAGGCATGTGCTTGGCTTTCCATTCTCTATGGGATCCCTTGTTGTGTGAAATTTATTCACTACGATGTCGAGTAGTACACAGAGAACCATAAATAGCTGATCTAAGCTCAGCATCCTATTCCATTTTGACACTCCAAATACTGAGCAATTTGTAGTTTTTGCAGATAAATCCAAAATACTAATGCCTCAGGTAGTATTTCTATAGTGAGACCAGATATTTTTTCAAAGATCTGTATCTCATATTTTTAATTTGTATTTTGTTGAAACTCTTTTAATGGCTGAGTCCTTAAGGACAGGTCAGAAGGCTTATAGACTGTTGAATGTGTGACAAAGAGGCCATAAAGAATCTGGTCAGATGTAGCTAATTAAAGGTAAATGAAGGACAGCTGCTTTTTATGTTGCCAGCACATCTTTGATCTGCCTTACCCCTCAGACCTCTGTGGGCAAGGTAGTTAAATACGAACTAGGAGGCCTATTTTAAAGACATTAAAACCCTCCAGGGCAATCGAGTGACAGTCCAAGCAGCCATAAGCTGTTTGCTTTATTCATTAGAGAACTTTAAATGTGTCAAGAAATAAAATTATGTCCATGCTCTTAGATCAGCATTAGCAATGAAGATTACAACAGCTCTGGGACGTATGAATGGGCAAACTTCTTATGAAAACAAGTTTACTGAGAAGCATTTTACTATAGCAGCAACAAAAATATCAGTTACACATTTTTGTTGCAGGAATATTGATTCAATATGCATTGAAATATCTGAAGTTGTAGTGACACAAACATCATGTAACCCAGGGCTGACCTCAGCGGTCCCTTCAGTCATGGTTTAAAAAACTTCCATTTCAGACACACATGAAGGAAAGAATATGTCATATCTGAGTGACATAATAGCCTGTAATACCTGCTGGAAAATTTATGGAGAATTTGCACAATATATAGCCTTTCACTTGTGTCTAGAGACTCAGATACTGAAGTTTGTAAACTGCAAGCGTTTATTTTATAACACAAAGTTTTAATGTTAATATAGCATCAGAAAGACTAACTAAAAAAAGATCAGTTAGCTGTATAAACAACTCTTAAATGCTAGTCATTTTGGAAAAAGCAACTTTGCACAGAAGTATTTGTGAATCCAACTCAGTGTATTTTTAGAAAATTGTTTGATATCTTAATGTTTTTGTTACTATTTTAAAATAAGAATTGAAATGATAGTTAAAATTAATCGAATTCCTGTGACATTCTAAATGGTAAATTCTGGTGACCCATGCTATATTGCCTCAATAAAACTTAAGAACTTGAAGAAAATATTTGCTTTTTTAAAATGTTCTGTGCTGTGTTTTGCTCCATTGTATTTTGTGTCAGTACCTACATGTCACCTTGTTTGACTGCATGATCAAACCCTCCATGCTATTTAGCCTCACTGGAACAGCTTTGGTATTTAACATCAGGTAAATGTGTGAAAAGTCTAGAATTCTAAAACTGTATTTTTGACTATGTCATAAATGCAAATTTGGTGGGTGTTGCCATACAAAGAACATTTCTATGTATCATTTTGCCTAAGAAAGGCTCTGTGTGAGTATTGCAATTGGAACTGCATCCCTGTGAAAGTAGTATATGCTATTGGAGTCTGGAAGAACTTTTCTTCCAAAGACATGTAGCTCTAGTAGAAGATTCTTTGTTATGAGCCACTGATTTTTGCCAGCTGATTTTCCTTCTAGACTTATTATAAATATATTTAACTATACATAATTTAAAATTAACTCAGTCCTCCAAATCATCATAGATTTCTCTAATGGCAGATGTATGAGCATCAGTCAAGCCAGAGGCATGAGGTTAATCAAGTTGGTAAGTCTGTGAAACAAGGACTTAATTTTTTCATGTTAAAGTTTGCAGCAAATAAAAAATCAAATTAAACTGGACGATGGCCTTTGTTTTTACTCAGTACTTAGAGAATATAAATAAGCATTGAGCAGTTTAAGTGAAGCATGTTAAGAGATTCATAGAGCTGTATTCTAGGCAGCAGTAGGTATAAAGATGTGGTTATTGCTGGAAGCATGAGCATAATTTCCTGATTTGACTGATCGTGCCTCGAATGTTGAATGTAGAAATCAAACAATGAATAAATTTGTGCTAAATTTAGAGCAGTTTACATACATACTTTGAACATTAAAGTTAGATATTTTTTACCCCATAGGCAAGAAATACATTGATAAAATATTGCAGAATTCTGCTAAATGTAAGTTAGGTAGACATTTGCTCATCATGGTTTTGATGAGCATATTTACAACTATCCCACTCACATTGAATCAGCATGTATCAGCTCATTGTGTGTTAGACTGAAAAATGTCTATACTAGGGTAGAACTACTGTGAAAGGAAATTACAATTGCTTGATAGGACCATTTGTCAGCAATCTAAACATCCAATAAAAATAAGACAGAAGAAAGGAACTAAAATTTAAGAATTATCTCAAGGGGCTTTATTTTTTTTTTCATTTTCCCAACAAAGTCCCTGAGACAAAACAAATACTTCCTCAATATATTACTTATTGACAAATGTTGAATTTCAAATATTTTTTTATCATCTATAATAACCTCTTGGTACTTGTATACACATGTATTATCTCAAGATGGAATTTGCCCTTCCAAAGATACAAAACTTTGTGCATGTGTGCCCAGGTATAGATCACAACTTAGGTTTTGAGTATCTTTTATTCAGAGCAAGATTATTTAAGAAGACGTGTACCATTTTGTGTCTTTATTCACTTAATTGCTGTAACCCAATTTTCAAGCTCAGCAAAAATAATAGACTACAATTACATTTGTTTTATATTTGCAATAGAACTGAACAGTTTCCCATCTGGTAATAATGTTCTCTTTAGCTGGGCTGGCAGCAGTGAAATGCAGCAGATACTAGCTAAGAATTGTGAGCACTAAAGATGAGCAGTTTGAACTGCCTCATGTGAGCACTGAGCAGCAGCATGTTTCTAGCTATGTCTGTGTATTGGGACTTGGAGGCTGAAGGGGGTTATGGCTGAGCAACAGCTGGTGCAGACAAAATGCTGCCTGAAACACTCATTTCCACCTCCTGTCTTTCACACATCTAGGATGTGATTCTCCTGCCCTTGAGGAATCTTTACTTGAAACCTTGAAGATTAAAATGTTTGTTTGCTATACCATATAACCAAGGACCCATGGTGAGGCCACACCTTGAGTATTGCGTCCAATTCTGGGCCCCTCAGTTTAGGAAGGACGTTGAGATGCTTGAGCGTGTCCAAAGAAGAGCAACGAGGCTGGTGAGGGGCTTGGAGCACAAGCCGTATGAAGAACAACTGAGGGAGCTGGGGTTGTTCAGCCTGGAGAAAAGGAGACTCAGAGGTGACCTTATCACTCTCTTCAGCTTCCTGAAGGGTGGCTGTGGTGAGCTGGGCGTCGATCTCTTTCTCCGGGCAACAACAGACAGAACAAGAGGACACAGTCTCAAACTGTGCCAAGGGAGATACAGGCTAGAATTAAGGAGGAAGTTTTTCACAGAAAGAGTGATCAAATACTGGAATCATCTACCCAGGGAGGTGGTGGAGTCACCATCCCTCGATGTGTTTAAAAAAAGACTGGATCTGGCACTTGGTGCCATGATCTAGTTGAGGTGTGGAACATGGGTTGGACGCGATGATCTTGAAGGTCTCTTCCAACCTGGAAATTCTGTGATTCTGTGATTCTGTGATTATTTGAGCATGAGCTGAATTGCTGTCATGGAGAGAGCTGTGAGAACACCTACCTCTTTCAGCACAAATAGTATAGCCCAAAATACAAAAATTTCCATCTGCGGCTGAAGTCCAGGGTGGTTTGGTTTTCTTTTTTTGAAAACCAGGTAATCACTGTTCCCAATCCTGCTTTTGGGGATAGCAATTCCAGATAGCAGTGCTGCACTAA
Organism: Geospiza fortis; assembly: GCF_000277835.1. NCBI lineage: Eukaryota > Metazoa > Chordata > Aves > Passeriformes > Thraupidae > Geospiza > Geospiza fortis. The sequence goes on from NW_005054301.1 coordinate 7,501,923, forward strand.
CAGGTTGAATCTGTTAAGGAGCACTGTTCCCTAACAAGAAGTTGAGCATGAGCCACCTCCTCCTGTGGACATGCAAAAGACTTCTTCTAAAATGTGACAGTAAACCAACAGCTCCTCCTGGGATCCTCCTGTGATCAGCCAACACATTTTTAAACACAGACATCCTTGTCTATACCAAGGGGAAAATCATATTCAACAACTTGTTTAATTAACATGTTTTCTAGTGTATTTTCTCTGTGTAAACTAGGTCTCTGAGGAAGAATGACTCACGAATACAGTACTACCATTATGGAGTACTTTTTCGAGTAACTTTCCATTTATCCACATTTTCTAAGGAAAGCATTGATTTGGCTCCTTACCAATGTTTGTGAGGAGCTCCAGGGTACCATTAGTTAATCCCATACCACATCACTAAATAGAATCCTGGGCAAGAGTTAAAATAAGTGTCACTTTCTTATGTAAAGGGTAACAGGTAGGTCTTTCTCAGCGCAGTCTGTGCCTGCTTTTGTATAGTTTTCCTTGGAGCCTAGTTGACATGTACTACAATTGAGAAGGGCACAGTACATTACTGCTTCCCTAGGAAAGGAGTGAGCCTTGGCTGGCCTGTGAACCTAACATTTGTGGCCTTTTCTGAGGAAAGTGTACCCTTACAGAACAGGTAAAAGCTTTATGTGTCTCTGAAGATTAGGTCAGATAGCCAGCTGATAGAAATTAATTAACCTGTGCAGAATTTACTGCAGGGATGTTTTTTTCCAGGCATTGATTGTTTATGAAATAGTGCTGTTACAATCAGGAAGAGAGTCCATGCTCCATCCCATCAAATGGAGTGTTTTAGCCAAGAGAAAAGCATATTTAAGAGGAATTTGTCATTGTTTTGATTAGGATACAAAGATCAGCATGAGATTCTTTCTGTCAGACTTGTATTCTCAGAAGGAAATGTATAGTACACATAAAATATTTATGATCATTTCGTACATTGTAACTATATCTATGTAAAAGCCAAAATAAATATCAACTGTTCCAGCTATACAATATACAGTGCCTGATGTGTTTATTGCCACATTTTCTCTGACCAGTCTCCTGTCTGTTGTGTTTCTCCAGTGACTGTGTTATTCCAGGGAAATGAGTAACACAAGGGGAGGAGGGTGCATGATGGCTTCTACACTGTAGGGGGTTGTCTGAACTAACACATGGATCATGCTCTACATCTCTTCAATCTGTGTTGAATCTGTGTTCATGTATGATGCAGAAAGCACTTAGAGGGTAAGCTGCTCAGATTTTTTGAAAAAAATCAGTGTTCATCACAGGCCCTTCACACTTTCAGTTCATAGCTTTGAGGATCAGTGAAATACTGGAGATAATAATATAAGTCCTCTCCTAAGGCATTCCAAAGCCCAAATGGTTCTGGTTTTATCCGTGTTATTTTGCAAGAACTGTTAGCTAGATTTCATTCTTTTTCTCCCTATGCAGTGAATAGATGAAGTATGGAAACCCTTGCAGATACAAGGAGAGCTATAATCCTTTGCTGCTGAAATCTCAAGCTTTCACATTTTGCCAGATGGATTGTTACAACACATTTTAAACAGTGTCAAAGTATTCTCAAGCCATGTATGATTATTGATACAAGACTTGTATGAATGATGGAATAAAGCAACAAAGAAAAAAGGAGCTCAAAATAGCCACCAGTCACCAAAATGTTTGCATTGAAGAGATGTATGTGAAATTGCCAGTTTGAAATTTTAAGTGTGAATCTTGTAGAGCAAAATGTAATGTAATCCATAATGGGAAACAATTTAAAGACAGAAGATATTAGTTGGGAAAGGGAAAATGATTTACTGAGGAGGGTCAGTTTGGGGGTCAGCATTTTCTGTCATTTTATTCCCTCCATGGGCTCAGTTACTGAGCAGAATGTTTTACATAATAGAATTCTGGACTCCCTTCTTGGTTGTTGATATTCCACTTGTGTATGCTCAGAGCATGTCAACGATGACAGCTGGTTATTTCTTCAACACACAGATTTTGATTATGTCTTATTTTATGGTCACTATTTGGTTTTCACAGGGAATTTTTTCCCACCCAGAAGACAACAAATGTTGGACTGACCCAGTAATTGTTCTTTCCTATATTTCCTTTGGGCTCTTGTTCAGCGAGTTGGATCAGAGTTGTTTTAAACATAATTAGGCCATCATATATCACTCTGGGTTAGTTTGCATGTGACACCACCAAGGAGACCCAATGGGACGATTAGAGTATTTTTTGGACAATGTATCTGTAACTATTTTAACTACTTTGGTTTTTTTTAAGTTTGTAAACAGTAGTCTTTGCAGAATGACAAGTTAAGATATATTGCACCCTAACAGAGATGTTTAGTAAATTAGATTTTCATAGTGCTAATTGAATTTGTTACAAAGCTGATGAACATTAGCTAAAGAAAGGGCAATATATTTTATTTTATTGAGCACATCTCAGAGTGCTTGTAATTTAGTAGGGCCACCACACTTTCTGGGCAGGCTATCAAGTAGGATGTTGTAATGATTTGCATGACTACTATAGTAGATGGAAAAATGTAGCTTGTGTTTGTAGCTGTTCCATTAGTGTCTTGCACAGTGTGCAGTCCTTTGGTGCTCTTCAGAGAGCTGTGTCATAATCCCTGCATCTTTTGAAGAATTTGGTCTGGTGAAATCAAGTAACTATACTTCGTTAAAAACCTGGTGTGTAATTATATGATGAGACAAAGGAAAGACTGAGAAAGGCAGATAACCAATAGAATCCTGAATTTATCAAAACAGAGCTCTTGCCAAGGGCCTTGGAATTCATCTGATTCAGTTGCTGGAAAAATGCCTGAATTAAAAATTATCCTACAAGGACCAAGAAAATAGAGGCAAATTCTGGCACTCTACAGTTTTCTCCCAAAATGGTCATTAATGCTGCAAAAACAGAGTAGGGTGAACAACCCTTGGCCCCATGCTTGGCCCCCTACTGTAGGCTCTATCTGCCAAAATTAGATGGAATAGAAGATCAAAAATGGGGAGAGGGGGAGAAGGTTGGAAAAAGAGAGCTTAGAAGAGGAGGGTGGTTGGAAAGGGAAAAGCTCACAGGCTATGCCCCTTGCCAGCACTGAAATACTCAGTTGCAGCTCCACTCACAAAGCACCTGTTGGCAGCTGTTGGAGCAATTTATAGATTTTGGGCTGGTTCCCTTATGTGAAATGTGATATGATCTTATTTTAGTAAAAGAGAAGCAATTCTTGGACAATAATTACAGCAATAAATATACCTGCACAGTAATAATGGTGACAGCTTTTGCTTTCATTGAAAAAATTATTCTTTTTAGTGAATCTCATTACCACTAATAATATTCTTTAGCTGATATCACCTATGTTGTCTTCTTTTTATCCAAAATTGAAAAAAACCCAATGTTACATGGAGTGAAAAGAAAATACAGCAAAACAATTATTATAAATATTAATCTGATACTGTCCTTCAAACTCAGTGGCAGAAAACTAGGGATCAGGGGCTGTCTGGAAAATTTTATGGTTTTCAGTTTTTATGCATTAGACTGTAACAATAGAAAATAATGAAAAATTTTTTTGTTAAATTAGAACTCACAGCAAGTATTTTGTGAGTTAGGAAGTAATTTTAAACATTTTAACATCTTCACAATTTTAATCTAAATTCCTGTTAAATATATTTAATGAAGAATTTTAGCATTACAATTTACATTCTCCTTCAGTTACTATCTCCAAAATTACTTGTGTTCATGTGCAAAGACTTTTGCCATTCTTTCTTGTTGTATAAATAGCTTATTATTCCTTAGAATAAATATGTAACAGTTATCAGTAATATATGAGTTCAATATGTAAATTGTATCAAGCAGAAAATAAATTATCATTTTTAATGGAGGTATTTAACATAGGCTGAGCTAAAAACTCTGTTGCATTTATTGGCTACGTCTCCTTTGACTATAATGAAAATCCTCCCTCTGCTAATGCTCTGGTTCAGTTTAAAAGGCTTACCTAGTAAGTATCTGTGATTTTCTCCTTGAGTTAATTTCAATACTTTTGTTAGAAAAATAAAGTAGTAGAGTTGCCTAGCATATAACAACCTGTGTCAGAGACTGTTAACTTTAGTAACACCTAAGCTCATATGTGGTGTGTGCCATTAAAGGAAGAGGACAGGGTGTGGAACTTAAGCCAGTGACATGTGACATAGGAGAGTATCTAATGGAACATGAGCATGTGATTAGTTTCAGTGGGACTATATGTTATACCTAAAGAAAGGAACTTGCAGATATTTTAACTTGAAGAAGGATGCCTTCCTGAATCAAGACTTTTGGAAATTTAGCTCCAATTCATCAAAACATTCTTTATTACAAAGGCTTTGTAATTATTTTTACAATAATCATAAATAAAGTAAATAAATGCATTCAAACATTGTAATAAGTATAGTCTTCATGACTTGTTTCTTCATGATGTAGCATTGAATTTTTTACACTAGGTAAAAAGAGTGAATGGACATTCAGGGCCTAATAACCAGGGCACAGAAATTTCAAAGACATTGTAATTATTATCTAAGAATGTATGCATGTATTTTCTTAGAACTCCAAAGTCCTGTAAGATTTCTGTAGTAGTTTTTATTCTGTCTGCACATTGACAGATTTCTAAAATGCACTGGTCCTGATAAATAAATCTTTTTACTGCTTGTTTGCTCTTTGGAATGAGGCTAATATGTCAAATGGAAAGGAGAGTAGGCAAACCTAGAAAATTAACTAGAAAGTTCTCCCTAGGTTATATCTGGACTTTTCATCAGGTGTCAAGTGGATAGAAAAATAATAGAGCCAACTTTGAAGGTGGTGTTGACAGGTGCATTTGGGGCCTTCCAGATCTCTCTTACCTTGGCACTGGCCCCTTGAGATTCACACTCAAAAGAGAAAAGCCAGGACCACACATCAGCATCAGCACAGGGCAGGGTAGGACAAAGAACCAGTGAGGCTGCAGCTCAGATACTCAGGAATCAGCTGTCATCTTAACATCAAGGGCATCTGAGCTGCCAGGGCAGTCCTGCAGTGTCCTTAGGAATTATTCTTGTATGACAAAGAAGCAAGTGCCAACCTGAACTCCCTTCCTTTGCTACTCTCAGCAAGAACTTAATGTATTTATTTATGATATCAGTCAAATGTTCCCACTGTTCTTAAGTCAGAAAACTGAGCAAAAATGAAGATTAAATTGATTGCGTAGTTAAAGTCCTCACTTAGCCCACTCCAATGAACAACTAGCTCTGTTCACTGTTGAAAAGCCCAATGGTTTATTCACACTACAGAAGCGCATGTTTAATATATGAGGTGTACAAGTACTGTGTCGTCAATGATATGTGTAGCTTTTTACTTTGCCTTTCAAATTTAAAAACTGTTGGAGTCAGTGAAAATTAAATTACTATTTGTAAAAATGTTTATTAGGCCTTTTTTTGTTATTCTTTTATAGGTCTTGTAGAAATTTGCCTGATGCATCCCCTTGATGTAGTGAAAACAAGGTAAGATCATGCTTGAACAGGTTTTGTTGACACTGGAAGATATCCAAATTACAAGCTGTCAAAAAATAAAATCCTAGAACTTCTCCCAGTAAGATAACTTGTGCCTCTAATGACATTTATATTTACTTACCTGTATTTACAGCATTTGACAGATGGAATTTGAGTAGCATGGCACATTTCTGATTAGAGGTCATCTAAAGGTGTTAAATCTGCTTATGACATTTATTTTTACTCTTGTAACACAATGCTATGACATGAAGATGGCTAAAGTTAAATTCACTTAGTATATGTAATATCTGCAGTAATGCTTTTATATGTAATTGGGATATTGCCTTCAAAATAATTTTCATCAATTTTTAATAAAATAATAAGAGGAGATGTTCCATATTCTATTTGTAAGCTAAATAACTTCATGATTTTATATTTTAAAAATATTATTTGTCTTCATTTTTTTAATATTTATTCCTTTGTGAATATAAATGATTAAATGCCCTCAAAAATTTGCTCAAGTTAGTTTATTTATCTTAATGTTGGTTACTGAAATAGAAAAAAAGAATAGCTGTGTTTCTAGTTTCTGGAAGATCCTTTTACTTCCTATGGATTTTAGTTTTTATATAAGTTCAGAAGTTAGTGTTACTGTACATGAAAAGCAAACCAGAATGGAGAAGCATACTAGTAGAAGGTGACAGCTATTCATGCCACGTGTGTTATGCAGTGCCAATAATTACCATAGATACTGTTCCTGGAGCTCTACTAGGTCACAGACATGTAGGTAGAAAAGCTTAACTAGGAGACTAATCAGCCCCAAACAAATGATGAGGACAGCTGTGGTCTCTGGAATATGCTTGAAGTTGTCAATTATGACTTCATATTCTAGTTTCAGTTAGCCAAAATGTGAGCTTTTTTTGGATACATTTTTGGCTTCTATTTAAATCACATTTTGTGATTTGCCTGAGATCTTGAGATGCATTCTTTTTGCAGGTTGCATTTTGCAGAAGGAAGTAAACTGTCTGTGGTCATTGCCCAATGCCAGGAAAGAGTTATTCAGGCTCCAGATGCATTAAATGCTGCTGAGGTGCTGTAGGTCCTCCTCGAGGCTTGGAGGTTGCTCAGGCAATCCTTCCATATCCCTTTGTAACGTGGATGTGTTGATTCATACAGACACAATGCACCTGGTGGTTCTGAGGGTCCTCTCTGCCCCTCCAAGTACCACTGAAACAATACTATTAAACAAGATTTTCATGAGATTGAAATTAAAGATTCAGAAGCAACAGGGTACAAGCAAAACAAATACAACACCAAATTTAAAAGAAAAAAATCTGTCAAGTGGCCCCAAAGGATGTGCTTTAGTGACTTCATTTTGGCAGTTTGTGCTTTAACTCACCTCTAGCTTTCAAGCTTTGGTTTTACTCCTCCGCATTTTTCTCTTTGTACTGTATTAGAAGTCATGTTCTTTTGTAGTAAGAATGTAGATAATTCATAATTTAGTGTAAGCCACATATAATGTGTCAGAAAATGCATTAATTGCACATCTGTACTGGCAATCAACAGAGGTACTTTCAGTTTCCTGATAGGAACCACACAGTGGACTATCAGAACACAAGGACAGATTTCCCCATGTCTCTTTGAGATTTCACTGAGTTTTACACACTTTTAGTAGTGAAAAGGCATTTCAGATCTGAGGTCCTGAAATGTAAAGCATTAAAGAGTGTATGGGGATATTTGTCAAGCTGTAACAATCCTTAAAAACACAATAAATAGTAAAAATTAGGAAACCCTTAAATTTGAAATGTAAGCCCATAAGCAGTGGAATTTTTGGAAGAAAGAAAGATGTAGGAAGAAAGGAAACGAGTAGCTGTGCAGAAGAAATCAGATTATTGATCTAAGTAAAACTGAGGGGCTGAATCAAATTAAAAATCCATTAAACAAATTTCTTCATTTGAAGAAACTTCCATTGAGTTAACACTTCCACTGAGTTAGCTGCAGCTCTTTGCAGAAGTGGGCAGCACCCAAGTGATAGTTTTTCTAGTTTGTTGATGCAGATGTATTCAGAGATATTACACAGATTTTGCAGAAACATTTCTGCAGATCTCAGCAGATGGTAGTAGTTCAAAATACTTACATTTTGAAAGCAAATGACAAAACCAAGAATAGAATGTCCTTTGATCTCATCCATCATTTTGTTCTACGTTCCTAACATCATGCTTCTTCCTTTCATTTTGTAATGGTCCCAATTTACTATAGCAGATTAATTCTTTGATGGCCTTGAAAGTTTAAATGAAACATTGGTTTTAATTCTGAACTTTGGACATAGAATATTTTCTAAAAGTTTTTCATTGACTTTATTCCTTTCTTGTAGTGCTTCTAAGTACTGTTGTGTGCTTAATCTTTCCCAACATGGTATTGATAATCCATTGTTTCCTAATCACTTCCAGCTATTACAGTTTTGGTGATTGGTTTAGGGGTTTTTTCCTATTGGTTAGGTGAAAGGATGTATGAAAGCACTATTTGTTCCTTAATTTTTATGGTGTTTTGAGTTTCCTACCTTTTTTTCTAGAAGTATGTTTGGTTAAAAGAGTCCTGTGGCCATGTCAAATTATGTAATCTCATTGATCTAAGTTACTGTTCTGAAGGAGTTTAGGGAAGATGTCAGAGGCTCACATCTAGTGGACTGGTGGCTTAGTGCTTCATTGATATTTTGTGTAAGTGCATGTTTCTAATAAAAAATTGGAGAAAATAAAGTTTCTGTCAAAGATTATTTTGAAACCCGGGAAAATGGTTTGGCTCTTTTATGACATTTTGCAATATCTTTTCTGTGTTTAGCAATTTTCTATTATTCTACGGTAACAATGCTAGATTTGTTTATCTGCTCACATCAAGGGAGGAACAGTATACAAGTACATGCTTATAAACCATAGAGTATCCAATGCTTAATGAAGTGGTTTTTTCCTAAGTGTACATGTGAAAATAATTTTATTTTTTTCTCTGCTAGAACACCAAAGATCACTACTCTAAGAAATTCCTGATAGCTGGATAGATTAAGATAACTATGATTCATTGTTTTAGCTTTATGAATCCCACTTATTCTTTGAAATGAAGCTCTTTCCTCATTTGCAAGATATATTGGAATAGTTTCTGATGAGATATTAAAAAAAAGATGTGCTGATTTTTTATATTTTTTTAGAACAGTTTCTAATAGCTATTTTATATATCAGTTACCCTTATGATTAAGTTAGCCATCAAATAAAGTACTGAACCTCTGTTCTTGTCTTTCTAAATACAGAGTCTGGCAAGTTTTTTGTGTGTTCATGTATGAGGAGTGACAGCACTAGCAAGAGTTTTCCGGCACAGATACAGTCAAGACATAGAAGTTCTATTTTTTAATTAAGAGCTCTAGATGACCTTTCTTTCCTAGAAGATGAGGGAGGAGAAAAGTGTCTTATCTTAGGATAAAGAATTAGGTTTGCTTGCTTTGTATCTTTTTTTGTATCTGAAGCATAATGCGGGTGTAATGCTGTTTTCATCCATGAGACTTTCAAAGGATGACAGAATGGCATACTAGGTCATGATACATAGGACAAGACATTGCCATATATATTACTTTACATTTAAAAACAGTAAAGTGATTTTCCAGGTAGAGTTTATATGTTTTGGCTCAATCAAATATACAAAATTCAGAACTTGATTACGTTTTATTGTTGGATAATTAGTATTTATGCAGAAGCTCACAGGTATGTAGTTGGTGGGAGAAAGGGAGAATTACAGGGAGCTGTGTAAAGCCAAAGGAAAGCTAATTGTATTTGAGGAATCAGTCAAGCAAGCCTAGCTGGTAACTGGAGGATCTTGCTGTGATCTCTCTGACAGTTCCAGGTTATAGTCTGGGGTTATTTCCCTAATTTTATGAGTTGATTCCCCTTATGTGCTTTTTCTTTTTCTTTGATTATCACCAGTATTTATACAGCTGAATTTTAGTGACTCCACTGTTCTTGAAAACAATTTCAAAATTTCCTTTGCAAGTGTTCATACAGACTGTGAAACATATATTTGTGTGGAAATAGTAATTTTGGATGTGACTTAGTATTAAGTAGTCAGGAAATGGGAAATTACTGAGTAATTTTTTTCAACAGTTATCTACAGAATTTAATAGAAAACACAAATGAAGAAATGTATGAATAAGTGTTTTCAAATAAGAGATTAAAAAATAACAGCACATCATCAAAAACTTTCAAATGCATAACATCTGAAAAGAAAATATGTCTGAAATTCCTGTGAACAGGAAAAATGTTATGGGAATTAGATGAATCATTTACTTCTCTATTCCATTTTAGGTGTAATTTGACATCGCTATGCATTTTGAGACAAATATCTGAAAGAGACATGGTTTCTCTCACATCACAATAATACCAAATTGTCCTCCAGATCTACGTTGACTTCAGTGGAGGTAGATGAGTTCATACCACTGGAGTATATAGAGGTTTTTTACTTCCAGACAATGTATTCAAAGAGAGGTGAATGTTATGCCAAATACCATATAAAAGACTTGGAGAAAGTCTAATTTATTATTTTATAATAATAGAATAGTGGAATCATCAGGGTAACCTTTGTCCTAACATTTTAAACATATATTCAGTGGGCAGTTTTTTAATACTTCTCTAGTTAACTCAAAAAATGACAGTTCCATTTGATTTTTTTTCTCTATGTTGAAACATTCTTTTCTATTTTTCGATATAGTTGTGCGTTCACAATGCAGTCTCACATTGGGATGAGTTTGCAATTTCAAAATCAATGCACAAAGGAGACCCAGGCGACATTATTTTGAAAGACTTTGATTTATCAGGAGAATAAGTTATAAGGTGTAGCTTGTTTTCATGATCAACCTATCACACGTCCTTTTTTTTAATTAAAGTTGTTTCTCACCTATGGCAGGAAGGCTGCAGTCCATATTGCTCTACTGTAATACCTCTTCACATAGTTCAGCTTTAGATCAGAATCTTCATATGGACTGACTTTTGGTCTCATGTGTGATCCTGAACATCAGCATTTAAAATATGAGGCAAATAATTCACCTTAGAAACTGTGGAGGAAATTTTTGTGTAGTCAGGATGGAGATTTTAAATTTTACTACTCTTTCTGAAAAATTCTAAACCAACATCAATAATCTGAAGGCCCGAATCTAAAGAATTATTTGGGATCTAAATCGAGGTTTGGAATCTGCATTACAGACCCATTTCTAGTTAGCAACTGTTCTGCTGATTTGTGTGCATGTTTATCCATTCTGTTCCTTTGTTCCAATTCTGTCATTTTGGTCTTATTATAAAAGTTCAGCTTCCTACATGTGTTTCTGATCTCATTCCATCTGTTATTTTGCAAGAGCTACTTCCTTTATATCATTAATTCCTCTTTGATTTTTGGTCTTTTTTGTTTGAATGGGCAGAGGCGGAGCTTGTTTCTGAAAAACATTGGTTAAGGAAGAGTTCATTGTCCTTATACAGTGTTACCATTTCCAAGTGAGTGACCATAGTTCATTTGGTTTGCTCAGGCCATGTTAAGTTCATGGTACTTGATGCAAACTGCTCTAGTTAGATTCGTAACAGCTTTAAGCAGAAAATAGTCTTCCTGTCCTGGGAAAATTATCAGGATACCAAAATATTCTGTATTGGAATGAACAGTTGAACTCTCAGAAGACATAGAAAAACAATGAGTTATGGCCAATGAAACTTCATGCAATTAATTTTGGATTTTGGAAGTTTTCACTTCCTTTTTTCCCTTTCTTTCTTTTCAATGCCTTTTAAGTAATTTTGAACTAGAAAAACAGAAGGTTTTGTTTGAAAATGTAGAGAACATCCATTGTCATCTAAAAGAAGTGTATAAAAATATATTGAAACTGATAGTTTCTTGAGAAATGTTTTTTTTTCATTTTGAAGAAAAAAAACAAGTATAAAAAAATCCCTGACCAACTCAGCTTAATGTCTTTATTTCATCCAAATATCAAAGCTTTTCTCTAGGATTAGATTTCCTTCAATTATCAGTGGCCTTTGGCACAATTTTTCACGGGGTTTGTGTGCATATTGCAGCTTATAGTCTGGTTTTATCATTTGAATTTCAGCATTGAAATGCTTTGGATATTTATGTACAGATCCATTTTTTTTTTTATAATGAGGACTATACAGTTTATAGTAATTTGCATGTGGATGTGATCCAGTGCTCTGTAATTTGCCTTTCTTTTTCCTTCTATGTACAATCTGTTAGGAATTAATAAGGGCACATGGGCTAATAATTCCTGCTAGATATAGTATTGCAATTTAAATCCTTCCCCAAATTAAAGAACAGTATTGATGTACACTGTTAAACAGATGCTCTGATTTGCAGTGCTGGTCAATGTGATTTCTGTTCCTATGTGCTTTTTTTTTTTGTGCTATTTGTCGGTGTACCATGTGTGTATTTTATAAAGAGTGTCAAGATCTTTTGGGATAAAAGGAGCTGTATAAGTGTGGCTTCATCATGTCCTCGTGTGATACTGTATTATATGTGATCAAACACCAGAACTGCTTGATGATACCCCTCTTTCAAACCAGTATAGATTTTTGGAAGATCTATAACCTATATTTTTTTCTTGATTTTAAAATAATTCTATCCCTTCTTTGATAGAAACCGGATTTCTGCATCATCAAATCAGACTGCTACGGATCTCTCAAGCTTTTCTTTAATTTTGATTACACATTGTGCCATATATTCTTGAGTTTTTTTAATGAATAGGTGGTTCTTTTTTAAGGACTGAAATAGCCTAAAATCATAATTTCCATTTGACAGCATGGCATGCTTCAAGTTACATGTTACCTGTGCCATTTCACTGGATTTACCAAAACTTCCCTCAGTTTCTTGAGTCACTTGTGAGATGTAACAACCTAGAATTTCTAACACCCACAAAATAAACCATGTCCACCTTCAGCTCAAGATAGAACAATAATCTCTATTTACCTATTAAAGAATTCTTTCCTTGTTTGTGAGGTTTTTAGGGGAATAGTATTAAATAAAGACAAGTCCAGATGCCCAAATAGTTACTTACATACTTCAGGAGTGAACCAGAAGGAAGTGAAATGGCTCTATGTGCAGGGAGCAAGTGGTGAGATCATCATGGGGGGAATTGAGAGAGGCAGTAGAAGATGGGATAAGCTTTTCAGACAAGGAAGCAAGTGGACAGTCTACAAGAGAGAGCAAAAGAAAAAGAATGCCAGGGCAAGAAGGAATGTGTGATGGTTGTATAATTTCTTGTCAGATAGATGCAGAAGGGATGTTTGGGGTTTCTAGAAGGCTGGTGGACCAAAGCTGACTTGGACTGGCCTTGGTTCTCATCAAGATGCAATTTTGCATCTTGAATATTATAAAATATCAAATATTTAATTTTGTTTGAGATTTAGAGTGTAGTGCCAGTGATGCCAATCTTGTGGGTTCAATCTCCATATGGGCCATCCACGTAAGAGCAGGACTTGATGATCCCTGGATCCCTTCCAACTCAGACAATTCTATGATTCTGTGAGAAGGTCTTTTACATTCCTCAAACACAGTTCTGTCTAGATGAACCCTTACAGATGGTTCCTTGAGCAGCTGATTTGGGGAGTAAATGGTAATCATGCTGGAAGACATATTGAATATTATCCATCCTGCTAGTGGCAATCCTTTTGACTATGGACACTTGCAAGATATAGTCAGTCATTTGTTCGCTTAACAATTTTTTGCTTGTTACTTAATTTTCCTCCTATTTGGACAATAAGCTAGAAGAGTTTCAGGTCCCTTTAATTTTGTTTTCGTTCTAATGACATAGCACAATATTCTTTCTATGTTTGCATATCCAGCGCTTACAAAGTTCATATAAATATACTGGCAACTACATAGGCAGAACTTGTAAAATGACAAGAGCCTGAGGGTTTCTCTCCGATAATCTGCATCTATATATTTACATGCTTTAGAGAAATAAATGTACACAGATATATTTGACTACAGTGGTACAGCATCTTCCTTGGTAGAGGAAGTGAAGTTTCTTTACATTTCAGTTCTCTAGCCCTGGAAAACCTGCTGGTGATTAGTTGTGTCTGCCTGATGCAGGTGCAAAAAAGTGGTGTGGGCTGTGTTTTGTGATTTCACTAGATGTACATTCTATGCTTGCAATTTAAATCCAAGAAAGCTCTGGAATTGTTTTCTTCCATTTGTTATTGCCTTGATTTTATGAAAATGCTTCCTTTTATAAAATGAGGCTACAAATAACCCTCTTCTAGACAGGACAGGAAAATGTGATGAAAGAGCTCTAAAACTGTTATGGCAAGGAATCATACCATGCCTTACAGTTATGAGAGAATAATTCTTTTGTCATTACACTGCCCAATGGGAAAAAGAAAAAAAGGAAGAGAACCTAGGACTAAGTACCCTCTAAAATGTACTCATTGTAGTGTTGTCTGTTTCCCTAGTTAGAAACTACTGAAGACGTTAAAGATCGTGTAGAAGCACTTGGATTTTTTGTACTGTCTCAAGGTATCTACAGATAAACAGGATATTTCCAAGAATTAGAAGCCATGACTAAATTTTCATGACAAAATATACAAATTTAGTTTGAAACATTTTGGATCTGTGGGTCAGCTGACAGATCTGGAAAAATACAGCCATGTTTGTACAGAAAATACTCTGTGGTATTATAGTGTGTTATATTGTATTAAATACAATAGATGTGTTTAATTATTTTATTCATTTAGATTCCCTCTTGCTATTGTACTGCTGTCAAAAAATGGATCCTGGAACTTACAGTAATGTAACTTTTTTGAGTTATGGAAATTGCCTCAGTGCTCCTTACACTCTTAACAGGGAGAAAGAAATAGCATTAGAAGACTTGGTGCTCAGTGCAATGTGAACTATCTTGTACATCACTTGTAAATCTGATTTATTTCTTTTGGACATGGAACATCTATTCAACTATTCATCTGCTATTTCTTGGCAATGGGGAATGGTACCAGGACTGCTAGCATTTTATCCAGAGCTGTACTGTTTTGACCACTGCCGTAGATTCAGCATTTAAAACCACCACTCGTTCCCAAATGAGGTTTTACACCTGTGTCTGTAATGTTCTGCCACTGCTGTTCTGGCACTCAGAAATCTCCATCCCAGTGCTGAGTTCAGCTTCCCTCTCGCTTTCTCTCACCCTCACGCTCTTCTCTCTCCTTGCCTCTGCCTGTTGCTTGGTCCCAAACCATACCTTTTGTCCAGTCTATTTTAAGTTGTGCCCAGTGACAAGCCTCCTCTAATTCCCTTGGAATGCCCCTGCATAGCCTTCTGCTTCTCACAGCCAGTAGGTATTTTCTAATGTTCCAGTATTTCCATTACGTAGTTTTATCCCTAACAACTATCTACACACCCTTTACTGTATATTGTTCCCCTTTCTCTTTGTTTATTCCCTTTAGACATAGTAGATTCATGGCATGCCCCCATTTTCTTTTTTCCCAAGCCTAAATTAGTGTGAGATAATCAGAGAAGCTCTTTAAATAATATTTTTCTCTCTATTAATACTGTATTTAAAATATAATCAGTCAAAAGAAATCATGAGGGATAGAGTGGAATGAGAGCAAGAGGGAAAGGAGAAAATGAAGGACTGGGAGGTGAGAAAGTACATGGGATTCTATTTACAAGAAAAATACATGCTGAAAATAAGTATTTAAGATGGGAATTGGGGAGTGAGAATGAACAGATGTTAGCAAAGTTACTTTGTCTGGAAACAAAGAAATGGGATAGTTAAAAATGTGTGTATTTTAAAGTAAGATTTTAAATAAGGATTAAGCAGCTGGGAAAGGTTACTTAGACTATGAGTTGGAGACATCTATGGTATACATAAGATTTTTTTAAAAACAATCTAACAAAGCAGCTGGGTGAGTTATTAACAGATGTTAATGATTTGTCAGTGGTATAAAACATTAAGATCACTTTCAGGGATAGACCGTAGTCATGTCTGATTTCTCCGTGGACAAAACTTTTGCATTAGACCACTGTCATGCCTGATTTCTAACCATGGATGGAACATGCCTAAAATAATTCAAGCAAGGAGAAAAATAAAGAAAGAAAAATAAAAAAGAAAGAAAAATAAGAAAGAAAGAAAGAAAGAAAGAAAGAAAGAAAGAAAGAAAGAAAGAAAGAAAGAAAGAAAGAAAGAAAGAAAGAAAGAAAGAAAGAGAAAGAAAAAGAAAACTGCCTATGTTTATTTTACTAGAATTTGTTCATCTACTGCAATGAGTGGGAGACAGTTCAAGTATAGAAAATCAGTGTTTAATGACTTCATTTACAATAAACAGAAAGTAAATTTTCTCCTCTTTACAATTCTTTTTTTCTCACTTGTACTTGAGCTAGCTTTTCAAAGCTATGGATACAAGAGAATAAAGCTGTATGTGTTGGAAGCACAATGTAACTGTAGCAATGCCAATAATTCTCTCAGAGTAGTTGGCCCTTAATGCTGTAGTTAAGTATGTCCCGAAAATAACTGCATTAGGCCAGTAAGTGCCAAGTAAATCTATAAATAAATAAAAAGAGAGATAATATCTTTATGAACTGTGCTTTCTGTATGTTTTTACTAACAGATGCATCAGTGTGTATTCTAGGTCTAGAGGGGGTTTTGAGAAACAAGAGTATTCATGTTGAGTGGGATGCAAGTAAAATACCATCTCCAAAATAATCTTGGCACAATAGACATGTCTTTTGAACTTATATCTCAAGAGAGTAAAAAGAAACAACAAAAAGCTAAGGAAATATTTGCAAGTTTTTAGCTGCTGCGATGTTGTAGTAAGCTGATGACTCCCTGGTGAGCAGGCAGTGGGTTAGATTGTGCTTTTACAACCCGAGCTGAGCCGGGGCAGAGCTCAGTGGCACCAGCTGAAGAGCAGCACACAAAAGGGGTTGTGCCTCAGAGGTGCTGTGACCTCCCCAATTTTCTCATTATCATCATAATGGATGATTAATCCATAGCAGTACTAATTATTTGTAACTACAAAATTGTGGTCATTTGCTGTACCTTTTTTATCCATTTCCCTAAATCTGGAGCAAGGGCTAAGCAGTACCTGTGCACTGGCTGCCATTATGGGCCTGCAGCAGAGCAGTGGAAGATGCTGTAGGTGCCCATAAGTGCATGGTGGAGTTCAGGGTCTGCTGCAAAGGGAGATGCATTTCCAAGTGTTGCATGTTCTACTGTCCATACAACATCTGCCCAAGTGTGGCAACTTAGATCAAGATGGTTTCACCCAGGAGGAATGTTGGATACTTCTTTCTTCAGCACATTAATGAGCTGAATCAATGCAAGAATCAGTCATGGCACTTTTTCCTGAATGAGTGCCACGACTGGACAGATAAAATTAAAGTTTTGAAATTGTTAAACTGGAATACAAATCAGGAAAGGAAAAGCAAACAAACAACAACAAAATCCAAAAAACCCCACCTTTTAAACTTATTTTGTGTCTTAGAAAGAAGTGAAGGGAGGCATGTTTCATGTAAAAACATTGTTCCACAACATTTTCAGCTCAATTCTTTTGGAATTGCGTTCCCTTGACACATACACTCCCATTCTTTGCCCCCTTGACACACACTGGATTTCAGGAAGCTAGCACAGTGGAAGACTTATCAATTAATCATTGTAAATAATTACAATGGGTTTCTTTTTCTGGCTGGGTTTCTTTTTTACCAGCTTGGTTTTCTGAATTAATTCCCCACACAATGAAGTATCAGGCAATATGAGGACAAAGAAGGGGTCAATTCAGCCCCAGATCAACAGTGGCAACCCCCAAACTGTATGCTAAAGGAATGCATGAAAGGCATGTGTGTACATGCTGTCATTAGAGTATGCTGCTACACCTAACCTGCTGAAAAGGTGGTTTTGCACTAGGAGAGTTAGGCCTGCTCCTGGTCCCTTGACACCCAACACCCTTCTATTCTTTGTAGTTTGGTCCCACCATTTCCCATATGCCAGATCTAGCAGTTGCAAAACTGCAGGGGAAATTGATTTAGCTTGATGATGTGTCAGAAAATTAAGCTATTGAAAAGTATTTGTTTTCTAGTGGCTGCAGACTATTGGATCAGCTATCTAGTAATGCAAAACTGCATCCTAATCAAAATGTATAGGTATTTATTTACTATGTCTCTAAATTATATATTAACTTTTATTTCTACAATTGCCATTTTTTCTACCTTTTCTGACAGAACATGCTTCATAGTGTTATGTCTTCTCTTAGAAAATCAAGTTCAGTTAGTTATGGACAAATATATTCTTTTGAAGGTATAAGTTGAGTTCCATCACAGGATAAAGAAAAATAATGCAAGAAAGGTGTGTTACCTTCACAGGGCAATAGAATAATGCAACAATGTTGTGTAAGAAAAAATATTTCCTAATTTAATAATTGGAAGGTCAATTTTTAAATGAATAGCTATTGCTATTCATTGCTATCCTTTTCTTTTTCAGATACATTATTTTTCTTTCCAAATTATTATATTATCAACTTGACATATCTAAGAAGTAAAACAGTTAACAATTCCATTTTAATACAGATAATGCATTGTAACAGTATATGGCATATGTCTTAGGAAATTTAGGAATATACTGAAATTTGGTTTTCAACTCTGCAAGGCAGAAAATTCCAATTTTGTTGCTCATTGTTGCTAAAAAGAAAAGATACTCGCCTCCTTCATGCCAAGTGCTCCTCCTTACAGAACCTTGTAGTTTGCCATAAGCCTATAGAATATATCACCCCAGGGGAAGACTAATTGGTACAGTTTCTCATGAATTTGTGAGTTGTATCAGCTTACTAGAAGGGTTCAGTGAGCATCAGAATTATCACAAAGAAAGCAGCACGACCACCCAGTTAAAACCGAGTAGGGACAGGGGAGAACCAATTGAGGCGTAAACCTCCCTGTTCTGTTTCAGGTGAACTCTTACATCAGGTCAACTGATCATAGGAGATCTTAAGTAAATTAAAATCATGGGTATATTAGTTCCTGTACTTCAATGTACTCATTTATCAGCTCTGCAGTACTTAATTCTAGTGTCTAAATACTTGGTCAATTTTGCATGCATAAAGGATTCCTGAAGTTCCCTGTTAATAAACTTGCACAATATTGCAGAAGTTGCTTGCTGTTATTGTGATGCAAAATGATTGCACACTACAAGAGCTGTTGACTTTTTTGTGGAATATGTAATTAGGATTTTGAACTTTCGTATTACAGCTTTAGCAGATATACTAATTCATGGCTACTAAAAAGAGCCTCATATTCTCTCATGTCAGTCCTGCACTCATCAGATTCAGCTCTCTAACTTAGCCAAAAACTAATTCAACAGCAAAAGGAAGAAAACTTGAAAAACCAACAAGCAAGCAAACAAACAAGCAAAACTGCCCAGCAAAACGTGTAGTTAGAGAGGGAAGAATATGGAAGGAAGTAAACTGAGTGTCTCTCCAAGCAGATGTATGTTTTTTGCAGTCAGTTCTGATGAACAGCATGAAAAAAATGGAACGTGAAGCATTGTGCCCTAGGTAGGAAGTAAAGCTGTATAAAGAAATAAGTACAGTGCCCTGTGTGACATTTACTCCCATAGTTAGGTGGAGATAGCAAGGACATAATTAACAAAAAGCCTGAGCTCCAGAATCATGACATCTGGAAATACAGAGGATATATATTTGTCATCTTGCTGTGTACTGGCCTGATGATCCTCTATAGACTTTTGGCAAAGACTAAATATTAGGACAGATGGCCTTCTGATCCTTTGTCTTCTGATACATAGTAATAGGTACTATGGGGGCAAAAAGCTTCCTATCTTTACAGTAGTCATTTTCTTAGGATAAGTGACATACAAAGGCATATATGACAGAGTTGCCTGTGATAATAAGAGCTGAAGTCACTGGCTCAGACACTTTCCATCCACTATTTTGATGAATCATCAGAAAAGTAATAAAAGAACGATGATGAGTGTATCATGCTCATATGCATTCTGAGTACCACGAAAAACATCTCATCCATTAGAAACAACATGAAATCCCAGAGAACATCACATCTGTGGAACAAGGTTAATAGTTCACATAGTTTCAGCTGATTCTGCTACGTGAAACCTTTCCTTGATTAGCCAAACCAAATTTTGAGATCAATTAGATGCACTAATGATGCCATTTCCACTTACTCATTTTCACCCTCAATAAATTTATCCAGCAGAAACATATAGAGCACTTGAATAAGAAGAGCAAGTTCTTATTGTTGTCTTTTTGTACTATTCTGTTAGCTCAGAGGACATTGAGGGAGATTTTGGCACTGGAAAATTTTCTTAATGAATCAGAAGTCCTTAGGTCGTATATGATGTAGAGGTGGATTAATGACTCTGCTTCACCTCTTCCTCACAAACTCTTATATGGCAGTAGGTAATTCTGGAAAGAAATCAGTGGTCAGAATGTCTTTTACAATCCAGCTTTTTGTGGCTGCCAATACAGACCCTGGTGACTAATAGGAATTCTGCACCAATTAGAGCAGAGTTGTGTTATATGTGCTGGGGCTAAAACAGTTCCAGTATTCTTGGCTAGCCTGAGTGCAGTGGAAATACATTAGCAGCTTTGAAAAGCTTGGCCCACGGTTCTTCCTCCCATTTAATCACATAGCTTAAGAATAATGTAAACCTGAGTCTTGGGTGACAAATCATAAAGTTATAATCAGAAATGTTATAGCACAAGGCCAATTCACAGGTACTCTTGGAAGACATAATTTATGCACTTGCACAAATTTCGATTTCATCATTGTTCAATGATGAGAACAATGTGATTCAGAAGCCTTTTGAAAGAGGTTATGTTTTCTATCTGAAGACCAGTTAGCTTCTGAACATGCAGATATCTTGAATACTGGTAATTGAGTTCTTCCGTATTTGAAAAATAAACCAGGATTTTTATCCAGAGTGTAATAAAACTTAGAATAAACAGAAATTTGGTCAGCTAAAGTTTTGATGAGACATATTTCAGAAAACAAAGATAAATATATTAGAAGAAGATGTCTTTTGAAGATACATCAATCAATTTTCAGTAAATTTTCAGATTTCAAAATGATGAATCTACTGCTTTGGAAGCTAGTGGGAAACTGCAGAAGTGATACAGATTAAAATCTTGTGACTTTTCATGAAATACAGCTTAAAGACTTGCATTTTATATTACTTCTGTTAAAACCAAGACTGTGAGCAAAAATACCTAGGGGCAGTTCATTTTGTTCCTTCTGCTACAAAGTGGTAACCTGGGGCAACATGTTGGACAGGTGGGTAAAAGTAATTTACCCTTGATTACAGTATTGTTGAATTTGTTCCACAAAGTCCTGTAGCTCAGAATAATCAGTTAAGTAAACCCAAAATTGGCAGATAATTTGGCATGACATGATCATTTTGGAAGGTCAGGATGATACCTGTCTGTGACTTTAAACAAATGACAAAATATGCAACATTTCTAAGAGACAGTCAGATTTTTCATCTTTCTGTCAGGCACTGCCACAAGACTGTGTAGCACCTTGGGAAATACTCCATAGGACATTGAAATGGGGCTGCAATATTTTAGATGCTCTGTTCTGGACATATGCATGGGTTTGAGTTCATGACAGAATATTTAAACCAGGTTTTGTTAGAACTTCAATTTTGATAACTTTAAACTTTCATATTTGTTGGAGTTTTCTTCTGAATTAACAGTTGTTTTTTAAAGTGAATTTTTCCCCATGCTAATCCACTTCATCAAGCTGTAATTTTTCTTTAACTTTATTTAACAGTTAAGTTGCTGTAAATGCATCTTCACTGTATGGGTGATACCCATAAAAAGGATCTCTAGGAATTGTTTGAAGGTGCTATCCTGCCCTGTTTCTCAGGTATGGTTGATAATTTGTCTTAGCTCCCACTCAGGGGCTTCTGACACATATTTATGCGCTGGAGGGGTCAAAATCAAGGAATGTTTCATTGCAAGTTGTACAGTGGGCACATAATCAAATGCAAAGTTTTGAATAATTTCAGCATAGTTGTATTTATTTTGGCTGCAATATTCATCTTACGATATGGGCCTATATATCTAAAATTGAAAAACTATCCTAGAGGAAACATATTATGTGCTTAACAAGTACAAAAAATGTGTGGGGGAGGGTAATCTAACTACTAATTTTTGGCCTGTCCATGTCTTTTGTCACTGTGTGTTTTCTAGTATTAAAATTTATATATTTGGTAGTTTTCCCTTCTACACCACTGTACTCTAGAATTTATGCTAAGCAAGTTATATACAAGTACTTAGGAGCAGACAATTTAATTGCATTTTCTGTTGTTAAAAATACTTCTGTAATGGAAAAGAATTGCACTGACATTTTAATATGCTGTCACTTTAAGATACTGCATGAAGTGTGAACAGAGCACAGGCACTTTTAACAGGTGTCTCTAATTGTTAGTTTGTTTCTTAAAAATAGCTATAATATAAATTTTGGTGGAACATGTAGATCCAAGGTGTTTGGATCTTGCAACATCCTAACCAGGCTTTCCTTTCGTTGCTGGTGAAAACAAATTGGGTTGTGTAATTGACTTTTTTGTGAATAAAGCTTTTATGTTTGCTTTGAGTTCAAACTCCATCTTTTTCTTATTATTCTTTTTTCCCTTAGGAGGGATTGCAACATGGGCTTTTAGGGAAAAAAAGTTCAGTGTATTCATTTATTTTAGTAAATAGGACGTTTCTATTGCTTTCAGATTTTGCCAGTCTGTAACTGCAGAAATAATCATGAAAAAAGGGTGAAAGCCAGATCAATTACATTTTTAAAGAGTGTATTTTCATTAGATCTTCCAAGAGCCTGTTATGTTCAAAGGGAGCTCAAGATTGTCTTGTTCACAGAATACTTGAAAAACCCCTTAAAAGAAACAGATCTATCCAGGAAAATGTCTGGATTGTGGTATGAAGTGTGCTTACTTTAAAAAATGGCCAAAGAAGAGCATCAACACACATACTGGTTTTTTCAAATTTTCAGTGAGATTACTACTATCTGCAGAAGTTGATAGAAAAATGTCTTTAAGCAAACAAACAAAAAGCCAGAATACAAACCTGCTAACAAAAGTTAATACTGAATTTTGAAAAAGAAAAAGGCACCCGTTTTGTTACATAGGAAATGAATTATCAACATTCATCTTCTAAAGAGTTTACCTAATTAACAAGTTTTTATTATAAATATTCTTTTCTGAATTGGCAGAAAGATAAACTACCTAATTTCTTCAAAGTTATATATTTAAGATTTAGTGAACATTTCAAGATCAAATGTTTTACTAATTTTTAAGATACATTTAGATCGATTGCACAAAAATATGGAAGTTTATTTATTAGTTAAGCTGTTGTTAAAGTAAAGGAATTCTGATCAATTTGCTAAGAATTGACTCCAGCTGTGCTGGTTTCCGTCATGTAGTTAAACAGAAGCTCACCATAGTTTGATCTCCTTGTCCTCGTTTTCATGGTCACTGAAGTAAAGGTATGATGGACTCAGCAGCAGTCATGTGTTCCTTGAGTATTCAGGTGCTAATCCAGAGACTCAATTTAAAACTTCAAAGCCATTAGGGAAATATGTCTCTGAATTTAACATAACTTACTATGTGTGTTAATCACATATTTAAATACCTATGAAGAAGTATGTAAGAAATTCTTAATTTCAAGATCAAGTTGACAGATCTGGATTCTGATCCGGAATAAACAATAATCTCATCATCATAGCACATAGCTATGAAGTGAAACAGTGAGTTCCAACTCCTGCTTCCTGAATCGGATATCAGACTTGGACTTGACTTTCCCAAAACCTTCACAGATGCCTTGACCTCTGGGTCTCTATGGCATAATCCTTTATTCAAAGCTCAGAAACCATTCTAGGCAAGACTAAAATATGAGCTCCAAATAAGCTCATTTCTCCAGCATGTTCACTTGTGCACATGGTTCAGCTACAAACTGCATTGTAAAAAAGCAAGAACTGATTGTGTCTCTGCCAGATCCTATTGTGAGTACTGTGGCCACTAATACCCTGCCTCTCATTTCTTCAATAATTGCAACTCCCTTTGATCAAAATAACTAGATAGAAGCACATTTTGCTCCTCACAGGAATAAAGAAAAATATGTGTCTAATGGATCCATTCTTAAAATGACTGCTGTATGTGCATCTATGCTGCAGGTGCAGAATCACGCATACTCAAGATACAGAATTTCTTTATTTTTTAGCACTGTCCATGCTGTATTCCCAAACCTCCTGTGTGTAAATGTCCAAGTGCCAGAAACTGAGCTGGCACTTCAACTGGCACTTCACTTTAAGAGTAATTCCAAACTAGTATCCTTGAGTCTTTTAGCTGGATCTCTTTTTAGTTGAACTGTACGGAAAAAGAAATCTGAATTGGTTTTCTCCTTCAAAAGTTACCATTGCCCCTTGGGGTGCTGAATCTGGCCTGGTAACTGTAGACACGGGCTATATTCTTTGTGTGTTTTAGCATCACCTCTAGTCCCTTCAAACTATACAGCCCTGCTTTTCACGCCATTTCATATCCCTCTTCATTGCTTAACAAGTGTCAAAAGAAGAATCTCCTCCTATATTTCTGTTCAATAACAGAAATATTCACTGTGCCATCCAAGGATCAAGAGCTTCTGCATGAATCTCTGAAGCCACAGTTACTGAACTAGAGTTCTTTCATTGCTTGTGGTAGATTCTCAAGACAAAGTCTGACATGTTTTCATAGTTCTCAGGTCAGCAAGTCCATGTGGCTTTAACTTGGTGTACCCCATGATCATCAGTGATGATCAGTGTTTATCCTAACAACAGCATTTTTCTTTTTCTTATATCATGGTGCAAAGCAAGAATTCCACCCACCTTACCTGTTAGACTTGCATATAGTGTTCATCACTGGCACTTTCTTCCCCAGTGGTTTGGAGTTGTTTCCAGAACTGTAAGAACACACAAATATCGGTAGTGTAAATTTTGTAGATACCTCATCTTCTTGTCATTCATGTGTAGAACTGGTTATTTTGGATTTTTCTTCCCACTATAAGGCATGTGCTTTGGGTAGACATGCAGAATATAGTGTACTCAGAGAATGTGTAGAATATATTTTAGATAAGGAATAGAAAATCAAACTAATGAAACTACAAAATTATAGTGTCAATTCACAATTTTGAAATACATTAATCATAGAGTTTGGGGAAAATTTGAAAATGGGTAATTAATTTTATTTGTTTCTCCTGTAGTCTTTCTGCAAGTGCAGAAAGCTATATGTGCTTTTGGTCATTTCACAATAGCCTAAGCCCAGTTAATGTTTTAAAAAAACACTCAATGTTCATAAATTCCAACTGCTGAATATATTTCCTGTGGTATGTTTTAAACAAAGGTCGGCTACTTCTGATGTTTATCCATGACATTGTTGTTACACATACCTTTAGTATGCTTTCAGTTGTTGTTATCAAGGTTTTATTCTGTCATAAATTTCTAGATATATGTACAACTATAGGATTATTCTATTCTTCCTTCCCTAATTTTTGTGAAACACTGCCAGTTAACTTTATGGAGGAAATCTTGAAATGGTTTAAATCTTCAAGGAAACCACTGAAAGAGCTAAAATCAGCTGTGCTAAAAATGCATGTGCATGGCAGTTGTGGGTAAATGCCCTTTCTGGAGTGTTTTTATTTTTGTGATTAAGATGCAAGTACCTGTTTTCTGAATCACTCTTTCTAGTGCAGCTAGCTAAGCTTAACTAAAACCAGAAGAGGAAGCATCTTAAAATCAAATCCAATTATGGGCAATACTCCCACAAGGTTCCTGAGCTAATTTTAGGAGCTTTTCTTTTGAAAGTCCACCCCTAGTCCATTCTATCAGAATCATATAGTGGGTGATATTGAAAAACAAAAAAAAAAAAAGAAAAAAAAATAATCAATCCCCCTAGATTAGAGGGATATATCTGAAACAGAGATGGTAGATCTGTGCAGTGTACATGACACATCATTTGGTGTACAGTGCATGCTGTGGTTGTGGTTGTCATTGTTGCAGGAGCTTATGTGCTCTAAATCTTCTCATGACTAGTTTAGAAATGGTTCTGTCTCCAGGAATCTACTGACTTCTGCTGTTTCTTTGATTTGCATGCAAATCCAAGCCTTCTGAAGGGCCTTGACAGTAGAGTTAATATTTTAAAACAGTAGCTTTAAGTCTCAATATAGTTGTACTTACATGATTCAAACTTGTGGACTGTGGGAGACAAGATTTGAAAATATGCTTGTAACACCAATTGGGCTGGTTTTGGCTGGGTAATTTTCTTCACAGTGGCTGGTATGGGGCTGTGTTCTGCATTTGTGCTGAACACAGAGGACACACCTAATACAGAGATGTTTTTGTTATTGCTGGGCAGTTCTTGCGCAGAATCAAGGCCTTTTGTGCTTTTACTGCCATGCTGACAAGGATGCTTGGGGTACATGGGAGGCTGGGAGGACACAGAGCCAGGGGAGGTGACCCCAACTGACCAAAGGGATTTTCCAGGCCATGCTCAGTATCTAAAGTGATGGGGAAAAGGGAAGTTATTTGGAGTGATGGAGTTTGTCTTCCCAAGATACTGTTACGTGTGATGGGGCCCTGCTCTCCTGGAGATGGCTGAGCATCTGCCTGCCATGGGAAGCACTGAATCAATTCCTTGTTTTGCTTTGCTTGTGTGTGTGGCTTTTGCTTTCCCTGTTAAACTCTGTATCTCAACCCATGAATTTTCATGCTTTTATCCCTCTGATTCTCTCCCTGATCCCACTGGTGGGGAAATGAGAAAGTGGCTGTGTGGGGTTTGGTTGCTGCCTGGGATTAAATCAATCTAATAAAGTCTTCTGCCCAAAGATACTAGCACTGACTGTATTTCACAGATTAAATAGTAATTAAAGTAAGTATCTCTGGAAAACCTAGCAGTTTAAATCCTGGGTCACGTTTCACTTTACCTTCCTCTGGTCTGATGTGCCAGCAAATAAAGTCTTGCCATTTGTGTAAAATCTAATACTAGATTTGTATTTCTCTTTCCATGGGATAAATCCTATTGTCTCAAACTAAAATTAAAAAAAAAAAATCTAACCCCAAAAAACCAACAAAACCCTAACCAAAATAACTACCAAGAAATTAAACAAAGAGCCTGAAGTAAAAAATACTCTTTTTTAAAAATTGTTTTCTGCATATAGAACTAAATTTTCTGACCTTCAATCCAAAATGTATTGCAAAGTTGTGGTCTCTTTAGATAAAGAATACATAATAAGTAATTTTTGTACACTAAGTAGTGGCTTGCACTTTCTCATTAAATTACTTTAAAATATTTTTCCTTGCATTTAATTAAGTCTTTAATTAAAGTCCAGACATTACATATGAAAGGTACAGTGTTACACTACCTGAGCATTTTAATATGAATTTTAAATATTACTTTAGTATTGTGTATCATATTCTGCTGCACTTTGGGGTCTTTTGAGAGAAACGCAGAGAAGGGACAAGTGGAATGGCTTTGCAGAAATGGTCACGGTACAGGTGAACCCATTTCAGTCTTTGTGGTGTAACATTGTACCACATGCAGGACAGGTAATTCCATCAGTCCTTGATACCCATCTTGGGGATGTGGGAGGAGTTGGACTTGGGCAAGACATGTCTCTGCACTGATTCTGCAGGGAGCCTAAATTTAAGCCTGACTTAAATTCAACACTTGAATAAAAGATAACTGAAGGTAAATAAGATCAATAATACTTAAGTACTTAAAATGTATGCAAGAGCTCTGCTTTAGTGCATATCTAATTCCAGCAGGCTGTACATGACTACTAGGTTTAGGACAGATCCTGACTCAGCCAAGGCAGAGCCTTTTAGTACCACTGAGGTGTCTCTCTCAGAAAGTTGAGCAGGGCACTTTCTATAAGTTTACCCTTAACTAGAGGTTAGAAATGTGCCAATACCAAGCATTAAAAAACTTCACTGGCTGTCTTGCCATGGTGAGTACTGTGAAAAACCTCATTTGATTTGTGCTGTGTGTGACGGAGCTGCTTTGTCACTCTCTTTTTAAGTACCTTACCAGCAGATGCAATGACAAAGATTTGTGAGCTGGATGACTCAGGAACACACTCATCCCTCCCTTGAGCAGGTGAATGAGATAATGGGATTCTGGAAATACCCTTTTTTTTTTTTTAATTGTGATAGCCACTTTTTGTAAGCTGAATAGAAACCAGGAATTTAATTTCTTGCCTGCCAGTTAGATTAAGCATCCTTAGTTTTTTCATCCCATGTTTTGGGATGCATAACACATGATTTACAGAACTGCTGACTGCTGTAGTTAAAATTAAAACAGTGCTGCCTTCATAGCTTGAACACTGAGTGCAAACAGGCAGATAGTTTTATCAATCCATTTTAAAATGTATTAACTAAACCATCAGTTTACTGTCAAATTCTAAACAACTGTAAATCTTGTTTTCAGAAACCAACCAGAAAACATGTAACACATTAAAAATTAATTAGATATGGCACACCTCCCATAAGCTGTATAATAAACAGATCACAGCCCTCTAGTAATAGTTGTGATTTCTGGCATGTCACTGGAGAAGAACTCATGGGTTTTCCAAATGACCTGTGTCATAAATCACTGCGTTCCCATTTACACTGAGCACATGTATCTAATTTTTCGAGTGGCTTCTGAAATCCTGATGAATGGCTTTGAAATTGATTACTGGAATGTATGAAAAGTGGTGTCACAAGTGCCTCATTGAGGAAAGGAAAATTGCTAAAAAATAGCCCAGTGAAATCTGAACACAAAATTGTAATATGGACTAAGTAACAAATTAATAAATGCACAGGAGATAAACCTAAAACAAAACAAATGTGAAATCACTCACACTTTTCTTTAAGGCAGATAAATTAGGATACACTTTCAGTAGAATTAAAACAATATAAATGCACAAGACAAGCATAAACCATACTGGTATTTTTTGACTATGCAGGTATCAATGTCTTGCTTGTTCAGTTTACTGTGTTTCCTCTGTGTTAGTATGAAAGTTTTTATCATATGGAATGCATGTTAGTAAAAATTCAGGCATCCAGAAATGTATTCAAACTTATTAATGGAACACCTGAGTCACACTGAGGTACTTTTATGTGTATCCTATCCACTTTCTTTATCTATGTGAACTTTTCAGAGCAGATGTAACCCCCCATCCATCACACTCAAAATTGAACAAAATCTATACAATCACTAAATCCAAATTAATACTCCTTGGCTCTCTGTACCTCTCTGCAGACACCATAGGCATGGTATCCAACACAGGCTCATGTCTCAAGTGACATGTAGGAGCATACTTGGTGATTCCAATTTTTATTTCCTTTGTGTAAAAGACTGCAAATTATGTTACATGATGAAAGATAATGTAGACAATTTTTATGTTTTGCTCACTGCTAAAGATTTATCTGTGTCAGCAGCTGGAGCAAATGAACTGAAGTTGAATGTGTTACATGATTGTAGCATGTAGATTCTGATTTGGTGTTGAAAGAAACTCCTTGGCAGATAAGTAATGAAATGAAACAGCAAACATGCCATCACCTAATAAAAACATCAGTTCATAAAAACTATTAACTACCTTTTCCCAAGACATCCCTTTTTAATTGAAGTATTTGAATTTGTCATAAGAAAACAAATTCATGTTATTCTAATCATATGTGCTGACCTGTGCATACAGAATAAAGAATTTTTTAAAGGAAAATATTACCTTTTGTCCAGTCTCTATTTGCAAGGTTCAAAATGACCAACATCATTAAACTTTATTGCTGAGGTTCATGAAACTTTCTTTGGATTAGAAAAGCATAACCTTCTGTCCTGATTTAGAAGGGTGTTGCAGCTTTTCATTAACCTGGAAGCCTCCTATTTACATGGTTCACAGCCTGGTCTCAGCTCACTTGGAGGTAACAAAGGGTGTCGGGACACAAGTGCAGCAGGGGGCTCATCCTTTAGGGCTGCCATCTGAGTTTGATCAGGTCAACTGCTTTAACTCCTGCCTCATTAGGCAAAATAAAATGGAGATTATGGTGTGTGGAATGATCACATTACAGACAGAAAACTCTGCCTCCTGACACTCTCTGTTGATTTTGCATTTTGACAAGACCTTGCTCTCTGTGTTTTCCATTCTGTATTACAGCAGGCCTTAAATTATTTTGAAGACAAGATCATTTGTATCCCCTGGCACTTTAGAGCTTAGCCATAGAGGAGTGAAATAAGAAGTGAAGACACATTAGTCTCAGAGGCAGTTTACTTACTGGAGAGATGTCACAGTGTAGCAAGGGCTTAAATGCTGATAGACACATTAATTCAGCTTGTCAAGCAATGCCTAGCTCTTCTTTTTTCAAAGTTCAAGGTAGCTGCGAATTTGAAAAAATCTGACACAAAAAAAAAGTTCACAAGGTAAATTATTATTACCACCTGGCACATAGGATTGAGTATTTAATTTTCATTATTTACAATTAACATGCTCAGTCTAGTCCAGTTTAATTTAGTCACTGGTTTTGGTGTTTACATAAGATTGTACCATTGTTTAGAGTTTAAGTGTGTCTGTTGCATTTGAGTGCCTGCTAGAGTGGAGGTAAGTATCAATCATCAAAGATTCATCTCCTAATGAGAGTCTGTCACCTGATTTTCCATCAAAAAACATTTTCCTACTGAACTCCTCTTTATGTCCCATGAATTAATAGAAACTTCTCAGTCTTTAAAAGTCAGAAATTGGTTCAGCATATCAGTTTGACCAGCTGATAACTAGTGGCAGATCTCTTATGAGGAAGATAATGACAGTCCTTATCCATCATATCCAATTATGATTTTCTGTAGGAAAACCAGAGTCTTAAAATCAGGTGATGCTTAGGAATCAGGTATATCTCTTTTTTCTCTCACTCCATTTGTTAGTAGGATTTTCTTTAACATCTTCCTCCATAGGCACAGTCAATAAAAATGAAATATCAAAATGAGAAATTAATTTACTGTATTTTTTATGATTATTCCTTTATAAATCAAGAGCTAGACAGAAGTACAGACTACAAGCTGCTGTCAGAACAAGAAGCTCCCCTCAGGGAAAGGGGAAAAGAGGCAACAAGTAATATGTGACAGATGTGAACATAAATTGTTTAATGCAAAGTAGAGTGTGCACAATTCTATGGTTAGAAGTGTAGCATAAAATTGTTTTAAGCTGACCTAAGATTTTTTATTCAATTAATGGCCAACTGAGCAATATACACTATTGTTACCTCCTATATGAATTTAATATGTCTGAATTTCAAGCCATTAACTTTCAGAAAACTGTAAATTGCACAATCTCTAATAATGTCTCTTCAGTAACATGGGCCAAATTTAACTTCTTCTGCATGTTAGACACCGTCTTCAGCATCCCTATTCCTGATACAGCCTGGTTCATTTGTAAACTATCATGTTTCCCTGGACTTAATGAGAAAGGAATCTTAAAAAAGGAACTTCTTGTTGCACGTTTTTGTTTCTATATATCTACCTTAAGAGTTGTGTCTTTTGGGAAGGTCTCAAGTTGAAAGTTGTCTCTAAGTTTCACAGAATGAACCTGCCACTTCCAAAAACAAATGACAGAGAGGCAGAGAATATGATTTCCATTAAGCAATTACTCTCTGAATATTATTAAAAGGATTTTGTTAAAGTATGCATCATGAAGCATGTGCATAAATCATTGCAGATTCTGTGGCCCACATTTCATTTATGTCTGCTTCCAAGCTGTGATTTCTCCTTAATGTTCTTTTAACTTTCTCGGTCTAAAAATCTCTTTATTTCAGTTCACTTACACTCGTGGCTGCTCTTTTCCACCAAATCTGTTCCTTCTGTGTCTCTTCTTTATCCTTTTTAATAACCTGTCCCAAATTCTTCCTCTCCAGTTCATTTCCGCTTCACTTGCCAGCAGTTCTTTACTTGCTCTCTTTTCTTTTAACTCCTTTAGATGAAGGCACCACTTTCTGCTTAGGCTCAATTCTTGCTGAGACAGGGACACACATACCATGTCATGATATGCCTCATGCATATAATGCTGAATATGGTATTTAGGAGATCCTATGGTAGAAAAAAGAACAAACTGCATCAGGAAGATGAAGGCAATTGTTTAAATCAAAGCTGTGGTGATATTGTTGTGAATTCACTCAAGAGCAGTGCTGAATTACTGAAAAATAAAATAATCTTGGTTAATAGTAAGGATTGGGCATAGGGGTGGGGACTGTTTGTTTTTTCTCTACCCCACAGCCTTGTAGATATTTGCATCAGCAAAACAGAGTCTGGCAACAAGCAGTGACCTTAAGTTGGCTCTCTCATGAGACCAGCCACTCACCAAATTACATTCCAAGTGGAAAATGTAAGATGTTGGCAATGCTTGACTGTCTTCCGAGTACAAAGCCCACCTGAATTTGAATAGTCTTGTTTCCAGCACCTTCAGCTCTGGAGAAGTGTGGAGGGCTCATAGGACTCATTTAGTATAAGGGCATGCTCAGTTGTCATTTTAAGAGGATTTGTCCTTCATTTATAATAACTTTGGCCAAAGGTCTGGTTTAAGGGGATGGAGATGGTTGGATGCAGAGCTAGTTCATCTGTATGGGTAAGTTAAGAGAGAAAGTTATATGATGCTGTGGAGTCAGAATGGCAAATTCTCAAATATTAAATGTTATTAGCCTATAATATCAGCATTGTAATGCAACTATATTTTTTCCTCTCCATTTAGAAAGCTAACAGGGAAGTGCAGCAACTACTACTCTTGCCTGCTGTATGCAGTACTGATACTGATATATTGCAAGAGCACAGTGGTGAAATTCCTCTTTCTCTGTTTTGGTCTTACAAGAACAATAGGAGCCATGCAGTGGGTCTGAGTCATCTGGCACAGCTCAGTGTGACTCATGGTGACATTCTGTAACTACAGCAAGGGACGGCAGAGCTCACTGGCTTGCAGATATAGGAGTAAAGAGACAAAACTGGATACTTTTCCAGCATCATTAGCTCTCACCTTTGGGGTCCAGGAGCAACCTGTTCAGGTCATGTTCTCTCAGAGAGTTTAAGGGAGCATTAGTGAGGGCTCGGGCCCAGGCTGTTTTGACAAGAAGAATAAAATAAAAAATTGTCC
This sequence comes from Geospiza fortis, assembly GCF_000277835.1. Lineage (NCBI taxonomy): Eukaryota > Metazoa > Chordata > Aves > Passeriformes > Thraupidae > Geospiza > Geospiza fortis. The sequence goes on from NW_005054301.1 coordinate 7,534,609, forward strand.
ACGCCTTTTACAATCCAGCACTAATTAATCTCTGAGTATTTTAGCATGGATGATTACCATGTGGTGATTAGAAATTATGTGGTGCTGTAACCTGGACATGGTTTGTCTTGAAGAAGTTTTGGCTTCAAAGGAGGTGGGAGAGTAATAGGGTACAAAAAAATTGCTTTTCTTTGTTGCACTTGATTGCTTTGAAAGGTGCAAAGGGGTATGTTACAAGAACCATTTCTGGGATTCTTTTTCCCTTCAAAAGGCATAGACAGTAATACTACCATCTCTAAAATTCAAGGAATGCCATCCTAAGCTGGTTTGGGTCAGCAGAAGAAAGTCAGAGCTTGGAGTTCCTACTTGCCTTTCTGTTTGTATGGTAATGTATAAATAAAGGGTCCGGTTTGTGATGTCAGATTTCCACTTTAACATTTATGCAATTTCACTACCATTACATGGCAGCACAGCTCAGCATGGATTGTCTAGAAATTAAGCTGGTTTTTACATGCAAAAGTTTGAAGCTTTTCAAGAGAAGAAAGGATTAAAGGATCACGTACCAAAAAATCTATATTTACATCATAGATATTCTTTACTGCTTTGGGCACAAAATCCTTGCTGGAACTTCTAGTCTAATTTACACATGATATATTGTGTTTGAGGTTTTTAGTAAATCCAGTGTTTACAGTGAAGCCAAGTGGTTAACATTTTTGCCTGTTTTAGACTCTCTGGTAGATTAACACTGCCTAAATTTCCTCTTATTCTGTGTTACATTTAATTCCATTGTTCACGTTTGTCTATAAACTATTTTGGACTGCATCAGCTGATACTCTTACATCAGATTTTATGTACAAATGTTTCTCTGGGTCTTGGAGATATCTGACATAAAATGTCTTAGGTTCTCACTTCAGGAGGTCTGGATCTTTCAACCAAATTTAGTAGCTATTTATGCCTTGAGAAGACTTTATCTAATGTACTTTTTGTTCAGGATCATTCATAGCTTTGTGTTATATTGAAACATGGACAAAGAGTGTAATTTGTTAATGTCATGAAGGATGAAGTTGGTTAGAAAGGGAAGTGTACACGATTTATAATAACACAAGTATTTCCTTGCTAATCCCTTGTCAGGTTCATTATCTGTAGTGCCCCAGGCAATAGTTGGCCTATCGTGAGAGTGAAATTTAACCCACAGCATGAAATTAATCCTCAAAGACTTTTGTCTACTCTTTCTAGAAATAATAAATTCAAAGTGATTTTATAAATCTCCTCTCTAACTTTATGCAGAGGTGTTAAATTAGAATCCAAACTCTGTGGCACATGTCAGTCTGTTGATTTACGTTTAGTTAACTAAGATGAAAGTGTATATCAAGCATAATATGGAATTTGAAGAATTAGTGATATGTCTGTTTTTTTCTTCCTGAAAACTTTTCTTTCATAATACAGAAAATTCTATTCCTTGCAATTAGAGGGAAGGCAAGGGTATATGTATGCATACATGGATAAAACCATTCAAATTATCATATCTGCATTTCCTAGACTTTCCAGTTTTATATATGAAATAATGTGGTGGGGGTTTTCTTACCCTGGCTTCTGTTGTAAAGCTTGTTAGAAATCTAAGAAGGGCTTGTTTTGGCTAAACAAATGAATTTTTAGTCATTTTAGAAAGTACTTCTTGAATCAACTGTGTAAATGCCATGTAAATCAGGTGGGTTTTTTCAAAAAGAGATTTCTGTTTCATTGTATGCAAAGCTCTTTCTGAGGAGAGAAGAGTTGAATATGATTTATTACTGGTTGATTCAGACTCTCTTCAGCATTGTAAGAATATCATTCCTCACACATAGCACTTATCTACTCCTATGGCTACTCGAAGCTATTCGTCTACTCCTGAGCTATTCATTGCTGCTCTTTACTCCTGAAGGCTGAGGTTTGGTGCTCACTTTGAGAATTCTGTCACTTCTGAC
>NW_005054301.1:7536561-7555799 GCF_000277835.1 Geospiza fortis
CTATGTTAAAGAGCTTCTTCCATATATTAATTGAAACTTCACACAGTCATAGCCCTTGGGACAGAAACCAAGTGACAAAAAATTAAACAAGTCAAGTGTTTCATAGTACACAGCTCTGGAAATACATTATTCTTCTGACATAAATCGTAGCAGTGGTGTAGACATGGAACCATTCTCTCTGCACATATTCCTTAAAAGAAAATTAGTTCCTTAAGTCACGCTGTATTTTCTCTGTGTATTTTAGAAAAGCTATTTTTGTGCACACATATATTCTAGTGGTGAGAAGGAAAACAGCAATTACTGGAGTATAAACAGAAAGTGAACAGAACAGTGAGCAGAGGAATATCACTGAGCCGAAAAAGGACTTTAGACATGTTAGAGATGCCACTTGATATTATATGTAAGTCTAGGAAACCTCTGAAAATTATAGATCCTTTTGGTAGAAAGTCTTACAGAAGTACCTCATGTAAAGTTAAAATATCTTTCTCTTATATATTTTTAAGTGGCTTTTATTGTCAATGGGAGCTGATGAATTTAAGAATTGTAATTTAATACTGTATGGTACAGTAAATGAGTACCATATATTAATTCATATATCATTTATGTCACATTAATACTATCCATTGAATGCAGTAGTAGAGAGAGAAGGGAAATTTGCAGAATTACAGTTCTTCTTGATGCATTTTAGAGATGGAAGGAACAGATGCAGTGATACATTGCTCATGTTTTGACCAGTATCTGCCTCAAGGTTTTCCATCTGCTCAATATATCATGTTTCTTCAGCACCACACTCTTTTCTATCTGCCTATTTTCATAATTTTGCTCACTCCCCATATATCCATCACTCATTCCCCTGTGATTGACTTTCACTATTTGCCCTTTTCCCAGACCACAGGCTCATAGGGGAAAACCTGCAACAAAAGCAGCAGTGTTTGTCGATTCTGAGGCTGTGGTTTCTGCTGCCAGTTCCAATGACAAGCTGGCATCTTGTGACCTCTAATAAATGACCTCTAATAAATTGGTGGGTGATACATCTCTTAGCTGTTGGGCAGGATGGCTGCATTTTCAAGAGAGTCTTGAAAAAGAAGGCTAAAACCTGTCCCCTGCACGTAATAAAACTGGAGATACCTTTCTGCAGACCTTTAAGGTCAGCTTTATTCTTGGAAGGGGTTCAGGCCACAAGTGCATCAAACTTTAGATTTTTAACAAGGATAATTCCAATGTACTCTGCAAAATTTAGGTACAGTAGGCCCTTCTCATGCTTCAGACTGGGCACCTTTCAGACTCCATAGCAGGGAATACTTGGATCCCTATTTATGTGCACAGACACATATATTGCACAAAGATTATACCCAAAATAAAGCAGCTAAAGCTATTGCTAGTATCACATAGCAAACCTCTATACAGCTGGTTCATTGAAAGCATCATAGCGCAACTTAGGAAAAGGATAAATTATGCTGTTCTTCTTTCAGAGAGTTGCCTTCCCATTAGCATATGGGCTAAGAAAAAGAGGATAGGAGAGGGTATGCCTACATGTTGAACACTTAGGCTTTTACTTATTGCAGTCTTAGTTTGGCATTAGACAAGACAGAGAAATTTGCCAGCAAGATCATCATCCTATTCATTTTATATATGAAAAAATATATAAAGTAATTACCTATTAATTCTGTATAAGCATGCAGACCCACTTTTTTCCAGCAGTCAGTCTTCAACAATCCTATTTTATTTATCAGTAGGCATTCAAAAATTCAATAATTCTGTTAGTTCTATCTCTGAATCCATGTAGCATTATGGAGACTAGACTAAATGTGTACATGGAAGAGGTACTGAATGTGGGTAAGGAAACAGAGCAGCAGTCCCTGAGAAATACTGCATGGACAACATCAGAACTGCCTTTTCTTCTTTCTGTTTTTCAGTCCGCAAACTCAATATCTGAGTCAGATCAGCCATGTTAGCATAGAGTTTGCCTGCCTGCCTGCCTGCCTGCCTGCCTGGAGAAGAATGTGAGCAGAAAGCCTTTAAAGACTTCTGTGACTATACAAAATGAAGACACTTTTCTAGCTTCCCACTGGTGGTTAGTGAAACAGTTTGTTTTCTGAGATAGACATCACTGTAACAGAACCTGACAATACTTCCTTGATTTGAATATTTTCATGAACTCAAAAGGAATAATTTACCATTTCTTTTTTGAAAAATAATCTTTTAAACTTTAAAAGGCACAAGGCTGCAAGAAAACAGTAAAATCTGCTGAAAAGTGTATCCTCCAGACTACTGCACTGATTGCTGCCCACAGACACTTCACTGAAATCCTCTCTTTTTCAAAAGTTGCCTTGTTTTGTACCTTTAAAATTATCAGCACTTGGAAAAGCCTTGTTAAATCTGAAAGAATTCCTGTTTCCCTTTAGACTTAACTATGTTTCAGATACTGATTAAAAAGGGAACTCTCCCTTTACTCCTGAAGTCGGTAAGAAATATTATGGAAAATTGTGTTAACTCTTGCAAATCCCTCTACAACTATAAAAGTACAAATGAGATTGTCCCTGCTGTTTCAGTCAGGCCTATGAACCTCAGAGCAATAGGATATTTATAAGAAAATTCCAGACATAGCAGTGGTGCTGTGATCCATATGACCCAAAGTTTCCAGTCTTTGTCTATCCTCCTGTCTTTAAGGAAAAACAGAGGGGCGTAAAATGAAAACTTGGAAGATCACAAATCATTGTTATGACTCATTATAATGAATGATTTGTGCATTACTTTCTGGAGTAGTTAGGTTGAGTTCAGGGGAAAAAAGTAATGTTCCTTTATAATTTTCACCACTTTATGCCAATTTTCAAGCAACTGTCTTTCCTGAAGCAACAAAGATCTTTTTTCCACACCATCCTGGGTAATGAGTGAGTTTTTTCAGCTGGAAGAGTTTGTTGTGATATAAAGGTGCAGCCTTACACGGCTGTTGTCAAGACCCTGCTAGTATTTCCATTACAGCATTATTTTCTATTGTATAAAACTGGGTTGTCAGGTACTCAAAGTTGAACTTTGGTAGTTTCAAAAGTGTATTTAAAAATAAGAACAATAATCTCAATGTGTGGGGCTATTTGGTTCTGCAAAAAAAAAAAAAAAGCATCCTGACAGTTTTGTAGCAACAACTGTGATTCAACAACAGCTTTGAATATTCAAACTTATTCTTCTGACCCTGGTGTGCAACCTGCATTCTAGATTGTTCTGAATCTTGTTTAGCATTAGTTTTTGTTGTTAACTGTTAATAGTATGAGTTAGAGAAATAAAAATTAATCTATTGAAGTCTGAAAATAACTGCTGTTTTCCCACTACATTGAATATATGAGAACTCATTTCCTTTCTTTTTTTCTTATCTTCATACAGTGAATTAATAGGGTATACTCATAGGTGTCAAAGGTTTCTCCTTGCTTACTAGGATAAGTTTTAGTGTTACACCAAAATTTCTTGAATGTGTCTTTATGTATCTGTGGACTCCAAAAGAACTGGCAAGCTACAATTTGAACACACAGAAAACTTTCCTTAGTGTTAAGTGAATACATTTTTGTTTTGATTTTTACAGAAGTGCACTATTTCTGATTAATTGAATTACAGAATGCACATGCTCCAATATTTCACTAGTTTTACTAAAAGTCACCACAGCAGTGATAGCCATAGTGCTTCAGAGGAAATTTCATCCTTAACTTGCCTTGTCCTACTTTATGTTAAGAATTGCTGAGATCACTCAGCACTGGTTGATAATGAATTCCACATAAGCTGTAATATTGGGGCACAGTTGGGTGGGTAAGAGTAGAGTTTTAGTCTTTAACTCAGAATTTCCTTCTTTTCCTCATTTAAGTCTGTATGTTTTCTGTCACTTAGCCGTACAATTTAATAGAGAAAAAGTAATCTTTCCATGGAAGCAGTACATGCATAGTAGGCAATGTCCTTATTATGTGAATTAGCTATTAGTCATTTAAAGTGGTTTGTCTGTTAATGAGAAAGGGCATGTGTGTTAATGCTTTCAAGTGCAGGATATTTAGCTGTATTTTTCAGCAGAGTTAGTCTGGTTGCATCCTTTCCAGTATTTGAAAAATCTCAGCCACAATAAATTAATGAAATTGTTTCCCTTTCAAATATTTTCCAGCACAAAACTAACACTTCTTTCAGCAACTCACAATTTGATTTTGGCTATTTTCCTCTAAAAATGAATTTGGATTTCTGTGTTTGGCCATTTCTTTCCTTTGGGGGAAAAGATATTTTTTGTTATCTTTCTTACTTTGACCATAGGGAATAAGTGTAATGTAGATTTTGTTGTGGTTTGAAAATTTTTGATGTTAAATCATTTTAATACCAAAAAAAAGAAAAAAAATTAAGAATACATTCAGCTGTGAGGGGATTGATCTCATCAAAGGACTTAAAATGTTAATGAATACTGAAAAGTGTTGAACAACCCACCTAAAAATCCTCCCCTTCCAACTTCATGTCAGAAAGCCGCAAAAATTCTTCTGCCTTCTCAGGAGAGGTGCTGTGAGATTTCCATAACAGACACTGAGATCAAAGCTTTGTTGAGAAAACTGTGTAGAAATGCTTGGCTCTTTCTACAAAAATTGTAGAGGAAGAATATTACTTTTTCCAGTAGCGTGTAGATTTTACTACATTTTCTGAAATTGGAAGGGTTTTAGAGCAGGGCTTGGTGTTTGTATTTCAGGTATTGTCCAGCAGTGACCAGTGAGGGATCATATGGCTAATTAGACATGTGTTTGAGTTTAAAAAGCTGTGTTGAGATTTGCCTTTGCATCTCTTTGGAGTGATGGAAAATACCCTTACCATTTAAAGGCAGCAAAATTACTCCTCTAACCTGGTATTAACTGATAGGTGAAGTGTTCATACCTACATTTAAATTTTTTAATGACTAATTTGCAGAAGCTCAGTAAAGGGTCATAGATCACAGTAGTGTCACAGGACACAAGAATTGCTTTCCAACAAGAGGTCAAGAAAGGACATATATTTTTGTAATAGAAGTTAAACTGAGATAAAAAAATTAAACACTTTTTAAGCAGGCACGTTTCACACTGAAATCAGCCAAACCACATTCTCATTTTTCCCTGAACTGAACTGCATACATACATGATACTGCATGTCTTAATATAATTATCATCTAATATATGAGTTGTTGTGAAATGTCTTCTAGTTAGTTTATATTCCTCATCAGTTTATCCCTTGTTTCTCTATAAGCTGTTTTGAAGGAAAACATATACGACTTTATTTAAAACTAATGGGAACCAGATTTCTTCTGTTGATGTCTTAGACTATGAGTGACTATTCGTACTTAAAATCATACAAATAGCTCCATCATCTCTGACAATACAAAATTATTCCTTGTGGTGCCATTTTGACTGATTTGTCCATCTTAGATAAGGCTCAAAAAAGTCCATAGATTTGGAGAGGTTGCTTTCATTTAGGAAATAGAGATTACAAAGGTTTCAGAAATAAACCATCACTATAAAAAACAAAATACTCTTTTTACTGTTCCTGATTTCTGCAGATTCTTTCACCAGTGTAACTTAGTGCCTTACACACAGGAAGATGTAGACAGAAAACACAAGTAGTACTTAAATTTGCCTCTTGCTTTTACAGTCAGCACATCCTGGCTGATCTTGTTGTGTTAAGATCACATGTATTGCACAATCCTTCACACAAAATACTGCGTGATCTTTCAAACAGCTGTCCCTTTTATGATCATTGCTGTCGTCTAATGCTGTGCTCAGAACTTGTATCTAGGCAGCCAAAGCAAAGCTTCAGTGACAGAATTGTACCTTGTACATAACCACAGCACTGGCAGAGCTGCCAGCGGAGCTGTTCCTGCTCTGGCAGGACTTGCGGATGGGCTTTGCACACAGAAGAACCCTGGAGACATTTCTAAAGGATAATAACAATATGCATTATTTGCAATTCCTTAACCACGAGGAAAGGCTGCTACTTTTGAGGACCTTGTAGAATCCCACAGCTGCCAGTGGTATCTGGGACCTGGGAAACACAAGAGCATTCCAGGCCCTGGAGACTGGGGTGGAAGACAGGCAGCTCTCGCTGTGCATGTGCAGTAGGTGGAGAGTACTCCAGCCTGGAGCCTCAATCCATATGTCCACTTTGTTGTAAAACATGAATTCAAGTATTCTCAGTATTTTCATCTGTGAAAAAAAATGGAACTCGCACATTCATGAGGTTTCTCTGAATGGTTTTTAGTGTGGAATGAAAAAGTTTTGGTTTTCGCTACTTTTTGTTGTTTAGAACTCCCTCTCCACACACAGAATCATTTAGGGAATTAAATTATTAAAATATTTATTGTTTGAACTTAGTTTCTGCTGAATTTCTTCCTTGGGAAAACATGAAATTATTCATATGTAAGTGCTATGACTATATTTTTTTGTTATTCTTCTACAATATTACCAGAGTAGATCTGCATGAAACAGTTAAATGGATTAATGTGACCCACTTCTGGTCAAGTTATTTTTTTTATTCATACTTTTTAAAACTACATGTAAAGAAAAATTTCCTTCTGATGTTATAGCTACTGCATGTTTGTCCCATGCACACAATGGAAGAATTAATACAGGAGAAAAAAGATCAGAAGAGTTCTTCATTAGTAGCTGAAAAAATACAGCTTTTGCGTCTAAAAAGTTAAATAAGTGAAAATATATTTACTGTACTGTGTTCTTTTTCCCACTGATGCAAGAGAGAGGGGAAAGTCATCTATATAAGGAATAGGAAGTACAGGAAAGATTAAGTTGCTCTTCTGATTAGTGTACCTTTCTCTGGTCTACGAGTAAGAGTCACATTCAGAGAACTGGCTGAGAGAAGCTGTTTTGTCATGTTTAAGACTTCACAGTTTTTGTATTTAATGATGCACTTCATTCAGGGAAAATACTTGTTAAAATTGTAAGTTCAGAGTGAGCTGTGGATGATAAGTTCTCATCATCGAGGCTGAAAGAGTTTAGACCCAGCGTTTTGTGAGGGTTTATATAAATTGCTTTTAGCCAATCTAAAACGAGGCAACAGATGGTGATGATCTTACTGGGTTCAGTTTGATCAGAACAGCCAACATGTTCCATCTAAATTCTGCTGTAAAATGCCAAGTCTGTTGTTGATCTAGCTGTAACTTTTGCCATGAATATACCCTTATTCAGATATGGGCAGTTGCTCCTTTCTCATCTGCTAATGGTGTTCCTCCTTTTGCCCTACTTATTTTTGATGGCAATTTCTGAGGTATTTTTCTCAAAGTACAAATCAGATAGCAAGAGGACAGAACAGATCTGGATTACAATAAGGCAGAGATCAGGTGTCGAATGGACACATTTGTGAGATGCAATGTTTGATAAACACATTTGTAAATGTGTGAAAACATCAGTTTCTGTTTGCTAGTTTTTTATTTTACCATCATAGCTCATAGTTGATGTTTTAACTGATATAAAAATCAACTCTGTAGAGAAACCTTCCAGGGTATCTTTACAATTATTTCCATTACTATTCTTTTTTTTTTAAGCCAAACAAATTCCTCCAAAATTCAAAGAGGTGAATAAACTTAACAAGCATCAATAATTCCAACAAAATGAAGTTATTGTGATGAATTTTCAAATAATTTTTAGCAATGTTTCACTATCTATGATTCTGCTTTATTTCTGTAAGGTAAATATGAACTGTTAGAAAATTCAGCTACAAAATCTAACTACCATATATTCGAGACAAATCAATGGCTAGTATGGAGAATAGCTGGAATAAGTTCTCTTCTTTACCTGTTCTTTATGTTACTACTTTATTATATTCTTTATGTTACTACTTTATTGTATTCTTTTATGCTTTAGTTAAATAGTCATCATAGCAATACTAGAACACTCAAAATATGAACTCCTGCAGTAGCAAAACTTATATCTTTTGCCTAAAATAGTTAGGCTTTTTTTTTATTTGAAAATAATATTCAGCTCTTTAACAGCTCCTATGATTTACTATTAAAATAAGTGGCAGAATTATACTCTCAAATTAGTTATTATCCTGTAAGTAACATAAGCAACTCAAAGAACTTGAGCCAAAAAGTGAAATAAATTATATTATTGAGGTCCATTTTCCAGTCCAAAGTTTTGCATAAAATTTATGCATCAGTAGATATCACTCATAGTAACACCTGAATAAATGTTTAACTTAACAAATCAAAATATTTTAAAAATACAATGCAGTTATTTTATTTTATTATAAGTATGTTAACTGTTAAATAATGTATATTTATATAAAACTTCAGACTATACATTCTTTTATCAACATATAGGGTGTGGTAAATACAGTTAGGAGTGTCTGGAATCATGGGAATTACTGAAAGTGCAAAAAAGCTGTACACGTTTTCAGTTTTCCAAAGACCGTACATTTATTTTTAAAGTTGTTTTAAAATTAAAGTTGCACAGGTATTTTAATTTGTTTTGTTGTTATACCATGTAATTATCATCTTAATAGCATACATATACGTCAGTTCCCAAGTTTATTTGCTCTGGTACTGCACAAACCCCAGCCATGAATGGAAATGTTAGGAGCTGTATTCAAAACCGAGTAGAACGTATGATAAAATCCTACTGAGATGTGCAGAGCAGGGAAATACAGCTAAGGCTGCCACTCCTTGGCAAGCACTGCATCCTGGTATAAAGCTTGGTTCTATGAGTCAGTGTTTTTCTTTCCCTCTGAACTCTGTGGTTGAGAAACTAGTCAGCAGTGCTGCATAAAAAGAGCAAGAAATTCTGGAATTTATGCATGAGGGTCTTTGCAAACCCAGTGGCGAGAATCTGACAAGTCTGGACTGCTCCATATCACATTGTGGTTGTCCTACATAACTGGGTCTTAAATCTCACTATGTGCTTCAATCTAGATATGAAAATACTGATCTCTTCTTTTTAGATTTTAAGATGGCTAAAACAATGTCAATATGAATTAGAAATCTTTCTTCAGCCCAGAACAGCAAATAAAACAGGGAGGATTTTTAGGTAATGTTGTGGTAAACAAGCTTTAAACACTAAATATCTGGATAATGTAGTAGCAGATGTGCACAAGAAAACTTTGATGAGACATTCAGCAAACATGAACAAAAAATTTAGCAAATTATAAAGGGATGTGAGAGAATCTTATTTTCATAAAGAACATGCATCTATTTGTTCTTCTATAGATATTGATTCTACTAGAAAAGATTACCTAGAGGACTTTTGCAATAGGAATAGGATCAGAAAAGCATGATCTGGACTGAGGAGTTTATTGAACTAAGAATGAAATGCTGGCTATTAGAAACCCAACAAGGACTGTGAGTTAGGCATTGGAAACAGATGCATGTGTTTGTGTAGAGTCATTGCTCCACAACATGATGGATCACTTGTTAAATGATAAGTGGTTCAGAGAACTGCTGAAAGAACTTAAGCATCTTCTACATTATGGAATTTCAGGCAGAGCCCATTGAGACTTATTGACCAAGGACTGTTATAAGCATTAAAAAATGTTCTCTCTAATGCTGGTAAAATAACAATAATTTAGGTTTATTCTTTTCACAAGTAGAATTTTTAGGGCTGATTAGTGTGGGTAAGTTAAAATGTCTTCAAGGTTTTAGATCATCAGTTTTCAATGCCTTTTAAACAGACCCCAAAACCTCAAATAGTTTTACATGGTTCCCACTTTTTATAGAGATCCCAAACATGTGTCTTCTGCAGTGAACAGGAAAGGACACCAATGTTCTCTTAAACATTATCGGGGCACTTTGGTATCTAGTGTAGCTATTGCAAAGGTACTGTTCCTTTGAAGGGGACATGGAAGACCAAGCCCTTTGGACTGCTGCTATAAGCCAGAAAATGTGATGTCCCTTATGGCATGGGAGATGGATGTGGGAGCTGCAAGGAGCCAAGGGGGCAGGCAGTAAATGCCTTGGCTGGTCCCAGGTAGGAAGAGGCAACATGGGGTGCAAAGTGCCTCCCCCAGCTCAGTGAGTGTTGGGAATGCTCAGCACCACAGCATTCTGCCCAGAAAACCAAGAAGCAGGAAAATGACACGGGAGGAAAGTTAGCCTGATGCTCATTTTTAAAGTGATAAAGCTTGCAGTAAACACACAGTGTGTTGGAGTGTCCAGTGACTTCTTACACTTCTTGGATGCTGGTAGTGAGTAGGAAGTCGTCCATCCCAGCCCTGGGAAAGCATTCCTGCACATATGGCTGTTCAGCATGTCACTGAGGGCTGCCTGCCATCACACTTCAAAATTATTAGATCAGAAGTTAGTGCTCCAATGGTATTTAGAGGGGAATTTATCTTTTTTGGTCTAGCAAAAGCTGAAAGGATAAAAGGCAGCCATCCAACTTTCAAAAATGCATGAAATTCAGTGGTTTTATAGTGCTTTTAGAAAGGAATGGATTTGAAGCAGAGAAAGCCATTACATATCCCGCAGTTGTGTTCATTCCTCTAAACAATCATTAAAAACAGGCCAGGTTGGGGTTTTCTTTAAAGGAATGCTTTAGCTCTTCTGTGTTATTAAGACTACTAATAGAGGCTGCCAGTGCTGTCTCCAGGAAAACAAACAAACATTTTTTTCAGCTCTTCCCTGAGCTTCTTATAACAAGTGCTGGTGATCAATTAGTTAGTTCATTAAAAAGTTACACGTGATTTTATTGAAGCAAGCAATTCTGAATCAAAGAACCCAATTCGCAGATCTAGGCTGAAGCACATAATTGGCATGTATTTTAGAATTGCTGTTAAAGCTATAAAGTAGATTTACTAGGGAAGGAATAGATCCAAAAACCCTAAAGGAAGGAATATGTTATTTGTGACTCAGTGTAACAAATGGACTTATTTAACACTAAAGTCTTATCTATATAAAAACAAATATGTGAAATAAATGTAAAGCTTCTTTGACTTAACTTCTTTAGCAAGAAGTTATCCTTGATCTGATAAAATATAAATTACCTACAGGATTATTGCATTTCTTATGCCATTACTTACATTATTGCTATAAAAGACGTATTTTTATTGAATCGTTTAAATTTAGTTGAGAAGTTGCCAATGTGTAAGCTGTTAAACAGAATTATATAAATATCTTCACTATGTTGTTGAGATCCACTGTGACTCTGGAATTAAAGCCCCAGCTCAACAAACAGTTTGGCATGCATGATTTAGTGGGGAACCTTACACACATGCAAGTAGGTCATTGCTGAGCATTTGCAGGGTGAAAGAGAGCAAAGTGCGTTATTCAAAGGGTGCTTTAGAAACAGTGATACTTTTTTGAGTTTACAAGGAGACCAAATCCGGAAACTTGAGGGAAAGCGTTTGGGTTAAGAAAATGTTGTTTTTAAATACTTTGAGAAAGTATGAGGTGAGGTTTTGCAAGTTTTCTTTAAGAAATTTAAATTTCGAGCTGAGGTGTATGAACAATCAAGTCTTAAATATATTAAAATGTGCATAGAAACTAGGTTCTGTTATAATTTGGATTGCTTGATTGCCACAATGTAAAAGCTTCTGTGGCTGGTATTGCTGTTGGACTATGCTGATGGCATTGAGGCTTTTTTTTTCCAACTATTAGCCTTCCCAAGGGATCTTTTCAGACAAAATGTTATGCACCAGCTCTATTTGAGTGCAAGCCTATTGAATAGCATTCTTCTTTCTGCTAACTTGGCAGCAAGTTCTTGTGCTAATAAAAGAGGTTACCCCAGATAGAGATCCCAGATGTGCCTGAACTACTTTTATTAGGACTATGGAGGGACTCAGTGTTTCCTTCTGACTGTTTTAAAAAAGGCGAGGGCTTGCCTTCATAATTGCCCAAAGAATTGCATCACTCGCATTTTTTTCCTCAAATTGAAGAAAATTTTAGCTGTGTTAGCGCAGAAATACTGATGTTCAAAACAATGAATGCCTTTTGCCACAATGCAAATGTTGACTTGACCTTACTGAATTCTGTGAGAGAGGAGAAAATTGCTGCTTAACCTTGAGTTAAAAATGCCCTGGTTCGTTATCTCATTTAAATGAGATCCAGTATCGTGATCAGAATGAGTAAAAATTGATGTTTCTCAGAACAGCAGTGTACCTGTGGCAAGTGGTGTACTTGACTGTAATATGCATTATTCCTTGAAACCAGGAATAAAACTGGTATTGTGATTGCCTGATGTAGGGCTATTTTAGACTGGAATTGCCAACAGCAATATTCTTTTTATTTTTTAGTGCTATTTGGTAAGCAGCAGTTTAAAAAGAAGTTATGTTGCTAAAAATTAATCTAAATATCTCCATTCTATTTACCTGAATGTGCCAGCTGCAGTTTTTAAACTGAAAGAAATAAGATCCTCTATCTGAGATACTTAGTAAAATAATATAGTTTGTTAAATCACTGTTGATATCCATAAATCATAACAATAAGAAATTTACAATCTTAAATCATAATCTTGATTTTCCTTTCAAGGCCACAAGCTTCATGTTGAAATTTTTATTGTTGTCAAAATTTGAATAGAGAAAATAAGGTTTCAATTAGAATAATTCATTGCTTGCTTTTATTGTTAATCTTATTATTGAATTATGAAAATGAATAGTTCTCTAATATCTGCTCATGTCTCTGTTTGATTTTTGTTGTAATTGTGTCAGATATAAAAATGAGCAACACACGATAGTATTACATTCCAGATTTTCAAAAGCAGGGTTTGACTCAAACACTCACATTAGTTTCAGTGGGCTTTGGATCAGGCACAGGGTTAACAGCTTATTTTTCAAACAACTAGAAAGAGGTGTAAATGTCAAAGGTGATAGCTATACTGTGAGTTCCATAAACTACAAAAAAAGTTACTACTAAAGCTCTACTTTTCCTTGGTTTAACAGCTTCTATGAAAACAGTGTTAATAAGTATATCAGGAACAGTATATAATAATGAATCAGAGACATAAAAAAACCCTTTAAAACTCCTTTTATATAATAATTGGAAAGTTAAAAGTGACTTAAAATCCCTGACTTCTCATGCTGTGATGTAAATTGTATTTTTTTTAGGTTCCAAATTCAAAGAGGGAAAACTGATCCAACCAGTTACAAGAGCCTGGGGGACTGTTTTAGGACTATTTTCCAACGAGAAGGGTAAGAGTATATGTTTTTAAAATTGTCAATTTTATGCAACCTTTCTTAATCACCCATTTTCCAGACATTAGATCCTCTTTATATTCCACTCTTCTTTTTGCAATTGCAAGAATTTGGCAAACATTGTCTTACATAACGAGCACAATTTGAAAAGTCTTGATTAGTCTGAATTAGACTCACAATGCCATTTTTGGTTATTATAATATGTCAAAGAATGCACAGCTGCATCGAGACACTGGTGCAAACTCTGCCTCAGCACTGCAGCAGGATGGCTGCATCGGTGTATTCCTGTATCTTCACTCATGTGTCTCGTCCTGGTTTAGTAACTACCTCAGGCTGAGCATATCACTTGTTTACAAGCTCTGATGAAATGTCATTCCCAGTTAGCTGTGGGAGACAATATTTGCAGGACCTGTGTAAGCAAAATTCCACAGCTTTTCAGTTTGACAGAATATGGCAAAAACAGGTGTGTTCATCAGTTACTTGAATCGTACTGGCATCATAAGGTACCGCTGCTCTAAGCCTGAGCTCTTCTAAGGGACTTGGGTTCTGATCCAGAAAGGCATTTAAATATAGGCTTAATTTTATGAGCAGTCCAGTTAAAGCCAGTGAATGTAATGGGATCAATCACATGCTTAAAGTTAAGCCTGTTATCCACAGGAGCTCTTTGGAAGCTAGCCTTTAATCAAGGTAACTCTAATTAGTAAACCCCAGCTTTGAGTAGCTGGCAGGCTTTCCATAGACTTTTTTAATACCATAGCAACCCAATTTTTTTTTTATCCATATATCACAGCAACAGTTTGGTTGGAAAAGACCTCCGGATCATGAGTCCAACCTAAATATTCATCAAAATGGAACTGCTCCTGTATGTAGTGGCACAGATGCTGGGAATGGAGGCAGCATAGGTGCAGTGAGACATTGACCTCTTGCATCCACAAGCTGCACTGGAAAAACAGAGGTGAGATAAGCAGTGAAAATTAATGACTAGACCAGTTTTGTTTCTTGCAGTGAGATTTAGCTAAGCTAAACTACCTAAGCACATCCATATAGAACCAGATGGTTTGAAATGAGAAAGTAGGGATATACAAAGAAGTTTCATTATGATGTTGGAAGAGGAAATTGTCACAAATGCCCTTATTAGTTGCAAATTAATTTTTGTTGAGAGGTTAATGTTGTGCTTTTTCACAGCAAAAGACATTAAAAAGTTAAAAGCTGAAAAGATTCCACACAAGCGATAATCTGTGGCTTCTGAGGTTTTCTAGGCTGAGTTAATGTTAACTTGTATTGCTTCTCAAAAGAAAACTATTGAGGTATTAATATTTATGATAATATAGAACAATTTTTAAATAGAAAACTAGTTTCAATATTTAAGTCAGTGAGTATGAAAACAGTGTTTATCTCATCCCAATTCACTCGTATTTTTTGTATCTGGAGAAAGAGTCTAAATCAAGACACACCTTCCAAGATAATTCACTATTTTTTCATTTATTAGTTTTTTCCTACGGAACTCTTGTGCCCCGATACTGCAAATAAACCAGAATATATTTAATGTTTGTAACAAGTCATGAATCTGTGAGCAGGAAAAAGAAGATGATTGCATGAAAATATTATATATTTAAATCACAGTTTAGCAGTGGATTGCATCAAAATTCTGTTGGGCAAGAGATAATACAGAGTTTTACTTGTCTGTTTCAAAAGCAGTCAATACTCAATTCAAGCAGTCAATACAAGCAATCAAAAAGCAAATGTCATGAGTACCTGTTTTTCTCCAGGAAGTTAGACAGAGGCAGAAATTCACATTGAAAGACATCGGTAGTAAGCACTAGGAAAAAGAATGAGATAAAAAAATCTCAGATTAATTATAACGTTAAATTTCAGATAAAAATAAGAAATCAGTTAATCCTGAAAAATCTGTATGACTCCATGAGTCTTTCATTCCTGTCTTCACAAGTTGTCTGGTTTTCTGGAGCATGGTGATTAGGACAACTGTGAAGGAAGTGATGGTGGAATGTGAATTGTTTTTGTTTGTGGAAACCTTTAATCCTGATAACTCATCCCTCGTGTGGCCACAAAAATATGCAGAAGAGAGCCCCAAGAAAGGGCTTCACATTTAGATACTAAGCAAACAAAATCAGTTTATGAGGTGTTCAGACTCAGGTGTGTAAATCTGTGAGGAGGGTATAAGAAACTCATTTATGCCCATGTTTATTTCATCTTGGCAATATGAAACACCCCCAATGGTGTGTGGCATTTTCTGAAAATATCTAAATATCTTAATCTATAAAGAGTTTAGGCATAAACTAAAGTGAAAAGAAGTAAACTAAACAAAAAAGTGTTTAGACATACTTCTCCAGCACTCTGAATTCCCTTTTGGAGTGTGTGATTTTATGTTAAATTGACTAAAAAAATCCCAACTAAATAAGGAAACACAGTGGGAAGTGTTACTAATTGCCTGTCCCTGAAAATGTTTACATTTGGGAATATTGCTTATGCTGATTTGTACTTACATTTTTCAGTAGTAGCAACTAAGGTAAGCCAAAATGTCAAAGCCCAGTTCAGGTGAGACAATTCATTGTGCCTTAATTTTTTGATCTTGTTATGTTGATGTTAAGTATGCAGAGTCAGCCTTGGAATTATTTATTTCTATGAACACATATGCAAATGATCCATTTGCTGCAGTGGCTTTTACTGAAAATCAACCAGTACTATGTTACTACAGTATCACTGGAACAATCTGGTGATTTCATGGAAAGCTTCATCACAAATAACTGCCAGAATTCTTCAACGATCCCTCTGATTTTGTCCTCATTACAATGAAAAGGAGAGAGGAAATAATTGTCTAATCACTAACAGAGCACTATCCATTTCAAAGAATCAGAAAACCCCTTCATCTTTACAAAGCGCTAGAAATCTTTGAACAAAACAAAACAAACGGACAACAACTAAACAAACAAAAGTAAAACAAACAGACCCCAAAACAAAAAACCAACCAAACAAAAAACCTACAAAAAGTTCTACAAAAACTCCCTTCCCCCAAACTTTGAGTATCTCTTTAACTGGAAATATATTTTCTTCGTGGGGAATTAAATTCTTCAAAGAAGGATCCATCCCTTGAACTCTTTTCTTGTCTTACAAGAAAATGGGAGCCACAAAACATAAAATTTAATTGAGACTCACTAAACGAAGGCTCAGTTGAGCAGACCATTAAAAGGTCACATAACTTTCTTTTAAAGGGAGGCAGAACTATTAACTTCAGGGGTTTTGTGAACTTGTTTTGGGAGCATCCAGTCACTACCAATTGCACAGGAGCTGCTGTGGTGAGAATCCTCTCAGGTGATGAGCAGCCTCTACTCAGCTGGATTTGCTAGGACCTGTGCAGTAAAGGTTCTCTGGTTTCACTTATGAGATGATGCATGAATTGACAGATCTTTGACAGTGAGGTAAACCCACCAGGAGCATGTCTGTTTATTGAGGAGTGACAGCTTTATAGCCAACATAAAAATAATCTGATGCTTATTGGGAAAAATGTTTGGATACAGGATTAACTCAAAGCATTAATAGAGAAAACTTTTCATTCTCTGTAGATCCTACAAATAACATGTTAGATTGTGTTAAATGACTGATCTTTATACCATCATGATCTTTACTGCATTTGTACTCACTTGCTTTTTTTTACATAGTGACTTAAGTTGGAATTTGAAATGTAAGAATAAACCAATGTTCTAGCTGAATGTATATGTTGTATGTATATTAAAGACACATGGTGTTGTGTCTTATATTAAGAATGGAAAATTATGCCCATCTGCATTGTCTTAATCTGCAGTTACAGCATTAAAATGATGGATGCTTTTATTTCAAGTCTGTAAACAACTTTGTTCTTATAAACTTGGATTTTCATGGGCTCATAATTTTAACAGTAAATGTTCTGGGTTATAGTTGGGGTTTTTTGGGACACTCAGTCAAGAAACCTGTTACTTTTTCATTTGTTAACTTACCTGAAATAGGAAGGGTAGTAGTGTTCTGGATTCCAGTTTTATAATTCAACACTTCAATAAGTTACAGTTTAAAGTGCTTGTTAGCCTTTCTTAGAGCTAGATGGTCCTGGGAAAGTGCAAAACACAATTGTCATTAATTTGAGACTTCACTACTTCTGATGAGTTATTTGATTATTTATGTTTAATTTGCTTTGGGAAGGAGCAATTACCTCCACATTTACACAGTCAAATAGCTTTATAATTATTCCTGTCTTGTTCTCAGCACCACCTTACCTCTCTTGTACCTATAATTGTCTGTATGACCACACACACCTTTTTTTTTAATAAGCAGCACCCTGAGTCATACATTAATGGGGTTATAAAGCTGCACAAAACTTGCCAGCTATGGGTGGAGTATGTGGGAGAACAGCCAAGACTAAGCAGGAGCTGGATGAGTGCAGAGTCATCAGCAAACATGCAGAAGCTGGAGGGCTCCTGCTTCGTGTGATATCAGCGATGATGCATCAATTAAGGAATTTGCTAGCACTCTCCTTTGTCTTGCCTTGTATGTCATGGTAACAAGTGTTGGAGAGGCTGCAGCACTGCTCTTGACGCCTGGCGCTCCCACCTGGCTTCAGAAGACACTCTGCTGCTAGATGCCAGCAGGTCAGGGAAGGAGACTGGCAGAGCTGGCAGCCATGCAGGCAAACACCAGTCTCTGGCACTCACCATCAGCATCACTGACCATTCCTGCTCCCAAATAAGGGTTGCATAGGATACAAATACTGAAATTTCCAGCCAGGTAGGCATGACATTATCAGTCATGCCAAAAATCCCTTTTCCCAGTGTGCATTTATAAAGGAGAGATTAATTTCAACTTACTAGAGGCATAAATTCTTGTGGTATCGAAAGACCAGACTTAAGGCTCTTCTTTCAGTGCTCTGAGGGAAGCAGAAGTTGTAGATTAAGATGTTATTTCCCACACACACAGAGCTATCTGCCGCACTCCTTAGTTTCTGATTAGCACTTCAAACCAGGAGGAGCAGAAATGAACTTGGATCCATGACTGCTTGCTACATTCAAGAATCTTATTTCTTAGTAGAGACTCACCTACACTGACAGTTTCAGAAACTGTGATCTTGCAAACTGAAGCAGAGGTACCTTTTCTACCTCCACTTCAGGAACAGTAACTTCCATCTGAGCCCTGAGGAAAGTCTGCTAGCATTTGTACTTCAAGAGAAAAAAAATCTATATATAGATCCATCTCTCTTCTAGTCCTACTGGCCTGTCTCACACTTACAAACCGATAATACTGGCCTGTCTCACACTTACAAACCAGCCTTGATAAAGTGAGCCTGAAGATATTAAAAAAAAAAAAGCACTACACCACCAAAATGTATATCTGTATATTTCCTGATGCATCCACACAGTTAATAGTATATTGCTAATTTTTCTTCTTTTCATCTGTCATGTTGTAGAATTATTCTGTGGATCACATTATTCTACCTTGGCATCTTCTTGCCGTACTATAGTGTTTATTGCAGACTTCACTAAAACCCTGTAATTTAGAGTATCAGAAATAATTACCTCATTCCTGTATGAAATAATATAATGCAAAACATAAAGTGTCAATTGAGTTTTATAAAAAAATGTTTCATTGAGAACTCTAATTGAAATTATAAAGGACAATGTAGTGGCTTAAACTGGGAACCTGTGTTAAATCTGCTGGCTTTCATGAATAAAATTAATGTCTTAAGGCTGAATTTTTAAACCCTTGTTCCTGCTTTGCAAATGTTTAAAGAAGAAAAGCTCAGTTTTAGAAAAGTTAGGGTTTGTATATTTTCAGGGAGCGTGAGCTTGCAAAGTTTAGGTACAGACATAGACAATTCTCATAGTACATAATTAAATGTATCAACTGTTTAATCAGTACATTTATTTTTGAACACAACACTCCTCAGCAAGTGCCCTCGTGCCTGTGCAGTTTGGAAGAAAGGATCCACATGGCTCTGTGGGAAGTTGGTGTCACATATCTGCAGTGAAAAAAAACCAATGCCTTAGCATAGACTAGGTGCCCCACAATCAAAGAATTTCAGAATTTCTTCTGGCTAATTAGTAAGAGTTGCTTCTTCATAGTCCATGACATATATATGCAGAGTA
>NW_005054301.1:7555829-7567688 GCF_000277835.1 Geospiza fortis
TACCCCTTGGTCTACATGGACCTATGTGCAATATCTGGTCTTACTGTTTTCAGTTTCATTTCCTTGTCTCTATTTTATCTGGACTTGTGTCTTAAAACCAGCAATTTTATTCTTACTCTGAATGGATGCTGAGACATAAAATTTAAATTATGGTATAGCCTTGAATATAGTAATCATAAAGACTACTTTCAAGATTAAAGGAATGCATAAAATTTGACTGACAGAATTTCCATGATCATTTACTTTAACGTGTTGACTTATACTCAAAAGGTTTTAGATCAAATATGGCCACAAAGAAGACATCTTTTGTGTATTTATGTGAAGGTGATGTGCATTAGGCTTTCTTTTGTATATAACCAGTTCTTAATCCAGTGCCAACAATTCTAAGTGGCTGGATGCTTTTGCAATACTAGTGAGTCACAAAATAAAGATGATACTTGTTCTTTTAACCAATGGGTCTCAAAACACTTCACAGAAGAAGGAAGTACCATTATCTCAAATGTACAGATGGGGATATTGATTTGTAAAGTGAGTCAAGTAGAGTCAAGTAGACCTGGACTGGATCATGCCCACGGGGGGTTCTCACAGAGCAGCTTGACACCATGTTGTTTGTTTGGCCCCTTGTAGCACCTTAATATCAAAGCTCTGAGGAACACACGTGTTGGACACAAAACTGCATTATTTGATACAGGTTCAGTATCAATAATTGAGTAGTTTTCTGGAGACTTAATCAGCAGCTCATTTTATGAAGCAGCTGTCTGAGAGCAGCCATGGATGTAGTGGCAGGTTCAGGCCTGAAGCTGGATCTCCTGAGTGCAAGGCGAGCTCCCTGCCCCACAGCCCGGACTGTCTCCAGAGTCAGCAGTGTTTACTGATGTTACTGTCATGAGGTTTTCATCATCCCATTCAGGCAAGAATTCTCTGCTCCTGACTGGAGGTTCCCTACCCCCCTCTTCATATGTTAACACTTGAAAACATAAAAAAATGGCTTTGGAATGTGAAAAACTTTATGTGTGTAGCTGTCTGAAATACACTGGAGTTACGGTGGTGTAACTAAGGGCAGCATTTGACTAACCACATTTTTATTACTGACGGACACACATTTTACTTGCAAAATTTAATCTGGTATATATGGCAACACAGTAAACAAGAACACTCTTTTAAAGAGAATCACTTCTGAGAATCATGTGCTTTAAAGATGAAACACATGCTTATTTATTTCCCATGGGAACAAAACACAATAAAATCATGTAAATCTTAAAAGCATCTTAGAAGTAAACAGGGCAGACATTAACTGGTATTAGTTGTTTTCATTTGCTAAGGCCACTGGGGGTACACTCACATTGGGTGTAGGATCTTCTTTTTTTAAAGGTTCGAGTTGTATTTTTTTTCAAGTATTTTCATAATCATATAGTTTTAACCTTAAAGATATGATTTCTCACATGACTCTGTTTTCTAATACTATAACATAAATAGTACTCATGATAACATTAGTATTTATAGCAGCAGCTCCCTGGAATCAGATAACTGCATCATAAGATGCTTGTGTTAAAGAAGTAAAAAGATACCTACAAGAATTGTTTCAGTCCCTTTTAATCTATCTACTCAGAAGGTCAATGGAACTAAATTGTTCAATCCTTATTATTTTAACATTCAAGGATATTTGTCATTTTGCCACATTAGGTTCCTGATGGTTTCAAATATCATGTTTAAATAGATCAGAGTGATAACTGTGCTTATAATAAACCTTCTATTAAGTCTAGTATGGTGTAGAAAACACCACACTATGCTTTATCATCAAATTCACTGAATGTGTTTAAGTTCTCTGAAAGTGAAGAATTTGTCTGCCAAATTTGGAAGCCCAGGAAAATGGCCATGAATCTCTCCTGCTGAGTAACTGGCTCAGTGTGAAAGACTGCCATGTTCCAAGGGGTGAGCTGCTATGACATTTCCTGGTGCTCCAAGCAGGGGTTTGCTCCTGGCACCGTGATGGAGACATTTGTGCCTGGCGCTGTGCCCCTCACTTCAGGCAGGGACATGGTGCTGCCTCTGAGCCCTGAAACCTGCGTGCCTCGGCGCTGCTGAGCTGGGAGCCACCTAGAGTTAGAAAACTGGGAAGAGCTCGAACAGGCTGTGCCATACGTGTTGTCCCCCTCCACGGCTTCCTTGGCTCCCCTAGAGCTGTACAAAAATTTCAGCTAGTGAGAATTTTTCAGGCCAGGAACCAAGTCCCCTCAGAGTTTAGTCACAGCCAGGGCTGCATATCCCCTGAACAAAGATTTCAGGAATGACTGTTAAATGGCAAATTAAGCTTAAGCCATATTTTTGTATCATGCTGCTTTTTGGGGATCTGTCCCTAAAAATCTTGCTTGTTCTGAAATTATATCTCTTTAGTGCCATTAAGTCTCCAGAACTGAAACCTGTATTTAAAACATGAGAAACTGATGCAAACCAGGATGGAGAGATGGTGGGGGCTGTGTCTCAAATCTGAGCTGGGTCAAGGCTGTCATGCCCAGTTACAGGCAGGTAAAAAAATCTGAAATCTATCTGAAAACTCTTTCTTACTAAAGGAAAAAGCTCTGAAATCTGATGATTGTCAGTAGTCAACTCCAAGAATTAGCTATTTTTCAGTTATGTAAATCTAGCCATTGCATTTAACATTTCATAAACACGGTAGAGGAGGCATCACGAGGTGCAAAATTAATTGCAGGTATGTGATGTGTTTCTTCAAAAGATGGGTGGTTATTTACTTTTCTGTAATTTGGGCTTCTGTTAGCTATTATTTGATAATCTCTTCTTTAAAATAAAAATTCCACTATATCAAGGGGAAAAAAAAGTGACCAGAGAACAGATAAATCATTTTTATGTCCTTAGAACAGCTGACTTCACACTTTTATTAGATTGTTTGAAATAGCATCTTTTCATCTGGAAGGAATCAGTTTAAAATGTGATTGTCAACACAACAAAACCAGCTTTCTGTTTAAAATGGCTGCTTGTGAAGCTTAGAACTACACTTTTGCCAGGATTTTCTTTACAGACTTTAGTTACTACAACCAAGAGATTTTAGATGGGATGTTCACAGGAAATACCTGGCAGACAGCATAAAATGCAAAGTAAAGCATTTTTATTTTAGTTGTAGAAAGCATGCCTGTGAAAATGAGCAACAGTGTTTTAGGTCAAAAGCTTTGGTTTTCAAATAAAAGTTTCTAAGCTGTAGTTTGAAGTGGGTGAAAGAAAAAGTTCTCATTAATTTTTTTGTGTCCTGACCTAAGTAACCAAACCATGTACACTTAGCATATTTCTTAGACTATATCTCATACTTATTTATAATGGCACTATTATATCTCTGTCTAATCTGAGTGTCTTTACCTCATTTAAATTCATTTCTTTACTGGCTATGTCTGAAAATATAGCTTTGTCTCTTTTATACCAATCCTTTTAATTACTATAGTCCACAATTTTATTTGTATGTAACTTAGATTGATTTGAACTAAAATTTTTACATCTGTAAAAATGCGGACCAAGATTCTATGCCAAATCAAGTACTTTATTCAATGATAAAACATTTTCACTTCAGAAATAACTGAGCTCTTTACATTATATACATTTGCTCATTATTTTAACTGTAAATTACAAAGCTGTAGTAAGACTATGACAAACTATTAGATTAAGTAGAATTTTTTCAATAATCATAGTTTTCTTAATTTCAGGGTAGATTAACTGCATATTACTTACAATAGTTTTAGCAACAATTTTGTATTATTAAAAGTGGAGGTCTCTTCAATTTTTTTCTTAGTAAATTACTTCGGTTTCTTTTTTAATGTTGGAAGTTAAAATGCATTATATGAGAAACTTCTAAAATACATCTTTGTTAGGAAGGCGGTCTTTTTGTTGTTGAGCCATAGAGCTGCCATGGCAGCAGTAACTGCCGGGTAAGCTGATCACTCATCCCTGACACCACCACCAGCCCCTCTTCTCTTTGCAATGTTCTTCACCCAAACTGAAGTCTTCCTGTATATCATGCTTCACATTCTGAAAGAAATTTACTAATCCAGATGTTGAGATTATCCGTGCTTAACCATAAATATTCCTCCAAAACAGTGTGCCAAATCAAAATAAAAAGGGAATGTAAATAACTATGAATATTTGACAGCTACATAGATTTTCCATGGAATGCTTCTTAAATAAAACAAGATAAAATGAAATTAGCATGGAGTATGGAAATATTTTAGAAGAGTGTGTTTCTGTATAATGCTAACTCATAGTTCAGGGCACATTGCATTCCATATGACTCAGAGAATCGAACTGTGAAAAATAAATAGTTTATTTTGCTTGTTATGTTATTGGCCTCTTCAAAGAAAATAAAATTCTAAATACATATGAGGTTGGGGTTTTTTTAGTTTTCATGTTCTTTGCTTATGCAACTTACGGCATGCTGTGGTTTTATAAATATCAATACTAGCTTTAATGCAATAAAAATAGTTTTACTTCGTTCCAAAACTGTCTACATTAAGTGTAGTATGTGTCTAACACGCTGCATCTCCTTGCAGGAATGCATGCATATAAGCCCAGATAAACTGCACCATTGCATTCTGTCTATCCAGCTGGAGAGCTGCTTTCACTGTGAGCCAGCAGGCACTTCATAATCAATTTCTGAAGTTTTCAAGCAGCATATGAGGCAGTAATTCTGACTGAATTGGAGCATTGGCTCCAGTTATGAATACAAGATCAGTTCTGATGGGTTTTTTTTAATATAGCTTGCCTTCAGTGTTTGTCTATTTTTGTGTATTTTAGCTCTGCCTGAACTTGCATACATGCTGCTTTGTAGCTGACTATCATACACTGGTTGTCTCAAAACACAGAATGGTTTTTTAGGGTTTATTTCATTCTGAAAAAATTGAACTTTTCCATAATAAATAAACACCTCTGAAGCATAGGAATTAGGTAGCCAAACCCAATATATCTCTTCACTGTTCTCTGTAGAGTTAAACTCCGTGGCTGGGATAAATGCTTCTAAAATCCTGCTGCTTTCTAATCTAGATAGGGGCTCAGATCACTTACCATTAAAATATTTATTAATTAAACTAATTTTTTTGTAATTTTAATCCCACACAAACTAACTTTATATCCTGACTTTAAAAATTAATTTTAATAAACGTACCTTCTTTAACTTGTAAAACCCCTCTTGCAACAAATTATATATTCCATTTATGTCTTAATTCAACTATTTTTCTGTATAAAATACTTCATCAAAAATGTCTTTGGTATTTTAAGAGCTGATTTTCTGCACTACATTTCTTGGAAATATTATCTATCTTCAATCTGATTTACCATTTAGTATATAGATAGTATTTATTCTTTTGATTGCTACTGTGATTTAGATGACTAAATCTGGCCTCATTTTTGTGGATAAAAGTGAATTACTAGCTAGTTAGCATTTCAGCTTTTGTGTTAAAATATTGTCACATATATGTCTCCATGTTTGAAAATGCAAAATTGTATACTTGCATAATATTTGGATTTTCTTATACCTATTGGGTTCCAGCATATTAAAGTACTTAATCTCATTTTTTTCATACTTCCTTAATGAATGAGTAATTTAATTTAACCATCAAATTAACTTAGGTTTTCTTTAAGAAGTATGTAAAAGGGCAAGCCAAAACTTCTGGTTACATTTTAAAAACTCCTGTGCAAATTAAATACGGGAAATTAAAAGGAAAAATAAAATATCTCTGACCACTCATATTAATAGTTGCAAGTAATTAATAACTTTCAAAGCTGTAATATAACAACAAGAAAAATTAGTGTATTTTTGTACAAATAGCAATTTTCTTCTACTTTCTTCAAAATTTTATAATTTTAATTTTATCTAGGGTTACATAAAGAAAAAGGGTGAATGTCAATTTAATACGTTCCTCAAAACCACTGTATTGGTTTAAAAGGTGAAAACTTGGCTAGTGAGCAGTTTAATATAGGGAAAGTTGCAAAATGCTAGGAATCAGTGGCAAGAAAGCTTTCTCAGCATCCTGTTTGGGAAAATGCAGTTTTTAAAGTAGGTCTTTCTAAGCTACTGTGAGGGAATGCTTGGAATTTTGTCTTTCTACCGAAAAGGATTGGTTTTCCCTTGATTGTCATCAGTTTGCTAGGTTGTCCTGCTATTTAAGCTATTAAAGACTGGTGTGCTGCTTGGTCTCAGGTGATCCATAAAAAGGAATGAAGCCTTGGGAAGGTAAACCACCACCAGACTGGCTCGGTGTATCAGCCTTCCATGACGGAAGCTCTTTGTTGAGAATTGTTGGCAATTCCAGCAGTTTCCAACCGAAGATAAGAGCCAGCGTTCTCAGATAATGCCCTCGATCACACACCTGATGACAGACTCCTGCATGCAAGTTTTTTCAGGTGCTATGTTTGCTCAGTAATCCTTCAGTGCCAATCTTTTCTAAATGGTGAGCAGGTCCTGTCAGTAATGGACATCAGCCATTAGGCTCGTAATATTTGTCATAGATCAGGTTACAGCTTTGTTACTGCACTGTGATGAATGGATGCTGTTATGCTCAAAGAAAATAAGTGCTATAAATTTAGCAGTCAGTACTAAGTGAGTTGGTACTTTAGGGGCCTGATTCGCATCCTTCTGAAGTCAGTGGAAACTATTCTGTTGGCTAAAGCCTTTATAGCAATTTTCTTTCCCTTTTAAGGAACACAACCCAGGGCTGCCATTAAGATATAGTTCCTCCTTCCATACTATACACAAGTTTACACCTAAACAGTAATTTTATTTAAACTCATACTTTACCTGTGATTAATGCTGATTTTCTGTGCAAATGTTTGGATTAAATGTGGAGCATAAAGACAATTGACCACAGGACTTGAAAGATCACTCATGAACTAATCAGAAATGAATATTGATTCAGTATTTCTTAAAGTTTTTTTTTCAAGATCATCCCAGTAATTCCTACACCACATTTTGAACCTTGTGCTCTGATTTATAGCTTTCTTTGCTTGTGGGTATTATTCTGGAAGCTTCTCTGAATGAAGATGGAGTTAAAAAATTACTAAGGACAATAGAATCTGTCTGTGGCCAAAGTCTGAATTGTATTTCATGCTTTTTGCAAATGTTTAGGAAAGTTCAGATAGTACTCAAACAATTTCTAATTCATTAAAATAATTTCTGGTGACATAAAGGTGATGAATTTTCTTTTTGTATTCCAGGGTATAGGAATATAGGTATACATATGAAAAATAAGGCACAGTTTTAAGGCGTAAGCCATAAAAGCATTACACTTTGTTTGTTACCAGCCTTGTGTGGACAACGGCTTAAGCTGTGTAGGGGCTACTAAAATATTGCTTCTAATCACATCCATGAAAGTTCTGCATAACTTTTTAGTTACTGCCTAGAATGTTTGCTATAGCAACTCCAATTTCAAATGACCTAACAGATATCCTGCTCCTGGGAGAGGATGAAACTATCATTTTACTATAAGTTTTATGGCAGTATGTTAAATGCTTAAATGTTTATGCTTATTTTTACCTTAAAATTGATCCTCTCAAGTTCAACCTGTAATTGCTATACAGACCTCATTTTCATACTCTAGCGAGTGGCAGTATTACATAAAGATTATTTCTTTCCCATTGCTTTGTAAATGTTAGTGCCCTCCTTTGCGCTTCCAGTGAGATGACCTAAATCAGATATAAAAAGGAAAATGAGTGTACATATACAAAAAATAAGTAGGAAGAGAAGAGTCAGTAGTAGAAATACACTAAAACTTGTAGAGCTTGGTATGTTAATGCTGAGAGGCTTCCTAAATTAAGTGCACTCTTAGGGCATATTTGATAGGAATACTGTGGAATTTGATAGGAACTGTGGAAGTAAGAAGAGCAAAAAGAGAAGGAAAGAATTCTGTACCAAAAGATTACACAAATATATCCTTGTTGCTGTATGTAAGCAATAGTATTTGGGTTTCAATTTCAAGAGAGCGAATTTGAATGCAAACTAAATTGTGCAGATCCTGGTTCTTATTGCTTAGACTATACAAATGCTCAAACACTCCACTTTAAAAAAACAAACAAAAAAAAATCCAAGATTTTTGAGCAGTATAATCTGCTGCTGCTTGCCTGCTCCTCAGAAGCTTCTTTGATTCCTTTTGTGCCAGGTAAGTAACTTAATTCAAAATGAAGCTCACATTGCCTTCCTGAGCAGAGCGTGTAAACTTGCTTTTGTCCTGCTGGGTGATCATTATATATAGTCTGCAGTGCCATAGGCTCTATATAAATATTTCACCTTTTCCACATTCATTAGTGACCTGCAAATTTACAGATTGTTTACCAAGTTCTTCTGCACTACCTCTCTAAGGGTTTTCTGGCATATTACCTAAGCCTGCGTTTAAGACAATATATTAAATTACACACTTCTTAATTTTACAGTTGCCCTAAGTTTTAAGATGTTCAGCAAGAGAAGCAGAATTTAGACACCTGTAATTCTGTCATGTAAATCATATGTGTGGATTGTGGCAACAGATGTCTAACTGACATTTCTACAAGTCTACATGGAAATTGTATAAAATTTGAATTCAGAGAAGACTGTAGAAAGTACTTATAATATATGGGTTCGTCACTATCTATTATTCTATTTTTCTTAATTTTTTTAATTGCAGTTCTTTTCATTTATGAAATCTAGATAGAGTTTTCATTGTCATAGAAAATGTTCCAGATAGCAATGGTGAAATGTGAGGATGCCTGATAGCATTCCAGCTAGCCTTGGATGTCTACATTTCCTACCTTAACTGATGCATGACCAAAGCTTCTGCTTCTGTGATTCATATGAGACCACTTGATAAACACCTGTGAATAGAAATTCTCTCACAGGAAGAAGTTAATTAAAAAGTGCTTATATATGTGTAACTATAACAGAAACATCCAAATGACACTGCTTGCCCATCACTGAAAAACAGCTGAACTAAGAATTCTGTTAGCCCTCAGGGTTTGCTACTGACTTCATATGTTTGCTTGACAGTATTTCATCAGAAAAGAAACTAAACTAAGCACCTATTTGTGTTTAGCAGAACTTTCTATAACCCTTAGAAGGGTGGGACAAAATCTGCTTTGTCCTTGGAGCCAGCCACAAAGCTTGCTTAGCAGCCTAGAGAGATCATCATCCTACCCAGAGGACACTTAAACAATAAAGCTGGCCAGAGTGCTGCAGGGAGGAAGATGTGGTCAGAGCACCACCATGTGTGTCCACAGATCTCCACAAAGTCCTGCCCGGACAGACCCTGGGACAAAGGGCAACATGTTACAACTTAGAGTGTGGGCAAGGCACCATGACTGGGAAACTGAAAGAACAGCTACTGTAAGCCATGAGATTAATTGCTTATGAATAAAGCTGATTATAAAACCAGTTCTGAACAAATACATTTCACTTAAACCAGAACATCTGTACCAATAGTTCTGCTGCTTTAAAATCCAATGCTACTATTTTTCTAAATTGTGATTATTCTTTCAGTTGAGAAAAACAGAATTAACACAAATTAAATGGCTCTTTTTGGACCATACCAGAAAACTTGGATTTGATACTGATGAGACCAAAAAAAAGCCATGTCTGGATAATGACATCATCACCTAAGCCTAAAGCTCTTATTGTAAGAAAGGTCATGCAGTTGTCAGGTGGAGACAACTGGTAGGCTCCATCAATCAACTTGTAAGCATTTCCAGATCATGCTAAAACACACCCATATGGTTGGGCTCCTCATAAAGTAAGGTTGCATCTGCTACCTTGTTTTTTAGAAACAACAGCCTCTGAAATATATTCTCCTTTATACAATGGCCTAAAGGGCTTGACCAGGAACTCAAGATTTTTACTCCTTCTGAACACAGAGGAATCCAGACCAGGCGGTCCCACTTGCTGGAGTATGGCTTGACCCCCATTTTAAAGCCAATAAGAGGTGGGATGTTAAAGCTTCTGTAGCTGCAGTCAAGCGGCTGCTCTGCACACTATGTCTGAGTCGTGGGGTACCCCATGCTGGGAAGTATATTCTTTGCAGCACCATCTCTGCTCACAAAACCCAGTTCTCCCCTGCTTGTGGGAATTTAGCCTGTGGAGTTTCATCAACCTGTTCTCACCCAGTATAGCAACACATCAGGTGCCTGGGGTTGCACAGCATCCTGAATGAGACTAAGTCCTTGCTTCTCTCTGCCACCAACCTCCCTGGGAGGAAGCCTGGTCTAAACACCCTAACTTGCTTATACTTATATTTGTGTTTCATTATGGGAAAAAGGACTTCAGACATGTCCATTAAGAGTGTGATCATGAGTGGCTAGAGCACTCACTGTAAAAGTATTCTATTTATGGGAAAAAAAATAATACAAAAACCATTAAACATTTCTTTCATTGTTTATTTATGCTTTTTTCACTGGAAGCTAATCACATTTTTTTTCCAAAAATATTTTGTTCTGAGTTTTATTTGTTTGGCCGTAGAGTTTCATTAAGCATCTAGATTTTGAAACAGGTATTAGTATTAAGAATATGTATAGGCAGGGATTACAATATCAGTTACAGTAGGATAAGTGAAATTTTGCCCTAAGATTATTGAAAGAAAATAAAGAGATTGCTGATTCCTGTGGAAATGGGAGTTATGCACAAAAGTGAAATTCTGAGAGCTGGTAACAAATAAGGACTGAGGACCAGCTTTACTTACAAGCCGATACATTATTTATAAAACTTTAATTACATTATTAACTACACTAAAGCACTATTTTTATTCATAAGAAAATATATACTGTTTTAATAAATGCAGCTGATATTGTTCTTCCTGACCTTGTTCTGTAATACCATTACATTGCCATGGTCACATTCCTCCCACTGAAGAAATGCCTATTTTACTGTGAAGAGATCAGCTATCATTGCTTATGGAATTATAAACTGCACATTCCTCTGATTACTCATTCTTAAGACAGGGTGCTCTGAACAGACACCAAAAGGATATACAATAGATACAGATTTTCATTCACATTCCTTCTAAAATACAAGCAAAACATATTCTTTAGATATTCCTGATAGTCTAGGAGTATATCACTGTAAACCTCAGAGACTTCAATAAAAGGAATAGAAAGAGTCCTGAGGTCACACCTGAAACTGAATTTTAGGGGGTAACATATTGCATTACAGAATGAGTCACGAGGCCAGCTGTGTTTATATATATTGTGCAATTAAAAGTTGGTGATCTTTCTCCTGATAACAATGGAGTATGCTGTACTCTGAATGCACGAGTCACATGGACAAAAATCCACTGTTTGGCCATTATCCAAAAATGACAATGACAAGTACATAAGCAAGTGGTGATTTGTCTTGCTCAGTCTGTGGAAGATTCTTTTTCTTTTTTGAGTTCTATTATTTACAAAGTAATACAAATGTTGGGCAATAATCATGCATAGCGAGCTGAGTGTAGTAATATAGCATTGATGGACTGGAAACCAGATGGTCTGTCAGATAATGAAGTATTATCTGGCAAGGGATTGTTCCTGAAAGCCAACATCCTCACCTATTTAGCACTCTGGAATGTCGACATATCGGTTACCACATTCACGAGCTGGTATGTGTTGTACTTTAGAAGCCATCCCTAGAAGAGGCATTTTGATTCAAAATTACTGCCTGATGAGAGGGTAGAGGTGCCATTATTGTAGCACAGCTGGAAGAGTATAATATACAGCAAGATGTGAACCATACATCCAAACTCAGGTTAAAGAGGAACACATAACAGACTACATCCTGATTTCTGTCTAACCAAAGCCATGGTTCATGGATGCTTTAAGCCAGCTCTGCCACCAGAAGAACTGGTGTATGCTGTGTGCTCAGTGTTATGCATT
>NW_005054301.1:7567698-7600198 GCF_000277835.1 Geospiza fortis
TCTGCTTCTGGTCAGGAGTCTTGGATGTTGGGGAAATTATTGGGTTAATATTAACCTGACCACTTAAAAGGAAATGTGTTGGTAATCCAGAAAGGTTCACAGTGGCTAGGTCAACATGTCACACGCAGACCTTTTGCCAGTAGAATGGACGGGCTGTTGTGGAGGCAGGACAGAACAACTGGGAAAGGAAAATGGGGAAATAGGATTATTTCTTCTTTCACAGCAGTGGTGGTTGGTCTTAAATGTGTGTGAAACCAGAATTCAGGAATAGCCAAAAGTGTTGGAGGTAAATTTGGCAAATTTCAGTTGCTGTAGCTGCCACCTGGGAAGACGGAGCAGAGAACACAAATAGCAAGGGCAGCTGGCTGGAGGGCTTGTGGGGGCAGTGCCCAGGGTTTAGAGATTCCAAAATGTCTCACTGTGGCTGTGATTATAGCATAAAGTGGAGTGCAAAATGAAGAAAAATAACATTAACTAGATGAAATAGTTTATTTAAAGATGACAGAGAATTGCTAAGTCTTTTATCAGTAAGGCTGTATCTTACAACTTTGACTTTAATTCCCCATTCATCCAGTGAAGCCATTTTCACTACCTGCATGATTACTAAATTGAAAACTGGTTGGCCCTGTGGTATTAGCTCTTTAATATTTTCATAAGCCATTTTCTGTCATTACAGCTAGGAAGTCCTTTTTCACGTAAGGAAGGAAAGTGGTACATGTTACTATTGAATGGAAAGAAAATGGTTATCATGTAATCTCTTGAGATACACAATACATTATAATTGCCCTTTATAAGCACAAACATTCTCCCATCATTGTTAGCATTATTCATTTACAACACCTAGAAAATAATTTACCTAGATAACACAAATCAGATAAAAGGGTTTTACCTTCTATGATTTTAGAGCTATAATATTCATTACTGATTATATAAAAAATTTCTTGGAAAAGTCTGCCTCACCCATCAAACCAGTATACCAAATGGAGCTTCAAATGAACTAAACTGGATTTGTGGAATCATGGCCCAGTTATCTTTGCAGGTGACCTTTCTGGCAGTAGGGTGAATTGTCTGTCTGCCAGGCACATCAAAGAATTCAGAATATCCCTGAAGTGAAATGAATACTTTCACACACTTTAAATATGCATACCGAAATATTATCAGTTAAAGTCTCTGTTTGTCTCAAACTTGGTTTGGGAATGCTTCAAAGCCATCATAATCTCTAGAATTAAATGTATAATTCATCCCAGGCCTATCCCTTTAGAATCAGTATTGTGTTTTATTCCCTGCAAACACTTAATGAAGTTGGTAATTGTTTCAATAGACACAAAAGCTGGTGGGGCAGTAAATGAGAACAGATTATTGTTTTAGAATTACACTCAATTTCATGGTCACTGTGCAGTTAAAGGCATTTTTATATGGCCAAATACAAAGTAAATCGAGGGGACATAAAAATTGAGATCATAATTACAAAATCAACAATGCAGACAACATTCTCTTAGGTGAAAAAATTAATTGTTAAAGCTAGTTACATAACATGAACTCATAGAACTCTACCATGGCAAAAGGGATCATGCAATCCTAAAGCTTACCTAACAAAGGCATAGTGAGGAAGTACAGAATTTTGCCTCTCTATATAACTTTTGTAACACAACTGATAAAATACTGAATTAAATCAACATGTTAAAGAAAATATTGAGGAAATATTAAGAAGTCTGTGAGGTCTACAAAACTGTACTGGCAGGAAGAGAAATCTTGTGTCATAAAAATTGAGGGGCTAAGTTTTTTGGTTGTAAAGGAGAATATTGAAAAGTTACTTGATTGCTATGGGTAGATATATTTTTCACCTATAGAAAAGGTTTTCTGGCACCTAGAAGCTCATGGATTTTCAGCTTTGCTCACCACGGCCAGTACCTGGAATCTGATGTTAAGCAAGTGCAGCCTCCAAACACAACTTTCTCTGAATGCAGAAAAACACTGCAACAATCATCTGGAGGACTTCTGCTGGAGGGCCATTACTTAAGTCTTTACAAATATTATTTAATATAGTTTCTAGGTGAAAACTGGTATGAGTAAATGATGTATCCTAAGGGGTCCCTCCTGAGCTTGCAGTCTAGTCTCATAGCTCATCCCCTGTCGTGCATTAAGCTTTGAGAACAGGAAATCTTGCACTGCCCTGAACCTACCATAACACTTGGACGTTTGCACTAGAGTAATGACTGTACTTACATCATGCTTCAGAGCTTCAGCAAGTCACTGTCAGGGATCAAGAGGGATTATTTTTTCTTAATGCACAATTGAGTAGAAGCATGATAGAGAGGGGTTTTTTCCTTCCTTTTAAGCATGATTGGATACAGATGAAGATGTGATAGCATGGATTAGTCTTTTGACATAAAAAGGAAATCCATTTGGGGAGAGGGGGATTGGTTTATTGTTGGAGGCTCAGAGTCTTACCTATTTACAGTTTGGGGGGGAAGGAAGGAATTTCTGCCTCAGTCTGGTAGGGTATATCATAGGTTTCCTGTTCCAGGCATCGTCTCTGGCTCTTTCTGGCTCTTCTCTGCATTCCACCTAGACTATTGCTCATATTCCCTGTCTTCAAGACCAATGTTGTGTTTAATCTGTATGAGAACAAATACAGCAAAGTGAAAGGGGGTTTTATCCCTATTGAGCATACCTTCAGTCACCCTGAAAAGAACTACAAACCAAAAAGGTTTCTTACACATCCATCAGAGGTATAACATTTTAGCTTCTCCTTCCTTCCTTCCTTCCTTCCTCTTTACTATAATTCTTAAGAATTTAGCATTTAGTTCAGATTAGGAATTAGGCTGAGGTGTAGATGATATTTTACTTTGCCAGTCCAAGCACATGCAACACAAACTGCTCAATCACTCAACATGTAACAGAACTAATAGAGCTTACTCCTCTGGTGATTTAATCAGTGATGTGTTACACTACTGGAAAGAAACCTGGTGTTAGGATTTTCTTTTTTGGTTGCTTGGTTGGGGTTTTTTGTTGTTTTGCAAGCAAAGTTTTGGATCAAGCCCAGGCAATTGTAACATACTGATTTTATCCTAACCAGTTGGCACAAGTACTTCAGGATCTGGGGAGTAAGAAACTATTTCTTCCAGAACATTCATTCTCACAGGCCTTTCACTGTAAGAAGTAATATTTTTATTATATCTTTTTAAAAAGGATAACTGAAACTTTGATTATACTATAACTAAATGTTAAAAGATTTTTAACATGAAAGCTGATAGTGCACAAATGGCAAATGTATGATACTGCTCCACTTTTTTTATCTCTATTTTTACCTAAAATATAAGGATTAATGCTATGCTGTGCCTGGTCCTTTGTTGCAAGACAAAGTTTTGTTAAACTTCTCTTCAACTCTTCAGGCCTAGTCTTTGTTTGCAGTTCTCAACATTTTTGGTGACTAGGCCAGTTCACATTGCATCAGTTCACCCACTTCCAAGAAAATGTTTCCAAAGGCTGCGTGTACTTCTGAAAACATGAAGACTGAGGCACCACTGTTTTCTTTAATAACTGATGAAAATAAAATGTTAGTGATTAGAATCTATGTGGTTTTACTTGATTTGGACATATCCCACAGAAGATTAAAAAAAAAAAAAAACAGCCAACTAAAAGATCATCCATTACCAGTGGGTAATTTCCTGGACACCAAAATGCAAAATGTCCAAGAAAATTTTGCAGCTCCTCACAATTCTCTGTGTGTGGAACTGTGCACAGCAACAGATGTTTCCACTGCCACAGAATTCACTAAAAACTGCCAGGGAATTTGGCCCAGATGTGCTATAGAATTACAGTGACCCTGGTAATAGTGAAACTTTTAGAAGCAAACACCAGATGTCCAGTAAAATGGTTAAAAATGAGATCCAAATCATTTTTTTTACCACATCATCACAAACAAATACAGAGTGAATCAGCTGCAAATCTAAAGTGCTACTTTATTATTTGTCATCTCTAAGATGATTCTGTGTGCTTGACTTGCTGTGATATAGTGCCACTTGAATATAATGTCTTATAGAAAAGCTGCATTCCCAGAGGCTTAAATAACTTTGAAAAATGAATTAATTAGACAGGAATATACATTAAACTTAATACAAGGTTGTATTTTTCTCCTTAGCTCCTTTCTCTACTCATTTTGCTTGAAAAGTGATTGTGGCTGTGTGTGTGCTGTGCTGCTGCCTTAGGACAGCTTGCCTGCAGCCAGGATAAATGGGCTGCTGTCAGTGCCAGCTCATGTAGTTCTGCTTCAGCTCAAATGGTAGCAGACTCGAGCTGCAGTACCAGGGCTCCCTGCACTGCCTCATTCTGTCTCTGTAGACGTGGTAAATGTACTTCTCCTACAAAGTACAAGTATTCATTACATTATGAGGCACTGCTTTGTGGTTTCTAAGGAGTCTGTGTAGGGCAGACCCTGGAGACGATGGAAAGCATTGCATTTCTCTTGCCACTCTATTGATTATTTATGATTTTTTTATATCCCCCAGTGTAAGTTTTAGACATTCATTATCAGAACATACTTAAGCCATTTTTAGGTGTCTCTAAACCAAAAAATAATTTCTGTTACAGACCCTGAATTAAAATGTAGAATTCATGAAAGGCTGGTTGTGTTTGTTAGTGGTATAGATCTGCACAGGACAATAGACATATATCAGTATTCATAAGTTAGATTACTGTTTTTACTTAAAGCCTGAATACAGCACCACCCTGCTCTGTTCTGTCTCTGGAAAACAAATGGTAACAAGATTTTTAACTTGGAACTGGGATTATAGCCTTCATAGATTAAAAAACCAGAAAAAATATAAAGGGAGAAACACAGGTACAAAAAGGTCTTGGGTGCTTAGAGAAAAAATTAAGGAATGTATAGTCTCTGAAAGAAAAGGGGTAATTACGTGCTCCAAAGTCACTCTTAAAACGCCTTTGCAAAAAATGTGGTATATATGCTCTTAAAATAAAGAGGGCTGCTCTGACTTCTCTAAGTGATTCACTGGAGAACTGTCCATAGCTCTGTTACTCCCTATCACACGAGAAAGGGCAAAAATTTGCTTACTAAAAAGTATGTTCTTCCCTGGAAGAAAAACTCATCATAAAACAACCAGTGCATCATGACAGAATAGAAGTTAATATAAACTATAGCTTTCAGAAATACTAGTGCTTAGCAATTTAAGAGTTCTCCGTTTTTTTATTTATGCAGCTTTTTAGATGATCTTTAGCTGGCCTCAGGTGATACCCTTGTCTGAATTTTTGTAACCCAAAAGGAGAACCCAAGGCTGTTGACAACACTTCTGAGTTTTGCGGGGGTTTTCACTGTGTTGCCAGTTTTACATAGTTTCAGTACAAAATAATAGACTTGTAGCTTTTCTTGAACTATAGACACACCTTTTATTAAAAGAGACACACATTTTATTAAAAGCTCAGTGACACTCATGGACTGTTCAAAATTTTTACCTTGTAGCAAAACAGAACCCATAAAAGATATAAAAGAACCTACTGTGTTGTGTATTAATGCTGATCAAGTTGGATGCTTTTTTTTTTTTGGAGCATTGCCTGTGGATGCCCAGCACTTCAAAACACTTTACCATGTGTTCCTTCAAGACCTGCTGCAATTACAGCCCAAATTATTGCACTTGGAGCTCTCTGCCCACACTCATCTTGCAAAGCTGCTTGCAGCACAGACAGTTTCTTGTCTCCCATGGCTGTTTGCAAGGAAGCAGCCTGTTATCCCTTTTAAGAAAACATAGATGTGTTCTTATGTCCTTGCTGGCTGTACTGTCCTTAGGTAAGGTTTCCACATCTCTACACCAACTCTGTAGAATACCAGGCAATCACTGAGTTGTGTCTAGTGTTGCTTGTATCGACTTTGAAATGCTTTCTGATGATGGTGAAGAAGGAAGTAGTGTAGTTGTACATTGCAGTTACCCTCAGATGGGAGATTATGGCAAACAATGCTCCTGTAGAGGTGTCATGGTAATCTCTGGCTAATCTGTCTGAATTCTAGATCCAGCACCGAGTGGTTACCAAGCAAGCCTCATGGCATGTTTGTGAGTTACAAAGGAAACAAGATTCTCTATTGGAAACTCAGAGAAAATTAAAGATCTAGAAGAAAAGCAAATTTGATCAAAAATTACTTTGTTTTTAAAATGTTGATGGTTATAAAGGTACTTCGATTTTAAGTCATAAAATGCAGAAAGTTTTGCAACAAAAAAATCACACTGTAGACTGTAAAATAGCACATGTTGTATTTACTTGATTACTATATGAAACTATTTGTTCATTTTTTCAAACTAAAATACCTTTTATGCTTTTAAAAGTAACTTAGGAGGGAGGGTTCCTTTGTTTTGTTTATTCAATGCCCAAGTGGCAAAATTTCTTTTCTGCAGAAGAATTCAAGTTGTGAAGAGTGCTGGATCAGAAGAGTATATTGAGAAAAAGAAAACATTTCAAAAGAGATGTTCAGGTTAAACCTGCTGAGGCAGGTCTGCTGCTCAAAGAACACACTGCAAGCTTTCTTTAAAAATAAATAATCCAGTACAAACTGCCACATCACCAAGAAACAGGCTCCATCACTTTTTAAGAAAAAACTGTCAGGTTTCTTTACAGATGTCTATGCAGATGAGGACACTGTTGGCAGGTAAGACAAGACTACATAAAACAAGAGTAGATCACTGAATAATAAAATGCAATAAAAATTAGGATAATTAGCAATTAATAATATTTAGGACAGCAACTTCTACACTATTCTTTGCACATCAGCCTTGCCTGTTGATTTGGTCTCCAAAATTATTTACATAACTCTGTATCACAATCTTGTTGCAGGATTTTCATCATAAAGGTGTATCCCTGGTGCAAATCCTTGAAAAATCTGTTTCTAGTAGTTTAACAGTTAAAATTTGTTTAGAATCCTTTGGTAAATCTTTGGTAAATCTTCTTAATTTCTCAGTTATTTAACCTTACCTTCCTGGTCCATTTTCTCTTAGAGAAACTCAGAGTCAAGGTTAGTCAACTTACAAGGTAATCACATGACATTGTGATTTTATGTTGTACTATGTGCAAAAAGGACAAGCAAAATGTCATCATAGTGTGGGACTGTCATAGTACTGAATGTAGAATCTGTTTGAAAACATTGCTTCGTCTTGATTGAAAAGGGACCTTTCATGTTTAAAATGTATTGTGATTAAAGAAAAAAAATTAAGTTTGTATTAACTCCTTTCGTTTTTAGATAAGAGTAACACTGAGGAAAATGTATTAACCCATATGGTATTTTTAGGATGTTTTAGGTGCATGAGGAGTAGGAGGTATCTTTTTGGGCATTGCTCCTGCCCATTAGACAGTCAGCGCCTAATGCAGATCTTCATATGACCGAGTTTTCTTAAGCAGTGTAACCTGGGCTGGGATGAGCCTGTCTGGAACAAGGGGCTGGAGCTGGGTTTCACACCTGTGCCCACGCTGTATCACACTGCACAATGGCCCTGCAAAGGTGAAGGAAAAGATCTGTGACACTGCCTCTGTACCTGGGGACACTAGCTGTAACTGTAGAAAATTGAGCTTTTCAAGGATTTATTTTCTTACTCCTGAGTACTTAAAACTTTTCTCATTACTTTCATATAAGAGCATCCATGTTTGATGACAAATGCAGGTATTTGTCTTTAGGCAGGCCGTTGCCATTCATACAAACTTCCTCACACATCTGTGTGCCTTTCACTCCCATGGTATGTCTAGATGCCACAACTGCCTGCCAGGTGGAAATTCAAGTGCCAGTATGTGTACATGTTCATGGTGCTGTTCACTGCCTTGAACAGTTCTACGAATTCTGCACACTTTGATCTCAATACATATAGCATTTTGCTCCCTATTGGTGTAACTATCAAAAGTATTGCTGTTACAAAATCAGGGATCTTTCCTTGTTTCTCTGCTACAGATACTGTAAAGGGAGTAAGAAAAACACCCCAAAGGTCAAGATGTTAGAAGATGAAACCAAATTGTTTAGTTTATGTTTACATATATTTAATGATACCCTATTTGTTTTAATGTAAAAGAGTAGTCGTGAGCTTTTTTTGAAAATTGGGAAAACTATGCATGATTTTAGTTTGTTAAATATACTGCATAAAACCACTACTGGCCTAGTTTTACTTTAGACTTCAGGAGATGGATGTGTTTATGAGTTCAAATAATTGCAGACAAAATTTTGCACCTGCAGTTATGGTTGCCTGCAGTTCAGTTCAGTTTAAGTATCTCCATCACTGATTGCATCTGTAAGTTAAAAACATCTAAGTAACCTAAATTACAAGCACAAATAATTGCAGGTGCAAAACTCATACAAACACAAAATGATCTCTAAATGTTGGTCTTCAGAATCTCATTGTGAGTTATTCACTGTATCGTGAACCTAGATTCCTCTGGGAGAGTCACTAATCTGTATAATGACACTGAAAGCCTCTTGAATCTCATATTTAACTAGCAGATGGGAAAGAATACATGGCATCATATAACTCCCTAGGGATTATGCATGTGGATATTGAAGAGTATAACTTATTCCGATGAAGGCTAACATTAACTTGCAATCAAAAATTTCCTTCCTGAGCCACATTTTTTTCTGATGGAATTAAAACAACTTAATGTTGTATTTTTATGAAGTCACAACCAATTTAAGTAGAACACATTCCCAGGGTAAGCACAGAAATTTTGCTCATGTCATGACTTTTCATTTAATGAATCACAGCATCATTTTAACACAGAGAAATGCTGTCACTCTTTTCCAGAAAACACATCTAATTACCTCTCTGTGATTTTCTTCTTTTTTTTTTTTTTTTTTTGTTTGTTTGTTTGTTTGGTTGGTTTTTTTTTGGTTTTTTTTGTCAGATACAGGTTTCTAAGCTCATGTCCTAAAACATCTATTTTTTCGCTCTGGTATCAAAATTAAAAATCATTTTCTTGCATTCTTTAGCTTCAATAGACATAGGTGTGGAGGTACTTTAAAACAGTGACTGCTTCCTGTCGTACCAGTTATGGCAGTACTGTTGGCAAAAGGGGAAAAAAATCCGTAAATTCTCTTCTAGTGTTTGAACAACTAAAACTCCTTCTGAACAAATGAAACATTCTGCCAATCCTGACAATTCAAAATGCAATGAAGAATTTTTCTGTTTCAGAAGCTCTAGGCAAAGCTGTTTTGGCATGTCCGTAGCTTGTTCCTCTTGCAAACAAAGGGGCAGCTAGAGGGAAAGTCTTTGGGGGAAGAAATGCTGTCAGTTGTAAGAAATGAGACATGCAGACCCATTCTACAGCCTGGCTAGTGATTACATGCAGGTAATTTTTAAGAGCCTAAACCAGCTGCCAGTGATAATAACGCTGCCATTTGCACTGATTTCAACAGGAAATACATCAAACAGACCAGCTTAAGGCTTCTCAGAAGCATGGGCCAAACTGGAATTTTGTTCATTGGTGTTGGGGCCAGAGCAGAGGAAAGTGCTCGGAAGGCAGAGGCAGTGGTGGCAGGAGCCCAGAACAAGCTCTGCTGGGCTGGCAGCAGGGCAGCGGCAGAGGTGCTGCAGCAGGGCAGTGGCAGAGGTGCTGCAGCTGGCAAAGTCCTGCCTCGCTGCCTGCCAGCTCCCACCACACTCCCAGGCAGCCCCATTACTCCCTGGAAGCATTGCCAGCCCAGCTTCACAGGCCCTCAGCAGTTACAGGGTAAGGAGCAGAGGTGTGAGCCTATCTACATTTTTTAAAATCCTATATAGTTTAGTTCACATTAATCTATTAGACAGGCAGTACACAGTTACAATGTACCACTTAAATAACTAATTTATAATCATCCTTAGGGACAAAAATCAAGAACAAGACATCCTTTTTCCACCCATGGGAAACTGTTGAAGCTATGTTGTGTGTTACAATGCAAGGCTATATCTTCACCTTCCTAGATTATTTTTTCTTTGCTTGCATATAGCAAAACACAGAAAGCATGTGAGAAATATGTAAATAGTATATAAAAGTAAAAAAAGTATAAAAGACCATCATTTGAATAGAAAGAAATTTTAACCGATATTCCTTTTTTAATTTTCACTTTTTTTACTGCCACAGACACAAGCAAGAAAGGAAAAGGTTTCATCTTTCAGTTTCTTGAGGGATTTATATTTAGGTATGTCCTGTAACTCATATAAATTCAGAGTGCATCTTAGAAAGCCAAAAAATTAGCAAGGGTTTTGACCAAGAGATTGGGAGGTGATTAAAACTCATGGAAGAAAGACTCATTTCTCAGTAAGAATAATAGTCACATGGATGATGGATCATAATAACTTCATAATCTGACCCACATGCAGTAAATACAGTGATGACTGTCATTTTGAATAAGTGAGAGGGATTGATGCTGATTATTAATCCATTTCTTGGCCAGTCTGATTGCTTCTGAGCCAGCTTCTCCACTGTTAGTACTTTCCTGAAGTATCTTAATAGCTTTCACCGACTGCCTCTTCCTTTTTACCCAGTCACTTTTCATACAGTGTGTTGTCCTAACTTATTTGACAGATTTCTTTCATTAATTTTTTTTCTCCTGGTCTGCT
Organism: Geospiza fortis; assembly: GCF_000277835.1. NCBI lineage: Eukaryota > Metazoa > Chordata > Aves > Passeriformes > Thraupidae > Geospiza > Geospiza fortis. Next base: position 7,578,276 of record NW_005054301.1, read on the forward strand.
TCTAGTATTCTATAGCTGGAAGCTTGGTCTTCTTTTAGTATGTAGTGTAAGAGTGTTACTACAGGCACAAGGTCACATATAATTCTGTTTTGCTTGCTGAAAAAAATATTTATGTTTTTTCCTAATTCCCAGGTGTTGCTATGACAGCTTTGTATAAAAAACAAAAAAAAGGTTAAATATGCTATGAAAATAAGGACCAAGTATTTAGTGCCAGTGTCTAAAATGGCAGATATCTGTATAACAGACACAGAATAAAGAAAGAAATATAGTTGCATAATAGAAATTCAGAAGCCAGCTTAGCTAACTGTGTCATTGATAGGTTCATATGGGGTTCCTGTAGAGATGTATATTTAACATTTGCAGTAGGATAATATACATAACATACTTCACAAGAAAAAACATTCTTTTTGGAGAGCAAGAGTGTCCAAGCCTGATTTTCTGTGAATGTGTCTAACCTTTAATATCTTTTCAAGTCTGCTGAACTCTGTGCCAGTTGTCCCAGAATGACACTCAGCCTTCCCTATAGCAGACCTCCTCAGCTGGGGAAATAGTTGTAAATTCTGGGATTGAGGGTGAACTACATGTGTGAACTGGTTAGTGGCTTGCAGCTCTCAAAATAAATGCCTAAATATAAGTCCCTTATTCTCAGTGGTAGGTACTAATTTGTGCCTGCCTTCACTAAGCACTTGCTTGTTTTTCTACAACTTCTGGGAATTTAAAATCTTTTAAATATCCAGCTAGGTCAACACAAAGTTATGTTATAGTTATGTTAAAGTAACATTGCCCTGCGTCCAATTATTTATTTTCTATTAGTAATAAATTCACAACATGCTACATACCATGAAAATGAAAGGTACCTTTTCCCTGATATAAATTAAATTTTAAGCAAACTTAATTATATTTAGACATACTTTCTTCCTCTTTTTGAACAACACCCAACTTTTTAACCAATCATGTCTTCATAATTCCTCCCCTTTGTTTAAATAAAACATTTCATAAAATCTGAAAGTTGTGCATTTGTTTCATGCAACTGATGTGGTCATGAAAGCCAGGTCTTTTATTTATACTTGGGATAATGCAGAGGTAATGAAAGCAGAATTGGACCTAAGAGGTTTTTTGTTTCAATTATAAAACAATGTGGGTAAATGCCTTGGGTTTGACAGCACCAAAAGAAAGGGAATATTGTGCTTATGCCTTCAATCAGCTTTATTAGATCCTTAAAGGGAAAATTATGTGAAAGGCAGAGGAAGAAAACAACAAGCTAAGCAAGATTGCAATTTCAGTATAATTCGGAGAAAATAACTGATTTAGGTTGGTCGTCTTGCCAGGGTGAATGACTCAAGGCTTCCAAACAAGAAATGGAAACCAGAAGGATAGGGAAAGCCTGCAAGAACAAATTGAGAAGATGTGATTGACTGTAATGTTTCAAAATCAACTGCTGCAAAGATGAGTTTGGGCTCTTGCCCAGAATACAATTGAATGGTGATGTTCATTTAGACCCTTAATGCTGAAACAAAATAAGATGTAGCTGTGTTTCTGTTAGAAATTTATTTGTTCTTTCCAGTGTCTCTAGCTGGGGATATGATGTCATCTCCTCTTTCTTCTATCAGACCCTGCAGTGATTGCTGTTGCTGCTGTTTCATAATTTTTCTGAACACTAGTTTTTTTGAAGGAAGGCTTGAGTCCAGGTGATAATATCTCTCAAATGTGAAATGTCATCATTGTTCATTTGAAAAAATTTGAAAACATTTCATACTCTGTGAGCAAATAGGCTAACTCAATTGGCCAAGCAAAGCAGAAGGATAAGATTGTTGTGTGTGTGTGTACATTTTTGACTGGCAAAGCCAGTCAAGTTTTTGTTACTATCATGCTAGTTTTTTTAATTAAGTAAATGGCTCATTCTGCAAAGATTGAAATAACTCTCTTTAATGGGTACAATTTGTAAAATGTTATTTGTAAAAGTTGTGGGCAGCTGCTTGTCCTCCACCTCAGGCACAGGAGGTTCTAAAGGCAACTACACTTTATGCAAAAAATTAGTCGGTTGACAATAGGCAGTGATGGGATGGCATTGTCTTCTACTTCCTCTTTTCATTTATTCCTTTCATCTTACTGCCTGTGCTTACTAACCTTTTTTCTGTTTCTATTTCAAATCAGGAAGGGAAAAAAACCCTAAACCACAGCTCATAATTAAATACTGAGCTAGCTCTTACCATGTTTACTGAATTACATATTGCATATATGGATGTATATCCTCAACGTTTCATGTGTTTTTAGATTTCTAAACTTAATGTGTTCCATAGGAATAGACCTTAACTCCTTCTTGCCTGTTTTCCATGAAGATATTTGCTTCCAAAGAGGAAGGAGGAATAAAGCAGTGAAAGCCACTTACAGAACCCTTCACATTTTAGGGTTTCATAGAGCCATGAATATAATTACTCAGCTCTGCAGATTCTTCTGGTTCACAGTAGAGGTTCCTCCAGCAGAAAGTCTTCAGTGTCAGCCTTATAATAAGCAGATCAGCCTGACATCAGGTGCAGAGTGGTATCTTTGCACACCTATCTCTGCTGCAGTGTGGCTGCAACTGGTAAAGTCCTTAAAAGAGGACTTCAAACCAGGAGCCCTGAAGGATGGGAGGAGTTACTACAGGTCTGAGGGAGCGATGGAGAGGCTGCCAAGCAAAGCACCTGGGCTGCTGTGAACCACAAGGAACACAATGGGAATAAACAGGGCTCAGCTGGGGTCACCTCAAGCATCTGCATGAGAGTGAGGAGGTTTCTCTGAGGAGACTGCACACCAGGGCACACAACATGGGACATAAACATGAGGAACTGGAGATCTGTGTGCAGCTGCAGGGGTAGGATCTCATCAGGATCCCAGGGATGCAGTGAATGCACTGAGTGCTGCTGTGGAGGGATACAGACTGTTTAGGAAGGGCTGGCCAGGAAGACAACTGGAGTGCATGGAGCTCTGCCTGAGGTTGAATGATGAGAGTTTATGGGTAAGGACTAAAGAACAGGTCAATAGTGGTGACTTGGTGGTAGGAATCTACTATGGGCTGCCTGACCTGGAACAAGCAGATGGGGCCCTGTAGAGACAGCCAGAAGCAGCCTGATGTTTGCAGACCCTGATCCTTAATGGGAGCTTCATATTTCCTGGAGGGACAGGGCATAAGCCATCCAGCAGCATTAATGATAACTTCTTGATACAAGTGAGAGTCAATGAGAAGTGTTCCACTGGAGCTGAACACAAATGAAGAAAGCCTCATTGGGGTGATGGTCAAAGTGAGCCTTGGCTGTTGTGACCATGAGGTGGTGGAGTTCAGATCCTGAGAAGAGGGAGCAGGGTAAAAAGCAAGTTCATAGCCCTAGACATCAGGAGAACAGACTGTCACTTTTTCAGAGGTCTGCTTGGAAAAGTCCCATGATAAAGGGCTCTGGAAGGAAGAGGGGTACAGGAAACCTGCATAATAATCAAGGATCACCTCCACTCAAGTCTGTGCCAGCATGCAGAAAGTCAGGCACGCAGAAAGATCTCAAGAGGCCTGTGTTGTTGAGCCTTGTGCAGGAGCTCCTGGCAAAACTCAAACATAAAAAAGAAAGCAAAATACAGAAAGTGGAAGCAGGGACAGGTAACAAGAGGGGAGTATGGAGACAGCCTGAGCATGCAGAGACTTGGTTGGGGAAGTCAAAGCCTACCTGGAGCTGAGCTTGGTATGAGATGTCAAAAGCTTCTGTAAGTGCTTACTGAGGTGGATTGAAAACTGGCTGAATGGCCAGCCCCAGAGGGTGGTGGTCAGTGGTACAAAGTCTGACTGGAGGCCAGCAACTAACAGTGTGCCCCAGTGGTCAGTACTAGATCCAAGTCTGTTCAACATCTTCATTAATGTTCTGAATGATGGGGCAGGGTGTACCCTCAGCAAGTTTACTGATGATACAAATGTGGGAGAGTGGCTGGTATACCAAAGGGTTGTACTGCCAGTTGGGTGGACTTTGACTTGCTGGAGAAATGGTCTGACAGGAACCTCAGGAAGTTCAACAAGGGGAAGTGTGAAGTCCTGTGCATGAGGAAAAATAATTCCACACACCAGTGTTATATTCAGGGCCAATTAGCTGGAAAGCAGATTTACAGCACAGCACCTGTAGGTCCTCATGGACACCGAGCTGGGCATGAGCTACCAATACAGCCTGCAACCAAAGGGACTACTGATATCCTGGGCTGCTTTAGCAGGCTGCTTTAGCTGCCAGCAGGTCAAGGGAGGTCTTTACTTCCTTCCCCCCACTCGGCACTGGTTAGACCACAGTTGGAGTGCTGGGTCATTCTGGGCTCCCCAGAACAAGAGAGACGTAGACATAACACAAAGAGTTCAGTTGAAGGACCACTAAAATGATTAAAGGACTGGAGCACCTTTCTCATGAGAAAAGACTGAGAGAGGCAGAACTGCCTGGAGGAGAGAAGGCTCAGAGGGAAATCTGATCAATGTGCACAAGTACCTAAAGGAAGGGTCTCAGTGACAGGAGGCAATGGACACTAAGTGAAGCACAAGGGGGTCCATATGAACATCAGGAAACACACTTCTACTGTGAGAGTAACTAAGCACTGGCACAGGCTGGCCAGAGAAGTTGAAGTATCTCCTTCCTTTAAGGGTAGTATCTCATTCTTTGGAGGTACTTAGAAGCTGTCTGGACATGATCCTGGACAACTGGCTCTAGGTTGCCCTTCCTGAGCAAAGGGTTGGGTCTGATGATCTCGAATGCTCCCTTTCATCATCAACTTTTCTGTGATTTAGAAGCAATGGATAATTGGTTTTCATATTTTTAGTTCCCATTTCTTTAGAACTTTCAAATATTCTACTGCCTGGTCTAATGGTGACCTGAATCACTGGTGTTTTGACATTGACTTGTGGTTTAATGCTGGATTGCTCTTTAGGAGCTGCTACCTGCCTTACAATATTGCTAAGATGACAAATGTACTGCTCCAATTCCTAGTATAGCCTTTCTACATTCTCTCTGAAAAGTTTTCTCTAAGATCCTCAGACTGTGGAAATGTTATGAGGCTTAGATATCCAATAGCTGCATGCATTTTAAATATACAAAAAGGCAACCTGGAAAAGGAACCTGTTGTGCTGTGTAAGGCTGGGTAATGCTGCTGCATGTTTTTAAAACTGATTTGTTGTTCTACACTGCATATTTCTCTGCTTAGGCATCTCTTACTAATGAACAAATCCAGATTGAGTCTCACTTTTTGTATTTCAGGAAAAAATTTATGGAATTTTCACATATTTATTGCTGATTTCTTTATATCATCTCACCAGCACATTTTATATTTGGTAGTACATTAGTTGTTTAGCAAGTAAGCAGAGAGTATCATTATTTGTCTGTATGCCTGGAAATGCTGAAAGTTTAATTGCTTTACTCAAAAGTGAAAATAGAATTGGCAGTATGGTATTGATATATTTTTTACCCATACAAAAATAATTTCTTTTTTTTTCTTCACTAGATTACTTGGCTTCTACAAAGGAATACTTCCTCCCATTTTGGCTGAGACACCCAAAAGGGCAGTGAAGGTAAAAACCCCACGCTTCCTCCCTTAAAAGTATAACTAGGGACAGTGGCAGCTGTAAAACATTTTATTTCTCCCCCACTGACTGAGATTAGAATCTTAAACTTATTTGGCATATTAATCCTCTGATTTTTACTAGGAGGAAAGTTTCCTGTTGATAGCACAATAAAAGCTGTCCTTGATTAAGAAGTGTAGGATAAGGCTCGTAAACGTTAAGCTAATTTTGATCTGTGTATCAAATGTTACTGAAAAAAAAAGTTTGCAATTATTTTATATTGTCAGAATTAATAAAATGTTTAAGTTATATTTTAGCCTCATAAGTGCCTCTGATTTACGTATTTTGTTTTACTGAAAATGCCTAGCAACTTGCAAAGCAACTAACAGCTTAATAAATTAACACAAGAAACCATTAAAGAAGCCACTAATAAGTACTTATTTAGTAGGTTTGAAGTGCTGCCCAGAGTTTTTTTGTGCTCCAAAGAGCACTCTGCTCAATACTCTATCTTTTTAAGAGACTGAAGATCGTAATGGATACGACTCCTCATTGTGCAAAATATTTTACTCCAGCTCTCTTACAGTTGTAGATACTAGCCTATCAAAGTGTATTTTCTGTCAAATGTTGATCTGATTTTCTTTTATTATCCTTTATTTTCATTTGTAGAACAGGATTTTAGTAACATTCCTAAGCGAAATACTTCAATACATCAATTTTTTCAGTTGAGCCCTTCAACCTTTTTAATTAAAACCTAGTTATTAAGCACATCATTCTAAGGTTCTAAATCTATCAAAGCAACCATTGTGTTAAGAGCAAATGTTTCTTAGTCTTTTACTTCAGGACTTTGAAGTTTCCATAGTTGCAAAAAATGTGTCTAAAAGCAGTTATTATACAGAATGTCTTGATTTTCCTTTCTTTTTTTTTTTTTTTTTTTTTTTTTTTTTTTTTTTTTTTTTTTTTTTTTTTTTTTTTTTTTTTTTTTAGATGGGTTTTTTTTTTTTTTTTTTTTTTTTTTGTTGTTGTTGTTGTTGTTGTTTCTTTCTAAAAGGGCTGCATATGATTCTGGTCCTTAGTCTGCAATTAATCATTCACATTCCAATTCCTTTACAGAGGAATAATATTTGTTTAAAGTGACAGGATGTGACCTTGTAACAGAATCCTAAAGGAGTTCTGGTAATGTCATCTTCTTGCCTGCACTGGCATTTTAGATGCAAGTGACATATGTCACTTATCTCAAAATTATTTAATAAAACCAGGAAAACTAAAGTCCGGTTAAATGGCAAATGGCAGTGAAGAATAGATGGATAATATTTAGAAGATTCCTAATAATTCATTTTCTTCATATTGTGATGCTTCCTCTGCCTCTTCATTTAATTTCATTTGAAACAGGATAAAGTAAATCTGTTTGTGCTTTTTAGATTCCAGCATGTATTAAAATACTAACCCATTTGATTTCTCCTACCATTTTCAGTCATTCACAAACTTCGAATCACTTTCCTTTACTCAAATTTATTTAATTGGCTTAAACCCCATGATATTCAATATAATTATAGAATAATAAAAAGATTTTTAGTTGGGAAGGATCTCTGAACAAAGCAGAGCTGACTTCATGGTTACATCAGGATGTTCAGATGCCTTGTCTAGTTGAGTTCTGAAATCTTAAAGAATGGAAACTGCAGCCTCTCTGTGCTTTTCCTCCAGTCCTTAATTCTTTTACTGTGAAGAATTTTGCCTTCTATCCAGTCCAAATCCTCCTGTTGCAACCTTTGTGTGTTTCCTCTCATGCTTCTTTTGCTGGCCTCTGAGAAAGTCTGACTTTTCTGTATAAAATTTGAATGGTGGGAAACAGAACTTAAATCACCTTAGTTTTCTTGTCTCCAGGCTAAACAGACTCAGTTCTCTCAAACTCTTTTACATCAAGAGCTACTGGCTCCTTTAATGTCTTACTTGTCCTCTCTTTGTGGGATGCTTTCTACCTAGTTCTTGGGCATTTATGTGAGAGCTGAGTTTTCTGAAAACATGAGAATAAAGCTTAAATGTTAAACATGATAGGGTTTTAATTTAATTGTTGAATTCTTTTATTATTTACAATATTCCTTTAAATTTGCTGCTCTTCCAAGGACATCAGGATAACTTTTTTGAGACATCAGCTGTATTCTACATTAGAAGAATTCAGTGAGAGAACAGTAATGTAAGAATGAACAATAATGTAAGGCTGAACAATAATGTAAGAACCTGTATAATGGAACAATTCAGTGTCAGATGTCATAGGCCAGTACAATTTTTAACATCGAAAGTGGAATTTGTACCCAGGCTTTGACCTGAAGAGAATCCAAATCCAACCTATCAAATTTCCACTAACCTTATTTGGCTATGACCCCAAAGGAAAAATCATTGCTTTCTTTGGCCCACCCTCCAACCTTTATTCTTCTAATAGTTTTCCTCATTGAAACGAGCCTCAAGCTGTCCCTTCCTGACTGCCTAAATGACTAGTGAGATTTAGAGGAAGACTACATTCAGGCCAATGATTCTGAGATTTGAGAAAGCACAGAAGGAAAAGAGGCACTTTCTAGGTTCCAGTAGCTTCTTTTTATGTGTGTAATGAAGTTTTTTGAAAGCTTCTTGTTACTGTGTCATAAAAGTGAGTAGAGAATAGACAAGGGAGATTTTGTACTGAAAAGAAATGTACTTGTGCTACTGGAATATTCTATTTATCTGGTGCGTATTTTTGCAAGTAAAAATAAAGCTATTAAAATGAAGTTATTTAGCCCCAGTTTTTCAGTTAAGTGTTGAAGATAAAGCTTCATTTTTAGTCCACTATGTTCTCATGTCTGTCTTACTATTTTTTTTTTCTCTTTTTATTTCCCTTCTAAAAAGAAAGCTGGTATTTCTGGAAGATGAAAAGTCAGGGTTTATAACTTTTTGTTAGATTGAACTTGGAGGAAAGAAATGATGGTGCCAATACAATGGTTAACAGATGAACTTTTGGGGCAAATTTATATTGCTCATGTGTTCCCAGACATCTTGTTTCAAGCATATATTTTTATCTTAGCATTATTGAGACATCTGGTAAGTACTTTGGCTATTTTCTGTGTAACTTCAATTAAAGTGTATCTTTGCCAGATGGACAATATTGGTTACTATATACACAAAAGCATGTTTTAAATACGCTTATTCTGAGAAATTTTTTTGCACAAAGATATTAATACAACTGTAGAGGAAAAGACAAATTATGCTGTGTTTTTAAAAACATTTTAGGTGGATGTATATAAAGTCATATGATACATTATTAAATCATGTTTTTTTTTAATTGTATGTATACTAGCCACTCTAGTACACCCAGCAACATTTATATTAAATTTTATTGCTAGAGATTTTTTTCTTTTAAAAATTATTTAAAGCATAGTCACTATTAAGTAGTTATTTTATTTATGACTCTAGGAAGCTATTGATTTTAAGGTAACATTTTAAAGACCAAAAAAATTGCTGGGTAATGTAATTCTGCTTTTATTACAACTATTTTACAGATCTGTAACACTATGGAAAACATTAAGGAATACCAGAAATTCCATTAAAGGTTAAGAGGGTAACAATGACTAGAAAAATGCTGGAGAGAGAATAAAGTAAATTTTATCACAATAAGAAATTAATTTAGTTCAGTGAAGCAGCTTACCCTCCCACTTTGTTAGACCTCTATTATACCTTCAAAAAGATAGAGCTAGAGTTTAAGCAACACTTGATCTTTTGATTATTGTCAAGGCCAATGCAAAAATTTTAAACATATTTGCAAGATGCTTGCAAGGTTAATGTTCAATCTTTACACTCTTTGGAAGGTAGTCAAAATCTGGATCCCAGTTCTAGGACCTTTTCTGCAAAATGATATAATAATCCCAGCTGAGGATATAAAAAAAAATCTGTCCAGTGACCAGAGTATCAGCCCATCAGTTTCCAGAATTTAACAACCCAATTTTGCTTATGTATACATATTCCCTCTTGCTTTAAGACAGTGGCATTATTAACACATTTACACCCAATTCTCAGATGGTTTTGGTATGATTCTAGTGAATTCTATGACTTTTCATTTGAAGCAGGTCTTGATTGAAAAATTTTATTGACTTTGCCATAGGACAAGGCTCTAAACAAGTTCAAATGAAAAATGTGGTGCTTATTACTTATGTTCCTTTACGTGGTTTATGGAATAGCTGCTTTGTTCTGATAGGTCTGTAGTACTGAACCGTGAGGGACAGAGCTTGCCTTCTTTGGCTGAGACTCAGCACAGGCCACACAGTCTTTCTCTCTTGTCTTAAAAACTCTACTCCCTTATGTTTCTTATGATTCCCACATCTCCATTGGTCTCATTGCTCATTGCCTTCCTCTCATGGTGAAGCAGTTTTGTTGTCTCATGCATCAGCAGATGTTGTGTGGAGGGATTGTAGTCCCCTCTGTGGTCACAGAATTCACCAACTTTCCAAGGATCCTACCTTCATTTGAACCAGCTTGCTCTGAACTAATCACATGTTACAGGCCAGCATTGGAAAGCAGACAGGAAAGTTAAAAGTTCTGGCTATTTACTTTTGCTAGACTGGGATGTGACAGCTCTTGTGCTAGGAGATATGAACCTGCACTGATGCAGTCTTGGTGGAACTGTGAGAGGTTTTTGTTCTTCATTCCCATCATAGCAGACATGCTGTGTAAAAGCCACTTTATTTTGCATGCAAAGATGTGAATGTTTCTTACACAGATTACAGGACTCACAAATAGCAAGCTAGTGGTTAGGGACCTTGTGTTGTTCCATGTGTGAAGACTATGTGGAATAACACCTCCAATGTTTTTGGTGTTACCTAGAATTCAGATACCTACTCTTCTTAGCCCACAATTTCTGCCACCCTCATGCTAGAGGATCATTTTCACTGCACTCAGATCTGTCTTTTGTGATAGCAACTAGACTGCTTTTCCAGTGACTTCAGTAAAATGTTTGCAGAATATGAATTTAAGACACTATGGGGTTTGTTCTGTAATCTCCTTCATAAACTTTCAAACTCCCCCATTCACAACTTAAAGATTTTTCCCCCATTGTTCTTATTGGAAGACTGTGTCAAGATTCTTTTAGTTGCAAGAAAGCTTCATCAGTTCTCCAGTCACATTCTACTTATAAGTATATATTGCTTTTACACCTAGTTTCTTTATGTTACATATCTTCATTGTGTTACATTCTCTTGCAGCATCTCTTTTGCTAAACTAAACAAGGAAAGCAGTTATTCTCCTTCAGTCTTCATTCTTAAAGCAATCTCTAAGCTCTCCTTAATGGTGCTGGTAGCCCTGTTTTGAATATGATGTAATCTGAGTTGTTTTTTGAATAGTAGCCTAGATTGTGTGCTGTATTTCAGAGGGCACCTTCCCAACAATTTGTAAAATGTCACATATACTCTTTCTCTAGAGTATATCTTGACCCATGCATCTTTGTGTCCACAGACAAGGAGCTAGGCAGCGAAAGTCTGTTTGTGTGTGCCAACAGGAAGCTTCCTCCTAACTTCAGTGCAGTCAGAGCTATTCTAAACCTTCTTCTTGGAAGAACAAATCCATTCATTTATTATGCTTTGATTTTTATAAGAATTCACAGAAGTTATTCTTAAAACTAATGGGTTTGGGTGTCAAGACATTGTAGGTTGCAAAGTGAGCCTTTGCAAATGCCTTTTACCATGTTGGTGCAGGTGAAGCTGATTTTACTTTTTTCTTGATATTCAAACACCCATGAGCAGAGCTTTCAAGACATTCTCTAAGGGATTGCAGATGCTCAGAACTTTGAGGTGCCACTGTTTGAAAGCAGACAATTGACTGAAAGATTTATTTGTAAAGAGAGAACAGGAAAAGAAATGTACCTGTTGACAGTAGAAGATTATAAAAATGGCAGAATTTCCATCTTCAAAATACCCAATTATATCTCTCTGATGAGAAGCAGACTAGTGTTTGAGAAATGCAAAAGTGATTGCATCACATTACATTAAGGATGTGGGGGTGATTTCTTGGGAAAACTGTAATATCTGCTACTACATTTACATTAGTATATGAAAGTTAATGCCAGAGGAAAAGTTTATAAATTTAAATTGGTCCTACATGATGTAAGTGAACTCTTAGATAAAGCATTACTTGAATTGCACTTATGCTGCTGTTATGCATGACACACTAATAAAATCAGTTTTGAAGCCTGATTGTCTACTCTTGCACATCTAACACTGCTACAGAAAGTGTGAAATAAAAGTGGCTTACGTTTATTTTGCAGAACTGTGTGCAGCTGCTCAGGATATGAGGTAGTGAAACTCCATTGTAGTCTGCTTTTTACTAATTTGTATAAGTAACTAATAATTTTTTTCAATTCAATTTCAGTACTCTGCTTTTTACTAATTTGTATAAGTAACTAATAATTTTTTTCAATTCAATTTCAATCTATCTTCTATTCACAGTTTTTTACCTTTGAACAATATAAGAAGCTTCTGGGATATGCGTCATTGCCACCAGGACTGGTATGTTTGGATGCAGAACTTCGTGCTCTGATGTAATATGTGTCTGCTGAACAGTCTGTCTCATCTGCTTCCTCCCACAGAAGAAGCCCAAAATTAAAGGGTCCAGCTCAATCCAGAGTTTTTCAAAACAGACCTGTCCCTTGATAAGAAAATATTGATAAGAATATATCAAAATTGATACATTATGTTTTATATCAAGTGTCCTCAAAATAATTCCCTACAACAACATTCATGAACAGGGATAGCAACAGTCACCATGGAAGAGTCTGTATACAGCTTGTCATTCTTAATTCTTATGAAATAACAAAAAAAGTTGAACATTATCAATATTTATTTATTCATGTTGTCGTGTATAGTTTAACACTTCAACCTCGCAGTGCTATTCTCCAAGGCACAGTACAACTATAACAAAAATAGAGATCTTGGTCTTATTTTAAAAACTTTATAAAAGAAACAATTATTGATAAGAAATTGCTACTTCCTTTGAGGTCCTTTGCTACTTCCTTGGTTTTAAAATAAAATGCAGGTCATACATATACACAGAAATGTTTTAATGCGAATATGCAGCTTGCATGTGTAATCTGCATTCTCATGTGTAGATCTTTATTCTGCTATTGTGCATTTTTATAAGAGCTACTGCTTCTTGTGGTGTAAGAATGTAAATCATAGTAAATACCTATTTTTCATGATGATAACATCATAACTTTAGGAAACAATTGATCTTTTTAAGGCTGTGATATAAGAGTTTTGGTAATTTCAAGTCTCTTTAAAAGAGTATTGCTTCCAGTTACATCTCCCTTTAATTGCAGCGAGTGAATGGTCATGGAATTCTATTAACTAGGTTAAAGCAAGTCTCCTCTTTCTCTTAATTATTCCACTGGCCATATAGCTGTTTGCAGTCTCTCCTATTTTTTCTGGTATTTTTCAGCAGTTGTCATCCTTAGGCGTATATAGAGAGACTGATACTTGTTCTCTAGCAAGTGGAAAGAACAGAGTTGAAGGTTCTATGGTACCCCAGCACTTTTCTGGGGGGGAAAAAATAGGCTGAAAACTTGTAAACATGCTATTGCATGTTTACAAGCTGCCCAAAAGCTGCTGTGATTCATAAAACAGATACAGCAGTGCTTAGAACAATCAGAAATCCCTCATATTTTTGATGCAGTACTGTTATTATAGAGGCATTTTTGGTCCTAAGGTAGTGAGGGAAAAAGAAGACTAAGGGGGATTCTGGTCTAAGCCAGGCAGAATGTTTCTATGTACCTCAACAGACCTCATATCAAGGCAATATGTATTATTAAAAGACAGGTGGATACATTAGCATCATCTTCCTACTGGCTTCCCTCTCATGGTTGATGATGAAATGTTCCCATCTTACTGGAAAAAACAATTTATTGGTAACACAATCTTCTCCAAAGGCAGTAAGACTGGTGTTTGCCACTACCCCTCTAACTTTTCATTCCTGTCTTTCTTGAGCTCTCAGGAGTCCCTGCTCAAATCCCTCTGCATTAAGTAAGTTTTTTCTCACGATTGTTTTTTCCCTTACTATTGTTTCTTTGAATTTCAGCAAATGGATTCATTAGAATGTATTTTGGTCCTGGGACTTTTTTCAGCACCTAGAGAGTTTGGGGATGTTAAGTGAAGGCAATAAATGTGTAAAGTGATCATTAAACTTAACGTCTCTGAATTTTCTCAATTGACCTAAATATTTTAATACTATTTTTTGTTTAAAAAAAACTTAAAATGTTGTGCCATGAGGGAAAGCAAAGCAGTGAATATTTCCATATCTATGACTGAAATGCCACCAGCTTCTAAGTAAATGGAGTTAATTCATCCTTGCAATGAATGCTGACATTTCCCCGTGTGCCACTCATTCCTGTTTCAACCTTTCTAGGATTTTTAACTACTAGGTGAACATTCCTACTTGTGCAATTTGCTTAAGTACTGAACTATTTTATTTTTTTACACGTATTTTAAAGTTAATATTTTAGTGTTATGTGCTTAATGCTCAATTCAGGGATTTTATTTTTTCCAGTGCTGCATAACTACACTTATATTTGTGTTATTATTCAGAGTCTGCCCAAAGATAACATGAGGACATTCTTTTGCCACTTTTTCCATGTTTGCACAATCATTTGGTACCATATTTTCCCTTCTAGCTGAAAAGAGAATACATGGACATGGAGTGCTACAATATTTTGTTTTGATTGTTTTGGAATATGGTTTATGGCTATTGTCATATTGTCTTCATGAACTGTCAGCATTTATCAAGGGCTAAAGTTGTTTAGCAATAGAATACTGCTGCATTGCTGTAGTCTTGCAGTTTGCATTGTATCCCTCAGTTTCACAATCTGATGTAGAGGAAGTATTACTCCTTAATACTCAATTTTCATTTGAACTCTCCTAGGCATTTGCTGTTGCTGGCTTGGGATCTGGGTTGACAGAGGCAGTTGTGGTTAACCCGTTTGAAGTAGTGAAGGTTACCTTACAGACCAATAAGAATGCCTTCACAGAGGTAGGAAAACTGCTTCCTTCCCCTTTTTCCATTTTATTTGGCATAATGCACTTTGAGGTTCATATTTAGAGCAGAATGTCTGTAATATATTGGTGGATGCAAATGATTTCCCCACAAGCTCAACAGAAACGGAAGAGACCCAACAGCCAATGCCCTCAGGTGTGCAGAGATGCCTGCAGTACTGTCAGAGGCATCAGCACCTCCCCTGTAAATATTCTGAAATGCACCTTCATCCCTTCTGAGCAGCCAGCAACCCAGCACTGTGAGGAGTTGCAATCCAGGAGTACAAACCTGAGCCCCTTGGACACAGCACATTTACCCCAGCAGCGGAGGTTAGCATAAAACACCACGGCCCTGTGCCCTAGACAGAGTCCAGCTGCTGTACTTTATGCAATGTTTCTTGGATGAAATTACTTACAAGACTTCACTTTTATTAGCACAAACTGGAAAATTGTTATATAACAAGTACATTGATAATTCAAATTCTTGCCTAACTTCAGAGTTCTGTTGTTCAAATATTGTTTCGTCCAAAGGAGTAATTGTACAAAACATTGGCCACGATTCTGGGTACTGCTGAAAGGGGAAAAATATTAAACTGGAAAACAGTGATTCATGAAAATCAAGTGTTCTCAGGAATGCACTAGCTTCTATTAATTTTAATACGGAACATGTTCCAGGATAAAGGGAAGGAAGGCAGTAATGAAGTTCCTTTTTCCTTTTCTCGTTTGTTAAAAATAACAATTGTCAAACCATCTTTTTCAAAATCTTTTGAGGAATCAGCTGTACCATGGCAGAAGTGCCAAATGACATAAGCATTCACATGAAAAGGTTAGCTGAATCCCTGGTGGGACATGATTTTTGCATATTCTACTATTAAGTTTTGACTGAGTTAATACTTGCATGCCTTGTAGCACTCATCTGCACAAATTGAACAGTTTTGGGGGGTGCACAGTAAAGAGATTTATGACCTGGCCATTTACATAATCTGTTGGGGCCAAGCTCCTCAGCTACACTCTGGAAAAATACAGCTACTGATTTCCACATGTCATAGAGTAACTGGTACCTACTCCATAACTCATCCCGAAAAGCATTTTCTTCCAGAATAAATTTTAAAATGTTTGGTATACTCCTGTTCAATTCTCAATGCATATGAAAGACATGTTTATTTGCTGCAAGTCTCCAGTCTAGACATTTTTTAAACTTGGGCAGCAAAGCCACTGAACAGATAAATAATGCAGAGCAGGAGTTTAGGATCCTGGAAGAAGAGAGACTGAAAGTAGGAAAAAGCAATGTGTGAGAGGATCTGTCTCTCAAGAAGATGATGTGATAAAAATTATTAACTATTACTCCTCCAGCAGTAGTGAACAGATATTC
The DNA here is from genome assembly GCF_000277835.1 of Geospiza fortis. Taxonomy (NCBI): domain Eukaryota; kingdom Metazoa; phylum Chordata; class Aves; order Passeriformes; family Thraupidae; genus Geospiza; species Geospiza fortis. The sequence continues at coordinate 7,594,237 of NW_005054301.1, forward strand.
TGGATCTTTCTGTTTCACAGTTGTGAAAATGTAATTATCCTAGCTTAAAAAAAGCTTTTAAGTATAAACAAACCACAATTATATTTTGAACAAACTATTCCTTGTAAAGTTGAAAAAGACCAATGTATCCTTTCACTTCATACACTTTAATTTTTTCTCTACTGCAAAATTTATAAAACCCCCCCAAAGTCTGGGGTGGTTTAGTTTGTAAATTTTAGCCGATTATTTTCTTTAGTTACAGCATTCCTTCCTTGCTGACCTTCAGAATAATACAATAATTGAACTGTAGCTGTCCAAAAGCATCCTGAATTGTTTTTGTTCAGGTGAATATTCTCTAATTTAATTTAAATGCAAAATTTCACAAAATCCAAATAAAAGTATATTATCATACAAATAAAATTGTGACAGAATGGTATTTGGACCCTACTAGAAACTTAGTTTACACTGGAAATATTAACTAATTGCTTTAGGGAAAAAAAACCCAAGCAAAATTAAGTTCTTAAATCACAAAGATTGTTCTATTGCGGGCATGTTAATTTTTAATATATCTTTCCAAAGTGTTAGAACTTCAAAATTTGCTGTAAATTAGAAAAAACTCCAGTGAGTTAATACCTTGACATCAAGTTCTCATTAAGAAAATGTTAAAGAACATTCCAAAATAAAGCATGTAAACTCAAGCCCATTGGAAGAAGCATGTCCAGAGGTTATATTATACAGCACAAGGCATTACCATGCACTGTTTTTCTAAAAGGTTTAAGCAAAGTGTGTACCTATCCCATTGTGGAGCTTTCATACAACATGATGAAACCTAATGCAGTTCACATATTTCTTTGACTATTGTATAGAAATAATAAATATATCTTGTTTAAAAGGAACAAGGAAGAGCATGAGCACATACACTCACACCCAGACTCCAGCACACCCCCAAAGCAAATATTCACACCCTGCAGTGACAGCTGAATTGTTCTGTGGTAGCAGATCATCTTTCCAGGGCTGAGAGATTTAAAGAGGAAGGCCACTATAAATCACGTATCAGCCCTTTTGTAATGTGGATTGCTGTGGGTAAAAATAATGGTGGCTTTTTGTTAAAGTAGACTGCAAGAAGTCCAACACCATGTTGTTTGGTTTTCCTTTTTTTTCCCCTTTCCCTGTAGCCTTGGATAACTCACTGGCTATAGAAGCTGGTGTGATGATTAAAATCTTCTCACCTGACATGAGTTATGATTAATTAAATAAATACCATTTTTCTGCTTTAGGATGAGAAGAATCTGATTCCAGATTCCACTGTATAGGTCTATACTAAGTAAGAGTCAACAGCTGTGTGAAGTGCATTAACTCCAGATGTTTGTACAATAAATTCCTCTGTCTAAGGTCCTCCGTCATCAATGATGAACCGCAGACCTTCTATGACTTGATCAGTTGACATGATGACACCTCCTTTGGTAAAAGGGGAGTGCTGCCAAAGAGAGTCCTCTTTGTTACTATAGAACTGAAAAGGGAAGTCGGGTGTAGACATTGCAGGTGTCTATATTTAGGCTTATTAATTCCTTCTCAGGTTTTCAGCAGGTGAGAGGCTTCCCCTCTGAGGCATGAGTAAATCCATAGTCAAGACAAGGGATACCAGCAGATACCTTAATATTGAAGGTTGCAGTATTATTTCTTAAAGATCTAATGTCCATTTTTGGAGCACAAAAAAACAAAATGAAACTTTGTATTAAAGATTAAACTCATCAGTCACCTAAATAAGCAGTCATATGCTGTGTCAGATATAGTAGCATCATTTGGCTGATGCTGTGGATCTACCACAGTGATATTTTGAAATGGAAAGCTATTAAACAAATAAGTATATTGAAATTAATGGTATTCACAGTGCTGTAGTCAAAATTCCTCTATATTTTCATGTTTGAACCTCCTAGTGGAAGTCATGTTTTGCCTTTCTAATTATAGATTTGGTTACCCAGAGCTTTATGGCTTTATGGCTTTTTTTGGCTTTCTACTTTGGAGAAAACCAAACTCTATTCACCAACTTTTTGACAGTAATGTTTCTATAAAGCTGCTAAAAATGTAAAATATTCAGAAGGGGAATAGCTGATTCTGAATATCATGGTATATTCAAAAAAAGTTCAAAGGTGCATGTAGTCAGGCAGATTCTGTCTGATATGAGACAATTTCTTCCTTTTTGTCTTTTATGAAATGAAAATCTGTTACAGTACTACTCTTTTACAGTACTCAAGTCCTGCTTTCATCTTATTCTGCAATCAGAAAAATGAGGAATCTTTTTTTAATTAAAGTTGTGGTTTTTATTGGTCACAGGAAAGGGAAAATAACAAATACAGTGATACTTAATATAAAATTATAAGAATTGGCAATACTGTGTTTGTCAAGAGCATGGAAATGGTTCTATATTTATTGTTTTCTTTTTGTAAAGATGATCTCTTCCTTCTTTTGCTTAACTTGTGTAGCAACCATCTAGCTTTGTTCAAGCTCAGCAGATCATTAAAACCGGTGGTCTGGGCTTCCGAGGACTCAACAAAGGCCTCACTGCAACACTGGGCCGTCACGGAGTTTTTAACATGGTTTACTTTGGATTCTACTTCAATGTGAAAAACATTCTTCCCGTCAATAAAGTAAGTTCTTCATACAATGCAGCAGACAATCAGATAAGAAGTTTGACATTTTTATTCACACTGTATTTTTCTGTGCAAAGCTGTGGTATTTAGTGATCAACAGTGGCTAACCTAGCTCTGTTTTGCAGAAATCCATAGTATTTTAATGGAAGCAAATTAAGGACTCAATCTTCTCACTTTTTAAGGAAAGCTGAGTGTAGTCATACTTGAATTATCATTTTTATGAATTCCCCTTTATAGCATGGTAGCAGTGCAAAAAGGCAGCGAATGCGATACAGACATGTTGTGCTTATGTTGGGTATGTATGCAATATTTTTGTGGAAAACTGGCCTAGAAGAGAAAAATCAGTTTCTAGAACTTCTGTCAGTATTCACATAGGGGCTAAGCTTGCAGAGGTGGCTGAGCTGCAGGATGCAGGTTATTTTGGCCAGGCACAGGACCTATTTACTCAAAAGCGAGTTCAACCTAGTATTGAAGGATGACAGGGAAGTTTCATCCTTATGGGAAAGAGACTGTCCAAAAGAGGATGTAAAGGGTCATGCACAGGGACTTTATATCATTTATAATTAAAGAAAAAAATCATTATAGCTGTAATTTCATTTAAAGAAGTTTTGATAGTCCTATATTACTTTAAATAAGAAAGGAAGCAAACATTCCTTTTACAACAAAAGGAAATTTTAGAAATGAAAACGTGGTAATATCAGCAACTTTTGAAATGACTATGTGAGAAAAAACTAATGGTTTATTAATGATTCCAGTATGCTACTTATTGAAGTCTGTTTTCACTAATGTGATTTTTAGATGATGACAGTTAAACAGTCACAGGTGTAATATGTAGTGAGATACATGTAAGAAGGTGCAATTCACATCAAAAGGGATCAGTTTCTATTCCCATATGAAGTAACACCTCTTTTTTTTCTGCACTTCTGAGTAGCCTGGTATTTTTGTTGGCAGCGTTGTGTAAATGGAGAAAACCTCCACTTCTTATTTGCAGATTATTACAGTAAATTGAATTGTTCAAGAGGAGCTGACCCACAAGTTTCTACAAGTTCCTTACAGTGTATCTAAGCATATTTTACAGTGCACTTTAGTCACACATTCTAAAACTCAAGGCACAGGAACAGCTTGTTGCTAAGACAGGAGTAAACACTTCTGTGTTGATCAAAAGATTAAAAAATTATAATCACTATGCCGAAAATTCAGGAAAATATGCAGGTAAGGACAGAGACTAGTGTGTAGCTTCTATAGGAATCATGGGAAATGTTCTTGCATAGGAATTGAACAGTAAGCATGTTGAACAGTAAACATGGCATAAGCATGCTTTCCTAGCCTTTCAGATTTTAAAAAATAGGAAACAAGTATTACATTATTAGAAAGATTCAGAGCTTTATGATCTAAAGGAAATTGGTACTTTATACAGATTCTGTATGATGCAGAAAAATTTTGACATCTACAACATGGGTTTAAATATATGTAGAAAACAAAAGGGAAATTACTTCAATGTCAGCCAGTGACCCAGCTGTCCTCAAATATTAGCAAAATGAAAAGGCAATTTAATCAGTGTGGGATTAACTGCAAAAAAAGTGGGATTTGCCTGATGCTTAACCACTGCACAGTGCCTTACATGGTGGCTTGCACAGTGGCTACATCTGTGCTGGTAAATGGAGTGGCAATGTTGAAACTCAGCTGCCTGTGCTGTTAAACATTGCCTGGCACAGCTTTGGCCCTGGCCAGCCAGCACAGTGCCTGGGTGTGGCTTAGGAGCCAGTGAAGGCAAGGAACCCTTCCTAATGGGCTGGCTTCAGGCAGCCAGTCTGCTTTGAATGGCGACAGCATCCTAGAGTGCTAATAAAGATAAGAGCACTCTCCAGGCCAGCCAGTGTCGGTGCCATAGACAGTGTGTACAGAGACATATAGCCAATAATTCTGATCAAACTTCCATTAAAATCAATGCAAAACATACCGTGAATTTAAGAAGACATAGATCAGGCTTCATCTGGCTGGTGCTAGCCAACATTATGTCTCAGGTACTTACATGCATTGAATTTCACTTCAGTGACTGCTAAATGAAAGTATTTGACAATAATTTATGACCTGTAACAAATCTCTTCTGTCAGTAGGCAAGTACTAGAGGTTTAGAGATATCAAATCTGTACAAGGAATTTGGTAGAAGCTGGTTTGCAGTTAGTCTGAAAAATACTAAACAGTTGTTAATTTGTCTAGATTTCTCACATACTTGATTTCCTTACAAAATCTAGTTCGTTAACTTTGTATATTTTGCCAGAAAAGAAAGTCTTAAAGCCAATCTTGTAATATTGACAAATATATAAAAATTATAATATGTAAAAATTGTGAAATTAGAATACTACACTTGTGAAATAATTTTGACTATTTGCTGTCCACCATCTGTAACATAAGTGGAAAAATATATTAAAATCTCTGAATGAGTCTTTTAGCTGTCAGCTAAACTGTGCATTAAATTTGCATCCCACTTAGGAATGTTTGCTGCCTATTTTGCCAAAAACAATAAATCTTGTAGGTTGAGTGGTCAAATGATATCAATTACGTGTGTAGGTTGTAAATGTCCATAATGAATAATTTCTCATATGTTCAGTCTATTCTGCTAAACAGACCATTTACAACCAACCTTGTGCTCTGTTTTCTGAAAATGGAATAAGCCAGATTTCTTTCAGTGGCCACTAATGTACCAACCATAGAGAATTAACAGCTATGCCTGTGCCCTATCAATGAAATTACTTTTCAGATGGCATCTACTTTTATAGCGCATTTCATAGGTGTCCAGCAGCTTTGCAATTTTTATCATAATTAGATTTGCTTTTAAACATTAGTTTCATTAAAACCTTTGCTCACTACCACCTCCAAGTGGCTGCCACATTTCTCAACAGTATGAAATTTCCTCACACCTGTTAAAAGCCCCCTTTGAAATGTGGCCAACTGCAGGACTCATTTCAAGTTGGGCGCTGCCAGCCCCAGCCACTGCAGATGTGCCTCCTGTTACAAGGGCTGCAGCATCAGACCAGGGGGCCTGAGCAGTGCATTGTCTTGTAAAGGAAAGGGGCTCTGAACTTGCAGAGGCAAAGAAGAGATGAGAAACCCAAATGGGCTGTTCAGCTTGGTGAGTAAGTAAAATAGCAGACAATAGTTTTATTTTAGTAGCTTTCAGATCCATGCCAAGGTAGAAATTCTGTGTAGGAATAGAGGGAAAAGCAGATGAGGTGCAATGGACTTAAAGAAATAGCAAGCCAAGATGATTTAGGAGAAGACTGGATCAGAAGGAGCAGTGGAATAACCTCAGAGCCACTAAGCTCGGCTTT
>NW_005054301.1:7602698-7612210 GCF_000277835.1 Geospiza fortis
AAATGTTAAAATCCAGATACGGCCTGCTATTGAACATGTGTAATTTCAAATAATTGCCTCTAAGTGCTCTGCCAGCATTTTAACAAACATATGCTACAATTCTGTTCTTCTTTTAGAGCAAGAATATTGTTTGAAATGTTTTGTTTGTTATTCTTCTGCTACAGATTTCTGGCTCTGTACAAAGGCTTGCTTCCCAAGATCATGAGGCTCGGTCCAGGTAATTTTCCTTCTGTCATTTCTATTTTGCTTTTGTTCTGGCTTTCTCTTCCCATTTTTACAGTTTCTTGAGAAAATGTAGTACGTATCAGTCAAATAAATGAATCAAAATATCTTTCACTTTGAATGGTTTCTTTTTAAAATAGCATCATCTTGTAGTATCACAGATGGATTTGGCTAAAGATGTGTCTAAAAACACATATACACATATACATCAGAGAATTACACATCCAAGTAAATGCTGGTTTGTGTAACTATTTTATTTATGAACAAACCAAAGCACATGCAAATGACAGAACTGTAAAACTTTTGGAAGTTTCCTTAAGTTACCTATTCCTTCTAATGTGATCTTTTGAGTCCATTAGCACTATGCCATAATTATGTGAAGTCAGCCTAAAATGCAGGTTAGAGTCTCTCCATAAAATGCGCTCAACTAGTCAAGGCACAGCCCAAGCATATCAAATTCCAGTTACTTTCTTCTCTTATGCTCTATGGGGGCAGACACTAAAAAGCCGATAGCAGAGCTGGGAAGAAACTTGTATGGCCCTGGAAAACTAAGAGGACAAGGATGTCTTAAAACTGGGGTTGTTGCTTGACCCCTTCTTAGTAATTGTTGCTCCAAATGTGGGAGCACAGTGGTTGAAAGCTGTATCTTCCTTGGCTTTTAGAGGTTTTTTTTTTCCTGACTGGTTTTGATTAATCATGAAAGCAAAGCACTGGGCCCTCAGACTTTGTCAGCCCACAAAGGCAGTCTGCGTCAAAAAGAGCAGAAGCCCCAATTTGAGCAGTATCCCATTCCCATGCAATTGTATTTCCAGTTGTTCAAGCTGGTTGTTTAATATGCAAGAGCACACATAGGTAGAGCAAGTAGGTACAGAGCCTGTTCTGCAGTATAAAGGAAGCATTAGGTTTGTCTGTAAATGTTTGCATATCCAATCCATCTGGCTAAGTGCTAGACCATGCCTGGTTATTGTTCAGGGCGAGGAAGAAGGTGGGGAGGAGAAACAAGGAGCTCTGGAGTTAAAAACCTTTTCCCTCACACTCCAAAGATACTAGATTACATACAAGACAAAGAGAAGACAGTGTTTAGCTTTCCCAGTACCTCTTAGCACAGCAGATTTTGGAATAAAGTTTTCCATCTTACAAATGACTATGTGTTCTGGCCCACATCCAGCAAGTCAGTTACATGTGAACTTCACTCTAAATACTTCTGTAGTTATGTTGGCTAACTAACATATAGGTTTAACTTTCTGATGAAACAATAATAAAGTCTTTATTATGACTGGGAAGGTAATTCCTTCTTCCAGCATGTGAGTGTTTACAGGATAAGAGATACACAAACAGATCACACAGTATGAGATTTGGAATCAGCCTTGATTTGAGTTCAAATCACATCTTAGACATTTTGTCTATGATTTGTTTGTTGGTCGAAGCCTTTTGCAAACATCTGCTCTGTCTGGCTTTCTGTGAGTTCCTTTTCATAGAGAGTTTCAAGTCTGGTGATGGTTCCTTAGGACAAATGATATGGAGAAATCCATGTAGTAATTCTGTGTCCCTGGTTGTCTTAGCCTATCCCTAGAAAGGAGAGCCCAGTTCAGCAGAAGCCTCATTTGTTAGAGGTGCCACTACAAGCCACCAAGTGAACCAACAGGCAAAGGCAAGAAGATATGCCCCAGTGCTGGAACCCACAAATAATATATTTTTAATCATGCAGCCTGATTCCGTTTATCCAGTTCTCCAACTAGAAGCTTCTCTATCTGTTTAGTTATATATATACCTTCTGAAATGTTCTCTTTTTTTTTTATCTCACACAGTAATACAGCCCAGTTACAGTCTGGCTTCACTAACAGTAAAGATATTTTATGGCTTTCAAGCTGGGATTTTACACTGCTACCAATTCTAGCAAATAATGCCATTTCATTAGATCAAAACTTTGCCTGTGGATTTGTAGCCAGGAAAGATTATACTCACTTCCACACCATGATTTTCTGCTTTAGACATGGTGAAAAAACAGGTAAAAAGCCTCTCTTGACTCTTACCTGGAAGTGTTTTTATCATCCTGAAGATGAATTTTTGCCATTCCACCAGTCAGGTTGCTCTTTCATGGCCAAATCTTTTTAAACAGGCGCACAAATATACATATATTCAGACTAAAAGTGTCACTTTTAGAAGAACAAAGAAAAATATTAATCTTGAAAAAGTATTAGGAAAAATCACACTAAGAGTGAATTTGATTTAATATATGAGCTATTTAAATCAACTTTATGATCTAACATTAAGTAAAACTGGTATGGTTTATGAATTGGTGAATTTTTAGTGAACTCAGGAAATAGTAGACTTATCCATTTTGTAAGTAAGGCTTTGCCATATTCTTGTTTATGTTACACTAGAAGTGCTCTATAATATCTTGCAAATACTGGATTTTCTATGTAGTAAAATAGTATGTTTTCTTCCAGGTGGTGCAGTGATGCTTTTGGTTTACGAATATGTTTATGCATGGCTTCAGGACACAGTTAATCACAAGGAGCATTTCTGAAAAAACGTACTCTTTAAAATTGCATGCATTCTAAAATACCCTATAATAAAGCAAAAGTGATTCTTATCCTTTATGGTGTTGAATACCCTCAGATTGCACTGATGTTAATAGAATTCCAAACAAATATGGTCTCTAGGTCCTGATCCAAGAAAACATTTAAGTACATGTTTTTCTGTAAGTGCATAATTAAATAGCACTTGACATTTGTAATTGTTTTACTGGACCAAGAGAAAATATAAAGCAGACTTAAGACTGAGTTTTTAAAGGACAGACTGAAATTTCTTGACACAGAATCATCTTATGTAATTGAATGCTTTTTAAAAAGTTTCAGCTGAAATGGCAAAATAAAAACTATCAGGGTATTTTAAAGGAAAAAAAGGAATAATCCTGGGGGGGCAGATACTAAAGTAATGTAAACTGACAGCTCCATTTACTCTACATTAAGAAAATGATCCATACTCTGCAACTCTTCAGTCAGTCTTGGGTCCAGTTTCAATTCAGCCCAGTATGATTTCAGCATTCATATAAGAGCTTTTCAAGTTCTTCAGAGTTTGGATAGAAAAGAACAGCACAAGTAGCCACAACCTTAAAAACATGCATACTGCTAAATATCCTACTTGTTCTTAGCCATATATATTATATAAATCTCATTCAGATCAAAGATAGTAATTAGAATGCATCAAGTTGCATAAAAAAACAAACCAACATGGGATTCATAGAAGAAATGAGTAAATATATTAACAGAAAGAAGTCATTTTAGGCATATGAGATTTTACTGCAAAATTTTTATCCACTTTATACTATCCCAAAAGAGCTGTCCTGTGATAAAAATGCTCGGTGCACCCTGACTGCCCCTTTAGCCTGTCATTTCCACCATGGAATGGTGAAACAAGGTAGCCTATCTGCAATTGTACGTAGCTGGCCATACACCTCAAAGAAATGCACCTTTCTGTAGATTAAAAAAACGTTGCTCTGAACCTAAAATTTTGCTTTTCCCAGTCACTGTAAATATAAATATTCCAGGGATGTACTTGCATTCTTACTAGCCATTCCAACTCTGTGAAATACAGTAAATTCTGTTATGCTGACTCAAGACATAGTTTCTGTTCATGCAGTTGAGCCATTCTACATTTTCTCTTTAAAAACTCCTTAAATAATTAAAAATTACACATCATTCTCTTAAAATATATAAAATATATAGATATATATAAAATATAAAAATGTCTTCATTATCAGACTTGGTTTGATATCAAACAAGCATATATCTTGCAAAGTTTCAGTATCTCCCCCATACTACAATCACTCTGTTAGCAATGTTCTTCCTCTGAAGGAGGGACAAACATTTTCCTTGGCAATCCTAAAGAAGCACCTTTCTGTATCATTTCCTGAAAATGGCAGTTCACATGTGAAGTCTCATCTCATGAGTGTTTTTAATGCATTGGAAAAGCAACAAAAAGCTAAAAATAGAAATGTGTTTTCAGCACTTTCAAGGATGCCTGTATTAACATGCTCAATAAGCCTCTCTTTTGTCTGAATTTGACAACGGTGGTTTTTCATACCTATGCTCTTTCATAGCTAAAAATCAATAAAACTAGCTCTGTTAAAGTTTATGGTTTTAAGGCAAGTGTTCCTTGTTGCAGCACTTTATTATCAATACTTGGCCAAAGAGAAGACACTACTAAGATAATTTCAAAAACTAAAGCAAAATGCTTTATAATTTGTCTTTTATTAATTTAGAGCGTTCAAAATATAAAAATAAAATGCTTTAAACATACTGTATATACATATATAGCCTTTGGTTTTACATCCTTTCCAACATGATTTTTTTCAGTTAATAGCTCAGCCTGATCTTGGATAAAAGGAGAAACATTCAAAAACAGAAAACAGCATGGTATGGGAAAACAAACCTATGAATGTGCTAGCCCAATGCCCCATTGCTCCTTGTGTAATGTGGGCTGAAATTCAGTTTTACACCAAAGATCTTCTGAACTGGGACCATGCAAACACAGTCTAGTTGAAGGGAGTACTATTAGGCTTCACTTATTTCTTTGGAAACGTTTAACACTCTGTAAATGAAGTGTAGACTTTGCAGATTAAAAAAAATTAATTCTGCACCCACATATACAGAATGTTTCCCAAAGGTACCCATTCACCTCAGTGGGTTCACTCCAGATTTACACCCAGGCACTTGACAGCAGCAGTTAACCCTTATTTATTATTTTTTTAGGGAACAATTCCCTTTTTCGTTTTAATTTAATGCCAAATGGCTTAGAATTGTGTGATAAGTGAACATGTTGCAGTTTTCAGTATGCCCGTGAGTATGAGCAGTGAAATAGTCCTTGGGCAAATGAGTATTCTACATAGTAGGTTTACATTAAAAAGAAACAAATTGTGAAACTTCACACCAAAAAAATCCATGACAGGCAGTTCACCAAGAGCCAAGGTCAGGCACTGTTGCTCACTCTGAGCAACACTTTCTGCACGCAGCCCCGCTGACTTCCCAGTCAGGGGTAAGGAATCGTGTACAGCAGGCAGATGCATGGAGAGCTGTACCTAAACAAACACAAAACAAAAACGGTTTATGATGGTGTATCCCATGGGAGGAATAATTAACATCATGTCCTGTCCTTGTTTTATAAATTATCCTCGTTTAGCTGAGGATAATGAAAATAACTGATACAAGCTAAGGATCTGTCTGTCTGTCTTCCAAAACACACTAATTCCTTATTGGAATGTCAGGAAAGACAACTTTTATTCCAGAAATGACCTCATGTTACTCAAGAAAATTTGGAAAAACTTTAACATAGGCACACTTTGTTACAGGACTACAAGACTTGCAAAGTCTTGAAGCTCAAAAAAACTGTGCTTTGAAAAGTTTATCTTCCTTAGTTTTTTGTTTTCTTTTCCCTTTGGTGCCCCTTGTTTGAGTTCTATTGAAAACAATAGGTAGACTCACTCAATAATTCTGTAATCCAGTAGAACGACTAAGCTGAAAGATGAAATTCTCTTGCCAACTTAATCACTTATCTACTTATGATCTTTTTCTTATCTTTTTTCCCCATTTTGTCTTTGGTGAAGAGCTTGTCTAGTATTAAATTAAATTCTTAATTCTTTTTCATGTTGTTAAGGCTCATCTTATTCCAGGTATAACAGCATAAAGGCAGAATAATATCCATCATGTCACTAACAGTGTGGCAGATTGGAAATGCACTTGTGTGCACTTTAGTGGTTTCAAAGAAACATTCTTCAAAAAGTGTTCTACTGAATAACGAGGGTTTCAGCATCTCATTAAAGCTAAACAGCTGTTGGATATCTTTGAGGCTGAAGAAAATTAATCACATCCAAGATCAGATCTTTGTTTCCTTGGGGCCAAAATACAATATCTGTGTTCTTTACAGAAATGCAGTTCTGTTAGCAATTTTTTAGTGCAAGAAGCAAAGGTGGCAGTAGCCAGAGAAGTCCATCCATATTTCAGCGGACATGCTGTACATGACATTAATACTGATTACTCAGATTGTTATGAAAATTTACCCACAGCTGTCTTGGTGATGAAAGCTGGAAATCCACAAAATTATAACTGTATTTTAAGAGGGAAATGTATTTTACTTTCTCACTGAATTAGTGTTTAATATGGGATGCAGATAGAACAATATATGAAGAATAGTATTTTCTCCTTTGCTTTAACTATGTCTACAGTAATTTAAGTTATTGCAAAACACTTCTAAAAATACGCAATATATTAATAGCCTATGATGGATATGAAATGTCACACCAGGCTTTTTTTTTCCATATTAATATTCTGAACATACCTACAGCATGGGAAAAGCATAACAATAGTCAGAACTTTATTATTACCCAAGGAAAACAGGTAAATTTTCAAAAATCAGAATTTTAGCTCTCTTGGGATTAAAGTTTAAAGCAAAATAACTGGCATGGAGTACTTGCCACTGCATACAGAAATGTAGAAAGGAAATTTGCTCATATTAAATAATATCTCTGTTTGTAGCACCACCACCAGTATACCTATAAGGGGAAAAAAATGCTTCAGAACAATAATGTAAACTTTTCCAAGAGCCATACTTTACATTCATTAAAGCAGAAATTAAAGACAAGTTCCTCTTTAAAAATTACAACGTAATCTGGACACCAGTGAGCTGAGAATGATGGCACAATTCTGTTTCTCAGTGGAGTTTTTGACTGATAGGGCTTTTTGAGCATCTCCGCACAGGTTGCACACTAACAGCATTTTCCTCTACAGTTTTCTGTTTTATTCAGGTATTTTCCACCCACATTTCTGTTTGTATACTTCATATGACTGTGGTATTTCATGAGTCTGGGAGGCTGGGTATAACTGGAGATACTTAGCTGGATTTCTGCCTTTGACTCTTCTGCCAAAGAGATAGCTATCTCATAAGATGATGAAGCCTCCACTGTAGGCACAAAAACATGACCAAAAACCCCTACCTAAACCTCATCACCTATCACCCCACCATGCAAAGACATATAAAATAACTAGAAGTCTCCTTAACTTAAAAAAAAAAAAAAGAAAAAGAAAAAAGAAAAAGGAAATAAATGTACTGGAAGGTGAAAACAAATGCTGTGAAAAGCCTCTATTTACAAATGGATAAAATCACAAAGATCTTACTACTGCCTGATGATGGCAACATGCCAGAAGAATCTGAAAGCCACCTATTGCCTTCATTCTCTATTTGATTACCAAAACCCATTAAAACAACAATAAAGGACCTCATAATAACAGTGGATTGTATAATCTCATCAATTAAAGGGTTGTTCTCTAGGCATTTGGCAAACACTTCCCATTCAGCCACCTTTGCTGATTCAAGGCATAGCAGAATTTTCTGTGGTGATTTTTCTTTATTGATTTTTGCACAAATCTTAGTAACAATTGCACATTTAGAAAGTTTGTGATGATTAAGAATAAATATGCGTGGTTTGACCAGGAGAGAGTGGAACAAGGCTCCACGAGCCCTTTTAGGGACACAAAGTCTTTAAGAGCGCAACACCACACTTCTCTCAGTTTCTGATGTTGTCTTCAGCTCTTTAATCCCAAAAGCCTTAGGGGAGACAAGTCACGAGGAGAAACGCCAGGTGTGGCCAGCATGAGGAGAGCAGTCCGTGAGCTGGGCTCCGGGGCCGAGGAGCCGGCGAGCTCGTGGTGCTCCAGGAGCAGCTCCTGCATCAGAGAGCCGAGGCCGTGACGGAGTGGCTGCCCTCCCTGGCAGTCTGCATGCCCTTGAAGGCCAGCGAGGCGGGGATGTCACAGCTGTGAGGGGACAGCGGGGTGCCCCCGGCGTGCTGCCAGCCGTGGCTCGCCATGTAGCTGGATGGAGTGGCGCTGTACGTCATGTAAGGTGACACCTGGGCCGGCGTGGCATACGGAGGCATGGCCGGTGCGGACACGAAACTGCTGACGGCTGGGAGGCCATTGGGTGCCTGAAAGGAGAGGGAAAGGAAAAGGATTTCTAAGAGAGTAAGACACATGGGATCTGGTGTAAAATAAGCTGCCCTCAGATGCTGCTGGAGCTTTGTACCAAAACTAGGACCAGCGGGGACACCAAGAAATAAACCCATAACCATTCCCCTGAATTTCATGGGCTCAGTGGCCCCTTCTGCTTTTCTTTTAAGACCAGTTACCCCACTGTGATCAGTGCTTCACACCTCTCCCAGCAACCTGTCGCAGATGATGAGGAAACACACACCAAGAGCAGGGCAGGAACTGCTAAGGCCCCTGCACACCTGCCTACCTTCCCTGCCTTTGAGTTCCTGGACTCCTCAAAGCCCGTGGTTGCATCTAATCATTACACTTGAGAGCTACTGGAGGGATTTGTAATGAGTCTCCCCCTTCTCTCTCACCTTGATGCACTTGGCAATGATTTCCACAGGTTGGAGTAAATGAACTGCAACATTTACCTACCTTTCCTGAATTTCACACAGAGTGTTGGTCACTGTTGTAAGCCCAGCTGGGGCGTGCTGGGGCAGTTTAGCTGAGTGTGCAGTGACCACAGCCATCCCAGTGGCAGGAGAGACAGACCCATCCCTGTGCCTCTCCTCTTCTGGCCCTGAAGGAGGGTGGGCTCAGCCTGAGCTGCCATGGGCAGGTGTGGGCACAGATCTGAAAGCAACACTCCCCAGAGTGAAGAGGTAGCAGTGGCTGGGGGAGGTGGAACATCTTAAACTCTTTGGTAACTGTTTGTTCAGAGCATGAGTCAGAACTTTAATAGTAGCATTATTGATGGTGACTTTTAAAAATCTGTTTTCTAGATACTTGGGATAAAAAACTTGCAAATGTTCTTTGCTCATAGCTCCTCCTGGTTTCAATAGGGCTTCTGTACACAAAACAATTGCAGGGCTGGGTCCTTTCCTGCAAGCTATTTTCCTAGGTCCTTCTGTAGGCTGGAGAGAAGGGTTTCTATTTAAATAGAGAAGGGAGAGTCCTTCAGTCAGCTATGCTATGATTTCACAATTAATGAATCCTTATTCAACTAAAAACTGTTTGGTCGTTTATTTCACGCCCATAAATGTTTCTTCGGCACAACAGGTACAAACCAAGATCATTTATCTTGCTTCAGTTTCAATTTGTGTAGTGTTTGTTTTAGGATTCGGGGCGGCATTTTTTTCTCAAAAGTGTTTCCTATCTGGATATGAAAGAGTATTGATTCATCAAATCCTGTAGCATCATCACATGGTACAACTGGACACAACCTGAATAGTGCAAAGCTAAAAAATGAAACAGACTTTT
>NW_005054301.1:7612229-7622686 GCF_000277835.1 Geospiza fortis
TTCTGCCTGATTTCCAGTATTTACCTTTAAAAAGGGCACTGGCCTATTTTCAAGCTCATGAGTTATCTACCCATGTAGCTCACAGTTCCACTGTCTAGACTATCCTCTCATTGTCATTTGGGAAACAGAGCAGTAATTCTGCTGGGCTCTGTCAATATAAACCTATACAGCAATCTAAAGCAGCAGGACACAGCAATGGGATCCTGGCCACAAGCTTCCTATAGGAATATTAATTAGTACAAAACTTACAGCTGCATCAGCAACATAATTGTCATTCAAAATAATTAAGTATTTTGTTGAAGCTGAACTTGCCTTATTCTTCTGAAAATCCAAATACGTGATCTGACCAGTAATTTGTATTATGTGCCCCCTACAGTGACTCAGAATTACTTTAGCCTCAGCTTTAAATATCAGTGTTTGCAACAATACTAATTAATACAAACCTGCAAATAATTGCACTGCAAATCAGTAAAATTCTTGAATCACATGGAAAATTATGTCATTGAATTCACTGGAAATAAAAAGTGTGGCCCTAAAAAGCTGCTTTTCCAATGTGCAAACATGAACCAAGAATGAGCACCTCTGTTTTTTGTAACAAACACCAACAAAAAGCTTTGCACAGGCACAGTAGATTCATTGAAGCCAGGTTGTAACACTGGGATATCAAGAGCCGCAACCCAAATATATTCTGCACAGAGGAGCACAGAAACCCGGGAGGGGTGGGTGCTGAAAAGAGAAAATATATGGGACAAGTCCCTGAAGTCTCATAGCCATTGAGACAGCACAAACCTTCTGCTTCTAGACCTCAAAAGAGGTTCTTTGGGCTCTGTGAATCCGCCCTGTTCCTCAGGCTTTCCCACTCCCAGGGAGGCTGGTACCAAGCAGTGGGCTCAAGGCTGTGCCTGGAAGCCCCATTTTAAGTTGGATTCCTCCTTATGAGTGCTCATCTTCTGTGACCCCTTAGCTGTGCTTTGAGAAGGTGTGCCAGTAGGTATGGGGTAGATCTGTGCCAGGCAATGTGCCAACAAGGCATCTCTTTGCTGGTCCACCAATGTTCCAGCCCATGTCCCGGCCTACTGCAACTCCTACAGACAAGGCCTCCAGGGGTTCCTCAGCAACCATAAGCAGATGACTTTGCATGATCTGAGGCAAATCTGAGTGTCTGAACATGCACATTAATGCAGACATTATTGATAAATGCTTTATCAATAGGCTTGTTGATAAATATTTGATCCAATCACACATATGTTCTGTGGCCTTATGGCACAAAGTCTTCAAACTATAATTCATGAAGAAGCCCAAGTTTCCTATTGAATCATACTGTAAGGGCCTCTTGGGTTGTTGTTGATAAAACAAATGGAAACTGACTAGAGATTCACTAGTTTTTGTAAAAGCTTAATTTAAAAGAATATCTATACATATTTATAGCAAACAGAACAACCCTTTTACACACACACACACACACACTCACACACACACACTCACTCTTATTCAAAATAAAGTTGTGAAAACTGTTCATTTTATAGCCTATGTGCCCAGCTACTGAGGGCAGGATGTGGAGACAGTTGTGTAGGGATGTAGGGACCACCAGCTGCAACCTGTCAGAGGCCACCAATGCTGTCTGTCATCACTGCCTCACTGAATTGGTGAATCATTCTTATTTTTGTTGTACTGCTACAAAGCTTTACCACTCTAAACCATGATTCTGTGGGTGCCACAGATGCCCTCAGCCAAGCAGACAGCACTGGGATGGGCTGGAACTGGCCCAGCACAGAGTGCAATTCTGCCTCAGGGGAGGTTGAGCCATACCCACAAAGCAGAGGCTTCCTCTGACCTGAATTTAAAAATGAGGAGATAGAGAAAATCTCACTCCATAGGATTTTAAAGTATGCTACTCAAATGAAAAGCCCAAAACCAAACAAACAAAAAAAAAAAAACCCAACACCCAAATTTTCATCTCTGACTTTCATCTGTGAAAGACTTGACCTAATAGTCTTGACACAAGCATTTTTATTTCCAAACAGCCTTAGATACAAAGTGTAGGTTATCAGAAGGGTTGAATCTTGTCTGTCAATCTGGCACTTTTTACAAACATGACATTCACTTAAAATAAATTGAGGGGATTAAGTTCCATGACCCTGTATATACTGGATGAATAATTCATCCTGCAGTATTTCAATCAGAGGAAATGAACAGCAAAATCTAAACATTTGTAATTAGGAGTGCAAGAACCCCACGGTGTTTATGGATTTTTGAAACCCTAAGAATTTGGTTTAAGTGCAGAGGTTCTTGAACCTGGCTTTTAAGTTTTATAAATATTTTTTTTCTTCATTTGAACCATTGTTTTTCAAGGGAAATCTAATTTTTTAAGCAAACAAACAAACATGTAGTTGTAGCTGAACAAGAACCTCTGCTGCGTAAGAGATAAGGGTTCCCATTTGAAAGTGCCTACTTTCTGGCTTCTACAAATATCAGAGAGGAACTTCTGCTCTCAATTGCTGCTTCTATCAATGTTTTCAGACAACTGATGGAATAAGTATTTCCAAACTTTAGAACTGAATTTGAAACCTAGAACACATGACCTCCCACCAACTCACAAATTCATTTAAACCTGTTCTTGCAAAGCTACCAGCAAAACAAGAGTAATTGGGTCAGGATAACAAGTTGGGTCTGGTGCCTTTCTACCAAGTTGCTGCTGATACCTGCCAGCGACAGTAAAAGGAATATTGAGGTAAGAAATCAAAACCAGGGTGGACATAAAAACCTTACTTTAGGTCACACAAAATTGTCCTGCTGAAACAAGCAGACTGCACGTTTTCACCAGTAAAGGAGTTGGTTGAGTAGCTTTAATAGATGGAATCTTTAGTTTTGGTCACTTTAGATACAATACTAACTAGAGACACCTTTTTTTGTCATTGTTTCCAGTCTGTTTGTGATTTGCAACACAGAGGGAGTGGGTGGATGAAAAGCAAGTCTAGAACCAAGCTAATGTGGGAATGTCTTTGGAATAAGTAGTTTCCATTAGTTGCTTGGACTCCTAAAAGTCAGAGCAATTCTTTCACAACCAGAGGTAACCACCACATACACCTTGATATCTGTTTTGAAGGTTATGCTTGTATAATGTGTTGCAGAGCTTCAGCCTCCTCTCTCCTTCATGGTAAGACAAAAGAGTACAAGCTTTCTGGACAAACGTCTCAGCCAGTCAATGTCTGACAAACTACCTGATTTTGGTTTCTTCTGCCTTGATCAAGAAGAACCAGAGAAACATGCAAGCTAAATTTCACTTTTGGTCCTCATGGTATAAATTCTAATTATATATTGCAGTGAATTTATATTATTTTGTTTCATTGTTTTCCCTCTCTGACTTTTGCTTGCTAGATATGTGTTCTCTCAGTATCAACATTAGTTCATCTCCCATGTTCTCTTCCCATGTTGATTCTAAATATTTCAGAAAATTACCAGGAATTGTAACATTCAAAATCACAGACTGGTATTTATGTTTGCTATCATTAATGGCAGTAATGTAAAGGATCTCATTTCAGTTTTATGTGAATACAAACGAGAGCAGATTTGATGCCACAGGTGGATGCCACCTCAATTTTGTAGTCTAACTCTAAAGTCAGTGTCCAAAATAATGTAAATTATTTATTATTATTATTATTATTATTATTATTATTATTATTACTTGGCCATTGTACTATAATTGCTACAATATTTAATTAAATAGTTCATGTATTGCATGGAGTAAGAATGCAGGCTTTGTAGAAGTATTCTAAATTACTATTCAAAAAAATGTTTCTGGAGAAACAGCATAGCCTTCAAGTTGGAGTTACCTAATTGAGCAGCCTGAATGAGCTTGGACAGTGACTCAGCCCAAAATTCCCTTCTGCAGTCATCAGAAGTTCAGTCTGTGTCACGGCTTAAGGGACACACCTCTGGTGAATAAGGTTGCTGTTTCCGTTTGTGTCTCGCAATTCTAACACTGAGTTGGATGGAATGAACCCTTCCTGTCCTTGGATCAGCAAGCTCAGCACGTTGCCTTGATCCTGCAGCACAGCCCTTCCCCGAGAGCCACTGAAACCAACCAGCAGAGGTACCAGGGAGCAGGAGCTGGGAGCAGGGACTGGGAGCAGAGCGGAGTGCTGGCAGCAACTTTCTCTGCAGTGATGCTGCCGCAGCCCCGCACACACACATACACCCTTTTGCTGCTGGTTTTCAAAATGAAAACCTTCAAACATTTTCTGGAAATGATGGATCTTTTCCAAATGGCCTGAAAACACAGTCATGAAGAAGCTATTGCAGCAGTTCTTCTTTCTTCAGCAAGAAAAAGCATAGCAGGAAGCAAAATGTCTAGTCCTTCAATCAGAAGAGCAAATCAGCACAAAAATCCAGAGGATATCCCATTTTTAGGGACATCATATAATCAGTTAAAATGATTATGACAACAAGATGAGGAGCAATCAAACACAAACTGCAAACATCAAGGAAGCAAACATGCTAAATCTCTCTTTATAATTGGAGGTTAAATATGATTTATAAATCAAGTCAATATACGGGATCCCGAGGGAAGAGCAAACAAATTTTCCAAGTAAAACAGCAGCAGCAGGCATGAAATAGAAATATAATTTAGGAAAATGGCATTACTAAATTATCTAAGTAATAAAAATTGAGTTCTTTTAGGTTTTAAAATCGATAAACTTAAGTAATATTTTTGTATAAATTGTAATTACTAAATGAGAGCTAAATTCTGAAGCTGCCATTCAGTGCTACAGGATCAACAGGAAAAATGACACTACCACAAATCAGATTGGTGTTCCACTAAAATTAATGTGCCTACACAGGTAAGTCACAATTACCTAAAGAAGGGTTGCAAAAGTGAACACTGAGTAAATTTCTCCAGTTTATGATAATGGGTTTTATTAGAAATATTTTTAAGAAAAATGAGACAAAATTTCTAAGGTGTATCTGAATAAGCTAGCCAGAGTTAATCCTGCAAATCATGGTTTGCTTTTTATAGTGCTGGAAAATATTCTTACAAAAATATTTTCATATTAGACTGAATATCCATATTCTTAGATGAATTAACTTATTTTATTGAGCATATTTCTTAATTTCACTGCAATCAGCTTAAAATGAGACTGAAAAATTAGGACACGGACATTAAATAATTTTGATATAAAAAAACTTAGAAGCGGCAATATTTTGTATGTAAGATATTAATTTGGCATAATATTATAAAATATAATATTTGCCTTTGTTTTCAAGAAAGAGTGAACAGTGATAATGCATTGGAATTGAGAAGCTTTTAAAAATAACACATGGGCAAGGGGCTTACATAGCTGCTCTGTTGCTCAGCTGAACTGAGTTGATTTCCAGAAGACTGTGATTTGGAAAAGAGACCTTTCAAGAATGGAGAATTACACTATTTCTCTTTCACTGTAAGTTGAGCAAAGTAATGCTGGTATTCTAGTTGAAGTCACAATTAAAACAGACTTATTTTTAGAGCTGAAGTGCTCTAATATTTCAAACAGAGTTAGCTACCCAATCCTTTATATTATCTCTTTAAAAGATGCCATTTTCTTTGCAGCTATTTCTCCCATTGTTAAATTCAATTCACAACAATGTACTGCATAAGAAAATCACACTACTTCCTTCTAAAATAAAGTTCAGTCCTTCCAAAATGAGCACATCCCATTCCCCGTGTTTAATGCACTTTTTTATTAACTTGAAGTTGTTTCCTTTACCTAAAGCCATCCCCAGCTGCAGTGAATAACACAGAAACCAGATAATATCAACTGAGTGTTGTAACTATAGTTGGGACATGCATCAAGATCACTCTAAATGATATTTTCTTATCCAGTTTTAAATCTCAGCCTCTTCAGGGAAATAAAATCCCAGTTTTGGAAATAGTAATAGTAACTTGAATTTACACACCATCACCAATCCTTTCCTGAAGGAGCCAGGGGCATTTTATGTCTTTTCCAAAGCAAACTACATCAGAAACAAAAGAAAAGGAAAAAAAAAATGGGGGGAGGGGGGGAAAGACAGGGGGGAGAAAAAAAAAGAAAAAACACCACTCATTCTCTGACACTGAGTACTCTACTACAAAAACAACGGAGGAAAAGAGAGAGGGGAGAAAAAGGCATGGTGGATAAAAGGCAGACAGATGTTGCTGTAAAACCTACAGCAACATTCTGAGGGAAAAGCAGGGAGCAAGAGCTGCCAGTGCTTCTTCAGAAATGCAGTTGGTTTAGACAGCTTTCACAGTAAAGTGAGATCTACCACGGCCACCAAGCACACACTAATATGTCCACCTAAACATCTCCAGTGTAGATTATAGTTCAAGGTCTGCACTGTCATTGAATGGTTGCTTCCCTTTCATATGCCAGGTTTAGAAGGATGATATAAATCAAAGTCACTGTCTTTCCAGTGAAGATGCTGGATCTTGGGGTATGTTCTACTATTTAGCAAACTTCACAACCAGACTATTTCAAAGCGGGGTGAAAACAAATTCTGGTTGCTTTAAGCACAAAGCCTGGTTCTGATGACAAAAGCACAACTTAAGTTTGTCCTTAGACAGATATACTGGGCTTATGAGGACAATAGGAAAGCGCAGGAAAAACAATCGTGTCATATAAGCAAACTCCTTTGAGTTGGAATTAACAACAGATTGCCATAGTTTTAGAACAGATTTGCACAATAATTCCCCCTTGGTATTTTGGTAAAATCTGGAATTGGGCAGGGCACACATGGACTCTAAACAAGCAAATACACTGGAAGAAATAAACATTTGTTCTTTTCTATGCCATTGGTTAACACCATAATGTCTTACTGAAAGGTTCTATGAAAAATGCCTTCTTAATATTATCTACTTAGCAATATATTGTAATTTCAATATGCTGTTATTTAAATGAAATTGGAGGAGGAGACTTATGGACACAGACCTTCAAAGGGATTCTAGATGTCTAGAAGCTAGGCAAATATGGGGTCAAACTGGTAAAGTCTTCACCTTGTTCTCTTCATGGACACCTAAAACAGCAGTCTCCTCTGTCTAGCAAATCTCTGATGCTGCAGAGGCAGTTATTGGGAAGCTGGTACACTAAGGAGGGTGAACCCATAACCCATCAACTGTTAAATGCCTACAGTTGTTACGCCTGGGTGTGTAGGCAATTCCTAAAAGCTGATAAATTGCCACAACAGACAAATTCAAACACACTATACAGTCTTTATATACTTGCCAATCTACTGCAAGAACCAAGACTGAACAGGTCAAATCACATCTAATACCCCTGCTCCTGTCACTCTGCTTCCTAGCTGTGACAGGTATCTCCCATCGCTCCCACTTCATGGTCCCTGATCATGTTTGTCATGGCAGACCTCCTGGTAGGTCGGGGTCCTTTGAGCAGAAGGTGCTTAGAGTGCAGTTTGAGTGTCATCATACCATTCACTCACCTCTCTGACTTTCTTTATTAGTTTCATCCGGGTGGAGTGCCCTGAAGCCATGTGGGTTGGTGGACAGGGCACTGTGTTTTGGCCGTGGAAGCAGGTGGCCAGAAAGAGGCAGGTCTCACAAATGGGGTTCGAATTGGGTGCCATCCAGATCACCTGGGGAGGAATCGGGTGCATGTAGTGGGATCAGCTCATGCCCCTCACCCACAACATGCAATGACAAGGATGCCTAGACCTTGAGCAAGCTGTCTTAGTGGCAATGCTTTGATAGCAGGCCTAGTCTGGAGGTCCTAGTGAGAGTGACACGGAACCAGACAGTCTCCAAGCCAAGGTCTGAGCCCCTGCACCAGACTCTGTTAACAATGCTGCTGGGTACTATGGCAAGAAAGCAAATAAATACCTCTCCTTCACAGCTTCACCCCCCTGCTGCCTGGGTATGACTGAAGAGCAGTAGGTCCAGACCTTTGTCATTGATGGAATTTGCACAGACCCATAGCAGGAATCCAACTGCCTGGATCCCAAGATGCCAAATAAGTAATTTGCTAATTAATTTTTTCAGTAAATCATGTGTGTAGGAGGACCATGTAATTGGCCATAATATTTAAGGCTTCATTTTAATGTTCTCCCCAAGTAAGTTACCCCGTGTTGTGGCTTCTAAGCACTGCAGATGCAGTTGCAGATGCACGGGCACCAAATATGCTTTTTTCAGTGTTCATCTATAAATGAAAGATCAGGAACTAAATGTTTGCATTATCTACATTTGCTGTGCAAGTCATTTGCAATCACTTGCCCTAAAATGGAGCCTTTCCTTGATGTGCTTGCAGCACACAGAGCTCACGGCCCCGGTCAGAATGCAGCCGAGGGACAGGGAGTGATATCCCAGCAATGCCAAAATCTCAATCCCCTAACAGCTGAGGAAGTTCAGCTGAGACAGACCTGAGGTAGCTGCTGCTTAGGGGTTTGGCCAGCATGTCAGAGGAAGACTTCGCTCAAACTATGTTCACAAGCCCCTCTGTATTAGGAGGAGTGCTTTCTACAGCTCCAGTAAGTTTGGGAGGAGGCCTCCAAAGAGCACACCATTTCCAGGAGGGAGCTTGCTCTTAGAGCTCCCAGTTACAAGCATTTTCCCATTAATGAGTATCAGCTCCCTTTGGCAATATGTACATCTGCTTCCTGCAATGCACACAGAAAGTCATTCTGAAAAGAAATTATTTCCAAGCTATTTGCCTCTCAGCAAATCATACAGACATGTGTCAGGTCTTCTTCATTTTCATACATGTGTAATTACAGATCACAACTTTTTTTCACTTTGAGCATCCATGATGTTAGTCCAGCAATTCACAAGCATCAGATGTCTGAGGTCTGCATTTTAAATACAGTACATGTTTATTAAGCATTTTGATTTCAAATGCAGGTTACAAATGTGTTCATATTGCAGTCTTTTCAGCTATTTTTTCTTAATGCAGTAGTCAGTATAAGCTGTGCAACGCAAAAGAAAATACTCAGAATATTCATCCTTTGTAACAAGAGCACAATTATCTGTAGAAGCACCTGAACACCATACTGAATGTGCCTCCCTGTGTAAATAATGCAATATAACTGAGCTCTGTATGAAATGTGTATGACACAATACTGTCAAACCCTTGGAAAAATCTGTTTTCCTTTTCAGTTTCTCTGATTCACAGTCACCCTGTTTGAAAGCCATATGACAAATCTGTGAGTGTGATACACCAGCGAAATTATGCAACTGCTTACGTATAAATGACAACCTGGGACATCATGTAATTAAACCTGAATAGAAACTTGACATGGTATCTTTTGGTTTCCTGGGGAATGTTTTGTACAAAATCACAGTCTGCCAGGCTGAGCTTTCAACTCCCGAAACCCAAATATGAACAGCATTGCAAACAAAAGCCCCAGGAATTCCATAACACATAAAATGAAAAATGTTCTACATCCAGAGGTTCAGTTTCATGATAAACTAGTGTGACTGCATATTGTCAAGGCAAAAATGTGAAGTCTTCCTGCCTTTTTTGTGGGCGAACTCCCACTGATGTGTGGGACAAGGGCTGAAATGTAGCCATTGGAACTGATTGGAGAGGTCAGCCTTGGCTGCTGCCTGACGAGTCTGGGATGTCAGTAAGAGTTTTGCCTACAAAAAGGCTACAGTATCACATGTCTTAAAACAAATGTATATCATTTTAAAAAAGTGATCAAATAAATTTACTGTAAAAGTACACAAGACCTTGTTCTTTGGTCTCAATTTTTCTGGTCTTTCTCACACAGAGGGATTTTCTGGGGGATTTCTTGAGAAGCAAAATATTATCTTCCATGATTAGGGCTGAGGAAAAAGTCCTTCACTTGTCTAGTAGTTATGGAGCTATTTGCAAGCTATGGACAGGTGAACTTTGGATGTTGGTGATGCTTAAATATGTAGATGATATTTGTTGGAAAATGCAGAATTAGCCATCACTCACACAAAATCCAATGTTAATGTGCTTCAGACCACATTTCCTCTGCTCCTGTGGTGAAATTGAGAAGCCTAAGCTAAACATCCACACTTGATTCCCTCCTCTTGTAGGCACCTCTGATTTTGCTAATACAGACATAAAACTGGAACATCACAGAATGATCACGTTTCTTCTCTGGGGGAAATCTGATGTCTGCCTCCTTAAGACCCTTAAGAGTTTTTGTAACAAGCTTTGCCCAAAAGATATAAGGAAATAGCAATTACCCCGACGTACAACGACAGAGCCTATTTCACCATAGTCCTTCTGGCATATTAAGTATCTCCGAGACTTCCCCATTTTCCCACCACTCCAGATACCCCCCTGCGAGATTCACAAATGAACCAACATTCGCTCATATTTCCTGCTCATCTCTTTACACCCAAAACTATACACATTGCAAGACATCATGGATCCCATGATGCCAGAGAATTTTGTAAGTCTTTACTGTCACGGGCTGTCATTCCAGACTCACTACACTTCAGCAAAAAGACAGTAAGT
>NW_005054301.1:7622710-7624323 GCF_000277835.1 Geospiza fortis
TTGGCAAAAGGAATGTGGCAAAAACTGCAAATAATCACATTTTCCCATCCTTATTTAGTATTATTTTTTTAACATATTCTTAATTAGAAAGGTAGTGAACTTGTGACAGACAAAGCAATTAATGCACATTCAAATTAATTCTCTGGATAACAATTCTGAATACTATATTATAGACTGGTCTGTGTGTTAGAACTTTCCAATGCCAAATTGTATTTACCTATATTATTACAGGGAAGAAGCTGAGAAGAACCTCCTCTGTATCTTCCTTTAGAGAGCAGGGTTCTGAAAATGGCTTTTCTGCCCTTTGAAACTCTCTGGACAATTTATTTGGATAAATGAATTCCATTTTATTAATAGCAATTTTCTCAGTTTTTAAATAGCACATATGTTTAAATAGCATTTTTCAGGTGATCTTTCAGGTTGAACAGAACTTTAAAGTAAAACTGATATTGACAATAGAACAGTTATATATTATGAAGATGAAATCATAAATATTGAAAAGAAAACAGAAAAACGGAAAAAGTAAAAAAATAGTTTCCAAACCAGCACTGAAAATAACTCAATTTATAAAATGCTGTTTCTCAACACATCTGTAGAAGTAAATGAGATCCATCAGAGGCCATGGTTTACAGCCTATGAACTGTGAATATTTCAGCGGGACTGCGTGCAGAAGCCCCAGCCTGGAACCTAAAACAATGAAGCCACAGTACAGCTGCTCTTACAGAGTAGTGACAAGCTATATCTACTATTTTTTAGCAAGACTATTAATGCTTATTTTAGTCTTTAAAGAAAATTTAGAAGAAGTAGTAACACTAAATCTAAGTCTAATTTTATCTTTAACCATATGGTTACACTACGGCGCACATTATTTGTCTTATGAAACGAACATAAAAATAATGGGATAATAGAAAAACAAAACAAATAGGACAGCATTGAGGGTGGTGTATTGTTTAAAAGGCAATATATGTAATGAAGTAGCTGTTCACTATCAGGATCTACAGTATTTCCCACTCTGCCCGCTCTTTGCAAGTGCTCCCACAGTTTGTGCTCCGCATCTTGAATGTGAGTCTGATTCAGCTACTCTCACCACCAAACACGAGCTACAAAAGTCTCCTCTACATGGATCTAAAACCAGACACAGAACTCAAAAAATACGTCCAATGCCTCTGTCTTTGAACAGGGAAAATGCTAAACAGCGATTGTGGGTTTTCTTCGACTTGGTTCTAAGTACAACAAATGCGTGGCCGGGAAGTCAGTGTGTCTGAGACCGCTGATGCATTTTGAAATGTTTCCATCACACGGAAAAAATGTTTTCAAAACCTGTGCTTTCCCAACGAGTAACAGTTGAGCCTTTTATAGCTTTTCTCCTGGCACGGGACATGATTAGCAAGTACAAAGATTTAGACAGAGATTTATTAAGTAACAGTTATATTGTGTTGTAATTAAAACGTAGGAAATTCGTCGTCTACTTAAGCGTTTAAAAATGCTTAATGTAGGAAGCAATTACATCTCATTTTCAAATTATTCCCCTGACTACAGAGCACGCTGCGGACAGAGTAAAACGCGGCCGCAGGGGCGGAGGCGGCGGCGGGCCGTGCCCGCTGGCCCGGCCG
>NW_005054301.1:7624417-7628634 GCF_000277835.1 Geospiza fortis
GAAGCGGAGAGAGGAGCGAAGAGAGCCAGGCGTTTTCCCGCCCGTCCTTGCAAACCAAAACCGAAGAAAGTCCGGCACCGGCTCCAAACCGAGGACGGTAGCCCGAGGCCGAGCTCGGGAGCCCTGTGCATCACTGCCCGCCCCCCGCCTCTCTCTTCACCTGGCTGTACTTGGCCTCCTGCTCAAGGGAGCTCTTCTCCAGCCCGTTCACGGCATGCTGAGTCGGCGGGTGGAAGCTGTTTCGGCCCAAGCTGCTCCATTCCTCCACCTTGGGGCTGGGGTAAGGCGAAGTGTCATTCACTGCTAGAAAACAAAGGAGCGGGAGAGAGCGAGTTAGAGGCAGAGGCTGGGATTCGGAGGTGGATATGGCTTTGCTCCGGGATGGAGACGGCTCCCTCTCCCCACGGAAGGAACTCTGTGGGGCACAGCTAAGGGGAAGCCGGACCCTCGCCCGCCGCACCTCGCTGAAGCTCCCGGGAGCTCCTTGAGACGGTGATTCGTGGGCAGAAGGCAGTCAGCTCCCCCCGTGAAACCTGTGACAGAGTTTAGCAACCCAGCCCACAGCTGACTGGCTCGCCCGTCCCCACATCCCCGCACTGGCGGGACGCAGCTGCCGCCCGGCATTTATCCCCCAGGAGCTCCTAAGGGGTATTTACGGCAACCGCCGCGTGTGTATTTGTGAGTCAGAAGAGAAACGATACCCCGTGTTACAAACGGACCTGACACGCCTGCAGATGAACTGGGCTCCAAACAATTTTTGGGAGAAAAAGAAAATGAATCATAAAAGTAAATAAATAAATGTATTTTTTTAAATAGGGAAATAAAAGGAAGAAGATAAGAAAACGGGGAGGAAAAGAAGTAACAGTTCTATTATTTACATGCTTATCAGCTGCGCCATGGGCATATCGGGATGTTTTGCTGGCGGACAAATTCCTCGAACGGCCAAATTCCCGCACCGGGGAGCCAGGGGCAGAGGAGGGGGAGCCCTGCCCCGAGCCCCGCGCCCGGCCGCATCGGAGCCGCCGTGGGAGGGGGCTTTCCTGCCACACCACCCCGCCCGGCCCCTCGCCGTGCTGGGGAAAGGCACAAATCTGAAGTTGTCTTAAGAAATTGAGCTCCCTCGGCGAGCGCCCTTTTCTGCTGATCTCACACTTTCCCATGAATAGGGGCTTCCTTTCCGTGTCAGCAAGGTCAGTTTACCCTATAAATCAAGGGCGAGCAGCCCCCATCTGCGGCATCGGCCACTCCGCAGCCCCGACGCTCTGACGGGAAGGGGAGGGGGAGATCTCACACAGCAGAAAGATGTGTGCCGCTGCGGGGGCTGAGGGAGACGGGACAGATAGCGGGGCACCCGGCAGCACCGTTAGAGGCCTGCCTGCCAATGTGGTGTTAATAAAGGAGGAACTCACTTAAAAAAAGAAAAAGAAAAAAGAAAAAACCAACACAAAACAAACAAAACCCCACAACAAAACAAAAACAAAAAAACCCCACCCAAACCGTAAGTTTCTCATGTGATTGTAATGCACTCATTCTTTTTAATGTTCATTGCCAGCACTACCTCTAGATTGCCTCAGAGATTGCCAGGCGTGTATTTGTTAAAGTCGACTCAGAAACAAGTACATTGTTCGTGCCAGTGAGGACTAGAATAAAGTTTATATCGTGAAGGGCAAAGAAGAACAAACTTACATTTTTTGCATGTATACATATAAAAAAAAGTGCTTGTGTGTTGCTTGAAAAAAAATCACCTTTCTGATTAAATAAGAAAAAAAATTATTCTGCAATGCCTAAAGGATCATTTTGCATTTGAAATGCTGGTAGGACTGGATTGTTGCTGTTAAAAAGGCAGTGAAAACAGAGATCACAGCTCCCACCTCTCCACTAATACTGAGAGAAGACTGGGACACAGAGATCGCTGTAGGCAAAGGTTATTTTGGACTGTTGTTTTCAGTGACACTTTGAGTAACGCTTTCGCTGTTAGTTCACTGGCAAAGACCGAAATGGAAAAAATGTCCCTTGCTAGCGAGCGGCTGGGAGACGCGACACAGTTTCCAGGCGGAGGAACCGAAAGAATGTGCAAGGGATAAAAGAGGCAGACCTTGGGCCTTTGGTTTTCGTAGACCACCGCTTCGGAGGAAAATACGCCGTCAGAATGAAAGCAATTAGATGACATTTGAACTTCCTGCCGAAGAAAATTTGGGCTGATTGCGAAAACTACAGAAAATTGATTTCTCAGTAACGCCAAGGCAGCGCCCGTGACCGAAGTGCGGCAGCGACCCTCGGTCGGGACCGGGACCGAGTGCGCCCTGGTGCCGCCGCACCCCGGGCCAGTCCCTCCGGCCAGCGTCCCCACCTCCCGGGTCACAGAGGCGGAGGTGACGGCCGATGTGTCCTGTTTGCTGGTCCGTCTGCAGCCCACCCAGGCCCTTCGGTCTGCCCACGTTTCGAGACGCATCCTCCAGGGAGCTCAGCGCCCTGACAATGCCGGGGAAAACGCCAAGGGTTTCCCGAATTAAACAACGAAACCACCTTCCTACCCTCGGAGAGGAAAGAACCCAGGAGCAGGGAACCGAACCGCTCCGGCCCTGTTTGGCTGCCTTTGTGGCCCCGGCTCCCCCCATTTCTCACCTTGGTCTGTGATGGACCGGATCCCCAGGATGTCCGTCACCGAGTGAGAGGACGGCCACGTCCTGGGCATGGCCATGGTGCTGGGGATCGCCGGCACACCGGGAGGGGTGGACACCTTGGCTCCTGCAGCAGCGATGGGGCTGGGGTAGGGGTAGATGTGGTTGTAGGACAGAGCAGGCTGTGGGGGCGGCTGGTGCTGCTTGTAAGACTCGTAGTGACTCTGCTGAGACAGGTTCCCGATTTTGTTCCGGAGGATGCGGCTGATGGAGCTGACAGACGGCACGTTGTACTTGTCACACACGCCATCGGCCAGCAGGCGATCCCGGATCTCCCAGGCGAAGATGCCCGGATCCCGGTGGTGACCCGAGGCTTGCTGCCGCCGATAGCCCCCGGTAGGATGGAGCCGGTCTCGTTGTAGCGAGCCAGGATTTTGCTGACACAGCCGTGGGAAACGCGGAGCTGCCGGCTGATGTCACACGGCCTGATACCCAGTTGCGCCAGTTCCACAATCCGCAGCCTGATGGCATTGGGCAGGGGTCTCCCGTTGACAAACACCCCTCCGAGCTGGTTCACTTCCCCGAAGGCAGGTTCTGCAAGCAAATGCACAAACACAGCCGTCGGATACGGCGGACGGCATAGAAGGGGGCGTCTGAGTTGCTCCTCATCACAGACAGATGTCACAGACAGGGACCCCCCCCCTCCCCCACTCCCGGTCACTCCACGCACGCTTCTTTATAATAGCGGGATGCCCCCGAGACCGAAGGAAGCAAAGGGAAGGGAGGAAGATAAATGAGAAGTTAAAAAAAAAAAAAGAGAGAGAGAGACAAAGAAAGAAAGAAAGAAAAAAGAAATTACAGATAGAAAGATAATCCGTAGCAACAAATGTCGGAGCTCTCCGGACTGTGCATCAAGCATATTCCCAAAAATAAGCACATTCCAGAGATGAAAAATGAGATCGCCCCAACAGACAAGTCAGCTTTATTGCCACAGGATAAAGGAACGCGAAGAAAACAAAAAGAAAATAAAAACATCTTCTAAGGCGCGGGGGAGGGGGAGGAAGGAAAAGTAGTTGAGGAAATTCTTTTACATCTTGGGAGAGACGAGGGCAGCGCGGTGCTTCTGAGTCGGGACTAACTTTTTAAAGACCGTTCCTGGTGCTGTTAGCGCCTTTCGCTTAACAGCACGATTACACTGGGCTGTAAAACAAGCGTGTTAAAATGTTAACTGCTACGATCGGTGTCAGGAATAATATACAACGTGTCACGGGCTGCAGCCATCCGCTCGGCTGCGATCCTGCCT
Organism: Geospiza fortis; assembly: GCF_000277835.1. Taxonomy (NCBI): domain Eukaryota; kingdom Metazoa; phylum Chordata; class Aves; order Passeriformes; family Thraupidae; genus Geospiza; species Geospiza fortis. The sequence continues at coordinate 7,628,342 of NW_005054301.1, forward strand.
CGCACTCGCCTAATAACACTAATAACAAGCCGACTAGTCATTAGCTCTCTCTCTCTCTCCCCTGCTCCTGACCCTCAACATGTTCTTACAACTTGTAGGAACACGAGCAAAGTCAATAAGGGAGCCGCGGCGGTGGCAGATGACTGCGCACGGGTGCTCCCCCTCTCTTGACAGCACTTGAACCCTCCTGCGGCTCCCGGCCACTTACCCATTCCTCTGAGCGGGACACCTCGAGGCCGGCCCTAAATCCCAACGGATCCCTATGCCCGGGAACAGGCTCCCGGCGTCCTGCG
>NW_005054301.1:7629108-7631530 GCF_000277835.1 Geospiza fortis
AGACGTGTCTTGACGCACACACGGTTTGCCCCCGTTGAGTTTGCGGACCGCCAGAGAAGTTCTTCGTGGGTTTGATCGCCTCGTTCTAATAAAGCACCTTTTCGCTAACGAATGTTTCGCGGGCGGTGTACGAGAAGACCGTGAGCGATGAGAGTTGCGTCATTTTTGGTGAAAATCACCAACCGGTCAGGAAACGAGCTGCAATTTCCCTCGCCTTGGGAGGAGACGGGACGGGGCTTGTAGCGCCTGGCACCGGGATGCTGCGTTCTCCGGCCACCGCACACCGGCACCGGGATGCTGACGCTCACTGCCCAGCACAGACCGGCCCCAGTTTTGTTTTCATCCCCACACTAACACTGCGCAAGGCTTAACGGTAAAATGTCAATGCCTCGCAGCTGACTTCAGCTTTAGACACTGGTACATATTAGCAAGCAAAAGAAAAATAGGCAAAGCTGTGAGGAATTAAAGAATGTGGGGGTCACGGTGTGTATGTGGAAGAAATATTTGGTTTGGCGGTGTACGGATCCTGAGCTGACCTTGTGTGTGTGTGTGTCTTATGCCCTACGTTACACTGTGTTGCACAGAGAGATCATGGGCTCTCAGCTTCAGTTAAGGATTTGTCTTGGGTTTGGTTTTTTGGTTTTTTTTTTTTTTCCATATCAATCTCCTGAGATTTTTCTTTGTCGTTTATTGCTTTTTTTTTTTTTAATAGAGTCTCAAAGGTACAGACTCTGTAAATTAAATAAAACGTGAAAAGAAATAAGGCGGTGATCCTACTGCACAAAATATCACCAAGTAAACCACAAAATTTATGTCGCTGATGTACATAAACATTGTCTTGATAATATTTTAATTAAAATGTAACATATTTTTAAGGAAAAAAAAATTGAGCGATATTTCAGATCCTGCACATATCGCAATGAACATTCCTAACTGTGAAGAAATTAGATGTTGCAGGAGATCTCCCAGAAATTAGCGGCATGTTGTAAATGTTTTGTGGTGAAAAGAAGGTGATCAATGGTTCTTTTGCAGGTACTTCCGTTTGATCGAAATATCGGCGGGTACTTGTTTTCTCCACAGGGATTAAAAAAAAAGAAAACCAAAACCAACAACGACAAAAAAAAAAATACACTACCAAAAAAACTATTAATAAAACCAAATCCAAACCAAAAAAACCCTAACAAAACCAAACCACCACAACAGGAAATTTTCTATGGCCGTTTTGTGGCTGCTTCGAAAGTACGAGTTGCCCTTTCAGAATATCGCACCTGCAAATTGTGGTGTTTCTTCAACCTAGATAGAATTATCTCTGATAAGGGGAGCACTCTTCACACCCGCGCAAATGCCACTGTCCGAAAGCGCTGGCATTTTGCGCAGGCAGTAGCACTGGCAGGCGTTTGCTGAAGCCAGAACCCCTCTCTGTGTTGTGAACTGACCTCCTTTGGCTATTTTTAAGGCAGAAGGCATTGAACTAGTGGGACCCGGATCCAGCCTTAATTAAGCTATTTCTGTAATTAAACAATGAAAGGAGGTGGGAATCCGTAAAACTTCCGATTCGCTTTAACAGGGTATTTCTTGCGGAGGCGGAGGTTGTTGTCGGGATCCCCGACAAGGCTGCTCGCCCTACAGCGTGTCCCCCAGCCCGACGGGGCCTGGGCTGCTCGCCGCCCCGGCCACCCTGACCACGCGGGACTCCCGTTGCTTCAGCGCGGCCCCGTGCCCTGTGGCCGGGGAGCATCTCCGGGCGCACGGGCCGTGCAAGCCCGACCCCGCCGCTCCTGGGCCCGCTCGGCGCCTCTAAAGCTCCCCCAGGGTTGCTGGGATGCTCGGGCGTGACCCTGCACTGCTCTCCCACGCTGCCCGGAGCTTCTCTTCCCATCTGTGTCTATTGTGTTCACAGTTGGTCCTTCTCTTCCCCCTACGCCGCGTCCTCCAACCTGTCTGTTCCCCCTCCTTCCCTCTCCCACCCCTCCACCCTCGAGCCCGCCTCTGATCTCCTGGATATTTTGTTTCTTTCCCTTTCTCAATGTGTGTTCCTGATGTGGTCCTGTCGGAAAAGCTCGTTTACTCTGCTCGGGTCTCTAGTGGTTTAAGGATAATGTTTATCAGAAGTGAACGTGCTCAACTTGTTTCCATTCAACTGCTGAGTGTGGGCTGAAATACCAAAGGTCAGATCTACAGTGAGTCGGTAGAGGGCAGGGGGAGACGAGAGGAGTATGAAAACATAATATACAACAGACTGTTGATCGCTTCTGACCTGCCTGGCAAAAAGATTATTTTCTTCAGGTAGGAAATCGTTGTAGAATCGGAGGGGAAAGGCAGCAGGGAGGGGAGGGCGGGGGCGCGGGGTCGGGGCTTTTCTACCCGGGGAAGGGCACGCGTGCCCGGGCAGGGGGCTCGCCCTGAGAAGCCGGAGGCCGGC
>NW_005054301.1:7631781-7673516 GCF_000277835.1 Geospiza fortis
TGGCCGTCCCTGGCTGCCCCCGCCCATGAAGGCCTTCTCCGGCGCTTTCCGGCACCGGGCAGGCCTCCAGACAGCGCCCAGCTCCCGCAGCTGAGAGCAGAGTCCCTACGCTGAGGTTTTCCAGCGCTCCGGCAGGGCTCCTTTGCGCCGCTGCGCTCACCTCGGCGTGTCCTACTCCTTCCTCTTAGAGCCGCCTTCATGAGGCCTTGCTGTGCCTCGCTCTGCTCCCCAGATGCCTCTGCTCTCCCCTTGTAGGAAGAAACCAGACAAATCCGACGCGACTACCCCTCCCCGCCCCTCTTTGAAGCTGCAGATTTTTATTGATTTTTTTAAGGGAGGAAGGAAGATAAGCTCCTCACCTTCCTCGAGGGGAGTGGGCTACTGAGGGGCTATTAAGGCAGAAGGGTGCCCACATAGTAACTTATTTGTAAGCTGAAGGCCCCCTGATTCTTCCCAAAGGACACAGTTCCCCGGGCCGTGTACGTAGTTGGGTGGCCGTATTTCCCGAGGTGGCGTGGGGAAGGTCTGAGGGGCGGACGTGGCGCGGCGGCCGGGGGGACTGTCGCAGCTGCCCTGTCTTCCCCGCCCCCAGCTCCTGCCATGCGGCTCAAAGCCGCGAAATCCTCCCCCGGAAGCGATGCAGACAGTTTGGTGGGCAAAGAACATCTTGGAGCCGGAGCAGGGGTGAGGGGATAACGCGGTGTGGGTGTCGGAGGAGATTTTGGACTCCTCTGAAGGGCAGGTAGGGAAAAGCGGGCAGAGGCAGGTGGAAGGCTAGCGACAACCCAGCGAGAACTTCGAGTTATGTCCAGAGGTGACCCATCCCGGGGGGAATGTGCTGTGTGAAATTGAGAGATAAGACCCACGGAGCTTTGAAACGGGCTTTCATCTTGCACAGAGCTATTCCTACACGTGAGCGTACAAAATCCCACGGAATCTCCAGGGATCATTCCCATTTTCTGCGAGGAACCAAACGCAGGATGAAGGGGCCTCCACGCATCACTGGCTGCCATGCGCATTTCCTTATGCCACAAAATAGCTGAGCGCAGTAGGTTAGCGAGGGCAGCGTGCCTCAGCAGGCAGCGGCAGCGGGTGCGGGGCTGACCTCGCCTCTCACGCTCCCCCTCCGAGCCTGCGAGCCTGAAAATACCGGCCTGACCCCCACCTCTCAGGTGTGCTGACCCCCCCTCGTAGCCTGGGACAAGAGTACATGCACCGGCAAACGCCTGTGCGAAAAGAGAAGGGAGATTTTCACAGGGAGACGTCCTTTCCAGCCGGCGCACGGCTGCAGATAGATAGGGACCGCTGCAGATAGATAGAGACTGCTACAGATAGGGACCGCTGCCCCCCAACAGCTCCCCAACCCGTTGGCGACCCCCGGCCCCGGCCCTTCTGCAGGGGCTGGCCTTGTTTTCCACTTTTCCCCTCTTCGGGGGAAAAGGGCGTTTTGAGAATGACCCTGGCGCAAGTTGCTGGTCCGTCGTTGGTAGATGGTGCGTTTCTTGTTACAGCCTGCTACCTTATTTTAGCTCGCTAAAAACCACCGGCTTATACATTTGTGTTTGCGCAAACTGCCCACATTCATTCACTTGTGATTCCGGAGGGGAGAGTATTTTTACCCTAATTTAATTAACGTAGTACTCAAACATGCCCGGAACTACACGCAACAACTCCGAAGCTCCCACAAGGTAGAGAGGGAGTTATGTTGTGTGAGAGTGCGTGATTTCAATACTAAGAAATTATTTCAACATCAGGGTCAAAACGGAGAATGGAAATATAACAGGATGAAATTTTGTTTAACAAAGTTTCATCAGATACAAACGAGCCATGTCTGGACATTTCCTGCATATTTATCAAGTAATGATGGGCAAAATACAATCGGGTCTTGGAGTACTTCGGTTGTCATAGACCCAAAATTTGAAGAAAACGAAGCATAGCAAGAAATCTCTATTTCTACACAAGGCTTTTAGGTGTCCCGCTTTTGGGATAAGGACACAACCTCTTGCAGAGCTCTCCTCCCTGGCGTGCAGAAGCAAGGAAGCTCAGTTTCAGTGGTCAGAAATGCCCACTCAGTGTCGGGCTGTGCCGGGGGTTGGGCCAGAGCCGCCGGCTCGTTCTCGAGCAGCTTCTCCCGCCGCTCGGAGCCGGCTGGTTCCCGGCTGGTTCCTGACTGGTTCCTGGTCGGTTCCCGGCTGGCTGGTTCCCTGGCCCGGCCGGGGCTCTCAGTCCCTACGACACCGCGGGGAGCCGCCCCTCGGCCTGGTGGGAGAAGGGCAGGGTCTGTAGAAACTCAGAAAACCCGTGGAGAGTGACTACGGGAGTTTGACCCATTCTCAGGAGAACGGAGGGACAGGCAGACCCGGTTACACTGTCGGGGTTGAGCCCCCCGTCTCGGGTCCGTACAGACCCTCTGCAGTGAAGGCATGTGCGTGCACTTCACTGGGACACGCTGGGGGCGAGTGAGCAGGTGAAATAAATGCACAGTAGTGCTAAACCGGGAGAAAGGCCGGGGTTAAGGACGTCCCCGCGGACCAGGTTTCCCCGGCAAACCCCTCCGCTCCTCCTGCCGCTGCCGAGACCTGGGGCTGTCCCAGTTCCTCTCCCCGGCGTGGGGAGTTCCACCTGGTCTATGGCATCGGTGCCACTGTCACATCCCTTTCACCCTCTCTTGAATATTCAGATCGAGGTCGGGAGGGTGAGGTGGGGTGTGTTAATGATGTGTTAGCTGCTTGGACAGATTTAATAACTTTGCCGCCAATCGTACTTAGGAACCCTTCTGGAAACCAGACAGTGTCTCATTAGGGCTTTCCTGGTGCAAGCATTTGACTTGAATGAGCCGTGTTGAGTTAATTTCTATTTGCACTAGGGGAATAGACAATTCTCGTGGACCAGACCATTAAGCTATAGAGGGCGAGATTTTAAAAGCATATTTTGTTCTAATAAAGAAATCGGGTCTTCATTTGTCACATGTTACATGAATTTGGAGTAAATAAAAAAAGATAACTGTATTGTTCTCCCTTAAATTATAGGAACCAATTGGGAATTCCTAGGCAATTTTCTCCGTTTCTGCCTCCGCTTCTACAACATCTAGTACCAGTGCCACCTACAGGAATAATTGCATTTTCGAGCTGCTTTCAAGTAACCAGAATTCCGCATTTGAGAGTCCTGGTAGCTCTGTCTATCGTCCTCCTGGACGCACAGCAGCAAGACTGCTTCGAAAGGCGCTGTTTGTCTTCGTGGCTTTCGTCTGAGATCACGGACTGATGCAGGTTCGCTGCTCTGTACCCCGGCAGTGGGAGTGACGGAGCCCTTCCCGCGGAACCCGGGAGACGCAGCCGGCCAAGGTGAGGGGCAGCACCGTCTGCTTGCACCAAGAGGCGTTTCGGGGGCCGCTGGTGACGTCCCGCTCGGTGCCGGGGACGCGGCCAGGCAGAGCCGGGGCGGCCGGCCGCCAATTCCCGCTTGCGCCGACAGAGCCCAGCTCCCCTAAGGATACGGGGAACTTAGGGGCTCTCTGCACGGCGACTTAAGTCAATGCCGGGTTATCTCCGGGCTGTGCTGTTACGAAAGGCAGCTGTAAGCCAAGCGCGGCTCTGGGGCTCTCCCCTGTACACTTGGCTTGACGATTTATAATGACGAATGTCTTACAGTGGAAGAATAATGATCCCCTCCCTCGTCTCTTTGGAGGAGGAGGCCTTGCCTGCCGGGGAGGTTCTCCTTTGCTGCCGTCTCCTTGCAGTCCCGCTGAGCGAGGCCGAAGAGGTTCGGGGAGCTGGGGAGAGGGACGGCGAGCACCGGCGCGGGGCTGGCTCCGCCGGGCAGGAAGTTTTCTTGTTTGAATCTGTGTCCACTAATCCTTTCCCACGGTTAACCCGACCCCTAAATATTTGCTTTTGGGACCTAAGGCCGGTGACGATCCTTCCTGACCAGGCTTGGAAGTGCATCTTTTCTTTTTCTCGGTTCTTTATCTTAAGGGTTTCTAGTTCCTACAGCTTTGCTTGTGCAAAAACACTTTATCCAAAAATTTGTACACGGATACCTTCACCCTATGCATTAGGCTCTTTGATACCCTGTTGCTCTGGACCTCCGAGATGACCTGGGGTTCTTCTGCAGGTGGGAACATCTGTGTCATGCAGTACGCAGAACACAACTATCCATGTGGGTGAAAAAGGGCTGCGTTTTCCTTCAAAACCATGCCTTGCCCTGCAAAACATAGCCACAAAACACCGAGGTGTTTGGAGATTTTTTCCTGATAGAGTAGGAAATGAGAGAGAACGGGAAAAGAGAGAAGAGAAGAGAAGAGAAGAGAAGAGAAGAGAAGAGAAGAGAAGAGAAGAGAAGAGAAGAGAAGAGAAGAGAAGAGAAGAGAAGAGAAGAGAAGAGAAGAGAAACTAGCTTTTTGGTCTGTGCTGAAAGGTTTGTGGCCATTTTAATGTTTTACTGCCTGTAGAAAACTCGGTCATTACCGCCCTGAGGGTTTTCTTTCGTTGAGATAATAAAACGGGAACAACCCCCCCACACATCCCCCTAACAACATCAAAAAAGGATACGAGAGCCGAGCTGCCCTTACTCCCTGTCCCATCCCCTCCTGCCTTGCGTGGGTCCTAGGGGGCTTCAGCGTCCACCCCAGAGGTGTTGCATTATTGATGCACGTGAAAACAAATTACTTGCGACATCAAAAAGCAAAGATGTAACTGGGTGCGGAATTCACTAGCAGTTGCGGAGTTTCATAAAGTAAACGAAAGTTTCTTCCTCTCCGGCTCAAAGCTTTTGCGATGAAACTCAGTAGTTGTTTTCTTACACGGCGGATCCGGGGTCGAGCTCTACTCGCTTACACCACGCATGGAAATGAAAGTGTAATCCCACCACCACTGCTGCAAACCACGCAAGTGCCATATTGCAGTAATCCCCAGCAGCCCGCGCAGCCGCTCCTCCGCCAGAAGCCCCTCGGCGGCGCAGCCCGGGGCGGGAGGGTCCGGCAGAACGTCGGGACGAGCCAGAACAGCCCGCGGCCGCCGAGCAGCCGCTGCGCCCGGGCTCGCAGGGCAAGGGGGGGCCGTTCTCGCTGCCTAGGCTCCGTTTGCAAAACGCTTCTCTTCTGCAGCTGCAGTGTAATACGAAGAGGGTATTAATAAATATTAGTACCCCCACCCAGCTCATTTTCAAAGTTGAGACGCCGCAATATTTAATGCAGAATAGTGCTGGAAATACTTTTTATTTTTTTCCTTTGGAGAACAACGCTATTGCGAGAAGATTTTTGCCCCTTGCCTGCCTAAACGGGACTCGCCTTCCGGGAAGAGCAGATGCCCTTCGGCGAGGAGGAGTTTTTTCTCCTCGGGATTCTGGCAGAGTCAGAAAATTTCAGAGCGACTTCTCCAAGATTTTTCTGCCAAATGCAGCGATAACGAGTAACCCAGGGGCGATGCGGCTCCAGTCGCTCTGCTGAGGGGCATTTCGGCTTCCCCGCCGTGCCCTGACTCTGCCCACATACCCCTTTTCCTGCACAAGGTGATGTATTGTCCCAGACGTGTCCCACAGGAGTATCTCCCTGCTGGGACCTCCATCCAGCCCCGAGGGACGAGTGGAGCCCGCAGGATGAGGAAGACGGGCGGCCCGCAGCCAGCAACCCGGGACGTCGGGTCGATCTCTTGTCCCCTCCTGCAGCCGTTCCAAACCCAAATCCCGGCTGCCGCCCAGGAAAAAGGCGCAGCAGGACCAGGGCCTGGGCTGCAGAAGCGCCCCGCTCCTGGCAGCTGAGTGCCGATGGGGGGAATTCCCAGGCAGGAGAGCTGGATACCGCCTTTACAGTCCGTGTGTTGTCCCGAAAAGTGCTCTTTCACCCGGTGTGCAAGAAGCCGATCCACACACACTGCTCTGGAATTGCTTTCAGCGGTGAAGCCGGAGGGAAGCAGGCGAGGGGATTTTGCTGCGCACAGCCCTGTGCTGAGCACAGAAGCAGAGCCTCAGCATCTCTGGGCGTCGCCACGCTCCACGGGGGCTGCCCGCTCTTAGCCGCGGCTCAGGCTCCATCGGGAGATCCCAGTGTCACCCTGGCACAGGGAGCATGTCACAGGCCCTGCTGCTGACCACCTGCCCCCACCAGTGCCCTAGTCTTACTAGTGTTTCTTTTTGACAATTTGACTTTCCTCCTTTTGATTTGATTTTCCTCCTCACCAGGGATGAGATTTGAAATATCCCCGTGTGGAGCATTTGTCTTCGGGTGTTTTAGTTCATCCCTGAGCACCTAATAAGGCAGGAAGTGTTCAGCAATGGGAGAGGGATACATAAGGGCTGTGGGAAGCATGGCTTTTTCCTGCTGCTTGTAGGAGACCTATACACTTGTGACCTAAATGCTTGTAGGAGATGTATGTGATGGAGAAAAGAGTGATGCCAATGCCTCCAGAGAAAGTTTGCTGGCAAGAGGTCCAAGAATAACTGCTGTGAAGGACCCCATGTAGCTCTGCTGGGGATGTTGCACGGCGACTTTCCATAGCCCTGGACAAGGCTTCTCTCCCTGGTAAAGGTCGATGCTCACCCTGTATCAGGGGAATCACAAATGTACTCGGTAGGAGACCGAGCTGGAAGCTCCCCCTCCAGGTCCGTGCGACATCTACCGAAATTCTCTTGGCTTCCCAGATCGAGACCTGGAACCAAGGCTTAACCCAGTCGAGTGACCCTTTACCTGCAAAGACCTGCTGCCGGTCACTTGGCAGGGGCAGCATGGAGTGGCCGAGGTGGGCTGGGCTTGGGTCCAGATTCATTGATTAATTACCATATCTATGAACTCAGCAACCGCTTAGCATTTTGGGAAATTCACCTCAGCTTCATTGTCAAAACATGCAGATCTTTGTCCAACACCTCTCTTACTTCATCCAGGGTTCTGTGAACAGCCTCTTAATCTCTGGATATCACGGTATGAGCCACATGGTTTCTATCTCCCTCTTCACATATATACAAACACCCTCCACTTATAACAAGATAAAATGTCACTTAGGGGGAAAAAAACCAAATAACATCCAGTTGTTCTGCAGATTTGAAGGGTTTATTTGTTCTTTATATGCACACAATTTGGGATGAAGATGGGGACTTCCATACGATTTGAATAAAGTACCCCTTCTACCTTGTAATTTTTAACCTATACCTTCCACTAGTAAATTATGACTATCAAAAGAAAATAATTTATGTATTATAAATCCCACCCCTGCTAAATATAATTGCAAAACCAAATAATTGCAATGTTCTGAATGGAAAAATTAATTTAAAATAATAAAATAATTGCAGTTGAATTATTAATGTATTGATGTTGCAAATTTACAATAATTTTGTATTTGCACAGTTACAGCAATGTAGAAGGTACAAAAATGCTACCAAGACCAGATTCCTATATTAATAACTCTGCAACTTTCTTTTTAAAATTGTGGATGCTTTCTTCAAGTTTAAAATTTCTCTGCCTATTACCTTCAGTATTTCTAGGCAGAAAATACGGTTTCTCATTTGCAAACAGATCTGAACATTCTCTTCGGGGAAAAAAATGGGGAAAAGGTAGAATTACATCGGGAATATGTAATTTAAATGATAAAAAATATTTTTCAGAATGCTTTTTTAAAAAGTCAGATATAGTTTTTGTGCTTGTACTGCCCAGTTTGTATTTTCTTTGAATGTACAGGTGCACATTGAATTTCATCTTCTTTAGGTGTATGTATCTGGCTATATGAATACAAGTGCCCACGCGTTGGGTTAAGGGAGAGGTTTTAGGACGTGCAAATTCGTAGACAGTGGGGAAACGAATTTACAGGCTCTGGGCCCTGTATTTGTGGATTGGCATGGAAAGGCCGAGCGCAGGGAGTGAACGACGCTTGCTCCAAGGGCCCGGCCGTGTGGTGAAGTCGGACTCCCGCCTGAAGGACCGCACGGGCGCTTCCCCGCCCGAGCATCGCTTCCCAACCTCCCCAGGTGACACCCGCCCAGCGCCAGGTCAAGGCGACCACACGAAAACTGCGTGAGTCTGTCACTTGTGCCCCGCTCTCACAGCGGCTATTTCCCTGTCCCAGTCCCGGGGCATGCGGCTCCTGCTTTTTGCGACCCGCACCCGGAGGAAGGGGACGCAGTGAAGCAATATCGGCTGTGAACGGGGTCAATTCCGCGATCGCTAGGGGTCTTATCACTGCGGAGAAAGCAGCTTTTCGAAAGGAAAGCTGTACACTGGATAGTCTCATGTTGTGCGCCCCATCCCTCGCCTCCAGCTGGAGCACCCCTCGGAAAGAGAGAAGCAGCGGGGATGAGGCATCGGGACTGTTCTGCTTTGACTCCACGCACCATGGGGCGGGTGCTGAGCGTAGCTCGGCTCCGCGGGAAAGGAGACCCCTAGCCCCGGCTGCCGGGGAGCAGAGAGAGCCTCCGGGCCGAGAAATGGCTCCGCTTTCTCTCCCGGCGGTAAGGACACCGGAGTGCGACGGCCCTTTCCCATTGCACTATCCATAAATAGCGGCGTATATAAATAATAGAGAGAGAATTGTGTGTATAAATACATGTGTATGTGTGTGTGTTTCCAGCATTGATTGTGTTTTACATGAGCCGGGACGTTTTTCTTAGAGCGGGACGTGGTTCCTTTCCCGGGAAATTTACCGAACAACCAGAGCAGCCTTTGCCCCAGCTCCCGAGCTGATGCTCCCCGACTGCGCGCTTAAACCCAACGTGTTTTCTCCTGTTCGTTTATTTTGCTCTTGGTGTGCTTTCGGACTCTCTAAATAAGCTGCTGGTAATATCCCTAAATCCCTTCTGGCGTCAGAAGCAAACGTAGCGAACGCAGGCACTTCTGCCTGTTTTTGTCATCTCTCCTTGAGGCGGATGGGAAAGGGATGGGGGTACGATGATGTGGACAGAGAGGGGGAGAGAAACATATTTTCTCGAGTCTGGAGAGTGACACTTCTCCCGGCAAGAGCCTGCAGTCCGGCTGGAGTGGCCCGGCTGGGGGAGCCCTCCCTGCTCCCCACCGAGAGGCTATTGTGCTTCTTCTAGAATATTTCTACACATTGCACGGTAGGAAAACGTGGTCTGCTAGAGAAATGGCTCTGCCCGCACCCGCGGTCCTCGGGGCTGTCTGAATTTGCAGGAAGGGGATGCATGTACATCTTAGTTTCTTGGGGAAATTTAGTTTTATTCTCTTGCTAGGCTGATATTGGGAGTGATTAGCGATTTGTAGCAATATTTGCCCCTTCCTGTTTATCAGAGATCCCTCTGGGAGCAGCCACCGCCCTCCAAAACGTCCCGTGTGTGCCTCGGACACAGGGAACCCCAGAAGGGGCTCAGGGTCGGACCCCGATGCCCCCCGGCCGTCCCGGAGTGGAGGTGTGACCCCCAGCTGCCGTGGGGTTTTTTTTTTTTCACAGGACTTAGGAAAGCACCCCTAGGGGAGAAGGAAACAGGTAATGGAAGCACCTTCTCCAGGCATTGGATTACGGTCAGCGCGCCTGCCCCATCCAAACCATGATGCTGCAAGCCTTTGGCACACCAGGCAGCCTCTGGGTCCCGCCCAGAGCTGGGACAAAGGGGGATCCCATTGTCTGAAGGTGGCTGCAGCAGCGCCGGACCCCTACAGCTCCCGCAGCCACAGATGTCGCGTTCCCCTTTCTGCCTGCTATCCTCTTAAAATGCAGCTTCTCATTCAAAATTGAGAAGCATCTCAGCAGCTGCTCTCAGATTGCTCTGAGCTGTGGTTGGAATAACCCTTGCTTGGTGAATAGCTGGGTTGGAGGAAAGTCTCTGAATTTAACTGTGCTGGGAATTTTCCACTTCCGTTTCACTGACAGAAACTGAGGGGTTTTCCCCCCCCCTTGGAAAGTATTTCAGGCCTCTGTGATTAAATTAATCTGCATCATTTGAGATGGGACATTGCAGTGACAGAGAATGAGACTGTAACTTTCTGGTGGATCATGGCAAGGTTGCAGGCACTGTAATGCAGGAAGTATTCATATACCAGAGGGTTCTCTCTCACTGACTCCTGTCCTATCTCCCCTCTGACCGTGGAGGAAATACTGGGCTAAGGACATTATTTATAACTCCCTTGTATGCTGAAGTCCACCACACAATATTTGAGAATAACTAGTAAGTTGTTAGAGACAGATTCAAGCCTTATTCATCTGGCTTATGGTGCCGTCTGCTTGAAAGAAGGCAAATACTGTGTTGATAGTGGTGGTGATGATTCCCTTATTTGCTGTAACACAAGGAAACAAGATTGATACACTCCCAAGGAACAGGTTTGCTCTCGCTGACCGCAGGTTTCTCTTTTTTTTATTCTTCCCTCTGCCAGTCACAGAATTATAGTTTAGATTTTTCCAATTTCCCTCTTTCTCTAGTATCAGTATTGCACTTGAATGAGATCAAACCAAACAAGGGTTTCTCTGCTAGTAGTCTCTGTCCTTGAAACCCATTTTTACTTTACCAGCACTCAATACTGTGGAAGTGCTGTAATCCTTCCTGAGACCCAGTGAGTGACCTTGTGAACCACATAAGCAATCTCTGTTTTTTTCTCATCTTTCTTCAGATCATATTTGTCTCACTGCAAAGATGCAAGCCTGAAAACCTTTCCACTGATTCCTGGGGCAACAATCCCTTCGAGTTGATCACAGTGCATGGAAAGAAGAAGTCCTCTCAGACAAGCTAGTGTGTTAAAGCCACCAAGGTGATCTGCTGTGCCCAGCTGTGGGCAGAAGGCTGCCTTCCCTGCACTGCCAAGTGAGTGTAGAATGCCTGGCATTTCATGCATGGTGCCTAACACTAGCACAGTGAAACCCAGGTTTCCAGGTATGTTTTTTCTGGGCTTATTTCTACCATCATGTACCAGAGCATGTAGTATCTTATTAATCAGTGGATTTCACTCAGTCTTAGTCAGAGAGATGGAATTGGTCCTACAACAGCAACAATAGCTTTTTGCCTGCATCCTTTCCAACCCTCCCTAATGGCCTTCCCACCACAATAACAAACAGAAACTCCCAGAAAGCAGCAGCAAGTTCAGAGAGATCTGGCTTCTCACCAGTTTGAGTTTTACCAGGTGATGTTTGCTTTAAGACCTTGAGCTATAAAATATCCATGCTAGTATTGAACTCCTGGGAAGACATAAACCCTTCAATGCAATGGAGAACTAAACACTTTTAAATATACGTATCTAATGGATATCAGTATTGACTTTTGTGCATGCTGCTTCTGACATGAATCTACCTAGTCTCTGCTTTCAGAGACCAAAGATTAAAATGTCTTCTAGACAAGTCCCTATACTTGATTACAGGAGTGGATTGCAATCTCTCCCACTCTCCCTGCTATTACCCTTCCTTTTGTTCCTGCACTTAAATCTGGACATGTATGGACATTGAGGAAGAGGTTTTGTGCCTACCAGCAGCTACAATACTTGTGTGAGTACTTCTGCCTGGTGCGTGGTGATCAAGTCAGGCTGTGGGTTAACAGCTGAAAAACTGGGCACAGCACCTCAGTACCAGCTTGCTCTGTGTGCAATGACTCATCTCAAGCATTTCTGAAATACTTTTCTGATTTTTTATTCTCTTTCATTTAGGTCACATCCAACTCCATATTGCAAGGTGCTGAGTAACAGCTCACGATCCCTATCAAGTAATGGCTCCAGGGTTTGTTTACCAACATCCACTGGAGACTCCAGCTTTCTGTAGAAACAGAAACTGAGCCCAGGCTTATCCAGGTATCAAGCTGTCACATTCCTTGGGGCCTGTAGAGCAAACTGGCCTTTGTGAAGAATGTTTACCATGACTGTGAGGCAGCTGTGTTTAGAGAGTCATTTCAAGAAAGTCGAGAAATAACCAGTAGGATTTCTATAACAGATTTATACCTATTTGTAAGGGAAGAACAACTGTTCAGCAATTGGAGCTTTGCATCCATCACAGGTAATACAGTGACATAGAAATGATGAGACTCAAAGTCGCACAAGGATGCAGGGAAGTCCTCAGGGTCAACTCTAGCCCAGGTTTTAATTTATCAATTATTTCAGGATCTGTTCCTGAAACATTAATAGATAATTGGTGTAGTCCTGATCTCTGTGCCCCTGCAAAATATTCCCTCCCAGTGGGAGTGACCTTAGCTTTAGGTTTTTACTGTGTGAGCATTGTGCATGCAGCATGTTTGATTTTTTGCAGCTTCCAGCTTACTAGCTGTGGAAAGACATGCTGTCAGATTTAGGATACAGGAGAGAGCTAGTCACAGAGGCTTCTCCCAGCTTCAGGACAGGAGTAAATTTTGCTATTAACAGTATCCTGTGTGTAAGGAATTCTGCCCATTTTCTTCTAAATTGCATCGCCTTTCCATCCCAAATATCTCCTTTTCCATGCCCCCAAGTACCTGATGGAACCAAGCATAGCACATAAAAGAGGACTGAGCAAACCATGAGGAAGCTTATTAAGGATGTGCCTTGGAGGATGATTTTTTTTCCCCTACAAATACATTGTAGGAAAATGCCTCCTACAGGCTTTGGGGGAACATTTTAAAGCTTATATTAATCACCTCCTTTCAGAGGTGAAACTTTTTTCATCTCCTGTAATTAACTCAAGATTTGAAAATTTTCCAGACAAAAAGTTTCAGAAATTTTAAGGTATGAATCAAATTCTTAATATTTCTAGCAAATCCTTTGCTTGTTTCCTTGCATTTTAACATAATTGACATTGAAGATTCTTGTCTCACTATGACCTTATTTTCTATTTTTGCTGTTGACATATATTTATGACTAAAGCATGAAGTTATCATTACAGTAAAACTGGTAGAACTGCAAAAATTATATTTACTACCCAAATGAAATATCCAAATAAAATTATAAATAATTAAGTAACTCAGGTAAAAGATTTCTTTTCTCTGTATGAATGCAAAGTGCAATATTTTAGAAGCTGTAGGGCCAAGCTTTGCCTTACAATTCACCTGCTGTGTGTTCCAGAGAGGGTAGGAGCTACCAAAAAGTATGAAAGAGGATTTATACTGTATAACAGATGAAAACTGTCTTGTAGGCTCAACCTCTCACAGCTTATGTTTTCACTCTGAAGTTCCTTGAGACAGTTATTTGATTTATGAAAGTCCAGTGGATAGCTGGCAAACACATACATGCAAAGAAACCACAGAAGCCAGCAGCAGCCAACGCAGGCATCTGAAGGCAGAATTTTCTTTATGAAGTAAAATTGCAAATGATCAATAGTACTCCCTTACCCCCTCCCACAATGTCCCAGCACCCCCCTGCTGCTCTATCCCTTAGTAACTGCAGTTCAGGATGTGGTGGAAATTTTGGAAGGGAGGAAAATCAGCCCACAACTGTTTCTGCAGGGTTTCACTAGGAGGAGCCATACGATGTGTAATGAACGTGCAGAGCTGTTTGCAATTCGTGTACATCCGAACTGCTCCCAGGGCAGCATTTCTGCTACTGCCATTTGTCTTTGTAATAAATACTTTTCAAATAGATCAGAAGGTAAAATTCACACAAATTACTGTGATCCTTTGGTGTCTCAGTATGTTCTTTTTATAGACTTCCTTCTGCCACCAAGAGGACAGTAACTCTAATTACCACATCATATACATACTTTAGTAGGACTGTAGTATTTTGTGAAATGTTTCTATATCTTCCTCTATATTTAGTACAACTGTGAGTGCAACTGGGCATGATCCTACCTAATGATTCACCTGCAGTAGAAACAATTATCAATAATAACATTATGGGGATCAAGAGTGGGAGGGTGACACTTGAGTTCCACAGTTCATCCCTAGGGAAAGTCAATTTAAGATACTGAAAATGGTATGGACTAACCCTACTCCAGGTTAGAAAACATTGGGGAAAAAAAGAATGAATAATGAGGGGGACTGCCTTTGGAAGGGCATTTACCTTACTGTTACCACCATGTTCCTTCAGGAAGCCCAAAAGTCCACATGGGCACATCCCTAGAGAAGACAGCCGCAGCTCAGCCTCCTGCTTTACCTCTTGGACTGCTGTGTCCCTCTGAGGTAAGTAATACTGCATGTCTACTTCTAGGTGCAGGGGTAAAGGTCTGTAACTCCTTCCCACTTCTGATTAGAATTTTTTCCTTAGGCAATGCTAATCACTTTTCCCAGCCAGTAAACCCTGAAGGCTGGTGGCAGATGGGTGGCAGCAGCACATGCAGGAAGCACAGCTGTCAGTATCTCTCACACGGCTTCCAGTGTCTGAGAGCCTCAAGGCATCTGCTACGCGGTTCAGAGAGGGGAGGGAAACTGCTCTTGGAGTGATTCCCAGTGACAGTTAAGGGATATTTACTAGTGTGAGCTGGAACTGCATGAGTAGCTGACCCTGGGAAGGACCGATAGACATCAGCATCAGGAGCCCTTGCTGGGTCACCTTCACCAGCCATAAGAGACCTGGAAGGGCCAGTGAGTTACCCACCAGTGTTGTTCTGCATTTTTTCTGTTATAGGAACCACAGGTGAACTGTTCAAAATCCCTCAAGAGTTTACTTTTCATTTCTGTACTGTATGAGGGGGTCCAGACTACATAAAGATGTAAGAAAACAAAAAATAAATATCCCATTTGTATATTTCCAGTGTACACAAAGGCATTAATTTTCTTGCAAAATTAGAAAAAGTCACACACGTGATTGTTGGAGTATTTTTTTAGGAAATAAATTGCAGGTTTTTTTCAAAACTAGCATTTAAACATTCTCCTTACAGTGTGTTCCTTGCAAATGCAGGGGCTTAGATGTCTTCCTGCTTAAATCTACTGTATTATTTCTGTTTTCAGACAGACTCCATTGAGATCTCTGTGAAATGAATGATGTGACTTAACAGTGTCATACAAGCTGTTCCAAGAATATCAGCAAGGCAATGGAAAATGGCAGGAGGTCTGGAGACTTTCCTGAGAAGGTTTTACCCAGTGATGGAAAATATATTTGTGTTATTAGTTTAGCACAAGTGTCTTCTATAATGCTAAGGTTTGCTTTCAAATAAAACATAAATTGCACATCTGGTTGGAAGAAATAAATGCAATAGTGCTTCAAAGACTATCTGTCGGGCTTAAAAAGCAAAGAGATGAGGATTTATTGGTGTTTTTATTATTAACATAAAAGCCTTGGGATCTCAAAATAGACGAGGGTTATAGGTAAATATGGGTTCTATTTTCTTTTTTGTTCGCCTTAACATATTATTAGCATCAAGCTAAAAAAGGATTGTCTGAATGTTAGTATGTTTACTGTGTGCACATGGATGTTAGCTTAATCAATACACAGATGTAGAAGACTGTAGAGAAAAGTATGCGCTACAATCATATTCATCATCTTAAACATTTCAGACAGCATCTTCATTCTGGAGATATTGTTGGCTTAAGAAACCCCAGTCTTGTACTTCCCCAGTCTTTCAAGACTTTTGTGAAGCAGCAGTGGGTGGCTTCTGTGCAAAGGCTTGGAATGGACATCTATTTGCAAATGAACAAGCAATGAAGGAAGTGGGAGTTTCTAGAGTAGATTACTTATAAAATTAAAATTTGAGGAAGTTTGGGTAAAAATAAAATGTCCAAATCAGCAAATATTTGGTGGCTTGAAGACATACACATTAGATTTCCTGCCTGAGCTGCTGGTGACTTCAGCCTCCTTTCCAGAAGAAAATTATGCTATGCAATGTTGGTTAAAGCCTTGCATGAGTCACTCCAAGGTGTTAGAGGGGGCTGTACAAATCCTGGTCCCCGCTTTCTCCTAAAAATTGTCTGCAAGAGGTTCAATTTTGCCGTGTCAGGACTGGGTTGAATCGTTCATAGGATTTAAATTAAACCCTTGGCAACCACTTTCTGATTTTATAGCAAAATCTGAGCTATATGTTAAAGTGAGGACATTGTTTTGCTGGGATATTGCTTAATTACTAAATGAAGAAATATTAAGTACAAATTTAATGACTCATACAATATTTCCAAACGACATGTACTATAAAGTCCCATTTACATCTACCACACTGGTGTTTAATTCACTTTCCATTATTCCTGAGGCTATTAATGTCAGTAATTACAGCAGGTAACATGTCTAATATTGAGTGTATTGTGGAATAAAGCAATGTTGAGCTCCTGCAGTGTGTTTTATATTAAGTACAAAAAGCTTCTGATACAGTTAATGTAACTATAAATCTTAACTCAAATGCTTATATGTCTCGTTTATGACCTGAATAAACTCTGAGGCAGAAGCAGGGCAGCTGAACAGCCGCTCGCTGCCAAACCGCACATTCAGCGGAATATGCACTTACAATATCCTTTTCATATTGAATAATAACAGAAAGACAGAAAACAGGCCGAGTATTTTCTCCAAATTAAGTTGGGTTCTTTTCCAGAACACTGAGTTTAATGGTAAAAAAAAAAAAAAATCCCTAAATACACACGAACCTTAAAATCACAAATATATAAATAGAATATAAAATTCAAAATAGTAGGGAGGATTTTTTCAAGTAGAAATCCAGCTTGTGCTTATGATAAGAGCTGCTCTATAGGTTTTGATGTGTTAAATATTGAACACCCTGCCACTTGGAGAATGCACATTGCTCTGCCTCTTTGGGGAGGCTCTGGATGGGCCTGGGTGTGGAGGCGGCCAGAAATCACAGTCACCTCTGGAAGAGCTGGCATTCACTGCCTGTGTGAGCTGCCAAAGGGAAACTGGGCTGTGAGGGCAAACCTTTGGAAGGAACCTTTTGGAAGTCTGTGCTGTAGGCGACTGATAAGATGATTTGGTCTGACTCTGAGCTCGCTTGCAATCACTATTACAACCCCTGAGCAGGAATAGTGTGTGCTGAGAACAAGGTAAGCACCTCTTAAAGTCCTGCCAGGGCTCCGACTTCCGATGCCAACCCCTGTGTGCTGTGGCACCCTTGTGTCCCCAGACATCAGCACACACTTGGTGAGGTTCAGCCCAGGTGCCTTCAGGGTGAGGGTGGCTGTGGCATGGGAGCCTGCAGGATGAAACAGGGAGGGAAATAATTTGATCCACAAAAAATAAGATTTGGGTGCAAGTTGCACTGGAGATCACAAAATTAGGATCAGAGAGAGATCAACTACCAGAAAGCAGAAGCCCTACTTCAATCAATTTTCACTGAAATAAATTCCTTTGGATGGGACGTTCTCCTAAAGACCGTCAGTACAGTATGACCCTTTAATATTAAGCATGTCAACATTTAAACTGATGATGCTATTTTTTGTAGAGCTATTTACAAGGGGAGTATTTCCCTCTGAATTTGTAATAAATCATGTAAGACGTCTTTTCATTCCATTTCCCTTTAGAAAGAAATATTTGGTAGTTTAAAATATTTAATGTAGTGGAAAATCTAAAGGGAAAAATAAAGCATCAATAGACTATTTCAGCAGCAGAAACCATTTGGGACCTGCTTAACCACCTAAGCTCTTCTCCAAATTTATTTGGAAAGGGGCATATAAAGAGCTCATCACTTTCCATCTCCATTTTCATATGTGCAGCATATGCAATAGTTTAGCTTTGTACTCACACTCCGAGCTGATCTTGATGGTGAGCTGAAGTAACTTGAGATCACCATTTCTTTCTCCTTATGACAGTTCTGGAACATTTGGTTGACTAATTACCTTGTTACTAGTCAGCTTTTTTTTTTTAATATTTGACTTTATTTATGAATGTACATGCACGAGAAGGGTAGGAGCCACACACACAAGTTACCATTTTAAACCAGAGGATTATTACACCACCATGCTTTCCCTGTGCTTGTGATAGGAAAACTACACAGGCAAGATAAAATTTTACTCATGTCCAGTACTTCACCCTGTCCCTTTCTCAGTACAGACCAAACCCAAAGACTGAAATGTAGGTTTGACCAAGGTGTTCCCCAGTTAAGTGCAAATCTTCCCCTGATTTCAAGGGTTGATGGTCTAAACTTTAAAGCACAGAGATGATGAACCATAAGACCCATAGTAAGGGCTCTATCTATTTCTGTATCAGTGTCTTTGTACAGATATATACATAAATATATCAAATATACATATTTACTTACCTCTTGTGTTGAAGATAAAAGTTTTTTGCTGTATCCAAACATTAACACATTACTTTTGAAAGCTGCACCCCATAAAGAGCAGCATGTAATTTCTCCCCATACCTTTATTTCTATTTATTTTCATCAGTGCCTGGCTTAGCAGAGCTTTGCATTCTTCAGAGCTCAAAAAGAAATCCAGGCAGTGACTCCTCCTCTCAGGCCTCTACTGCAGACCCCTGCTGAAATCCTGGTGAAAAGCTACACAAGACTGAATCACAGCATCAGTGTCAACACCACATACATAGGCATTTATTCAGCCAGAGAAAATTATGTTCCCTGAAAAACTGATTGCTGGCTTCTATAGGGCTGAGTCAAATTAATCTGATAGACTGCTTCCAGAAAGAGCAGCATAGCTATAAGGATGAAAAATGTCTCAATTATTCATAGTAAAAGTGTAAGTGGACATCCTGAAGGGATGTAATTAAAAAAAAAAAAACTGCGGTAAGGAGGGGAGACATGCTAGATGATGACAGGTGGTTTTGTCCCAGTGGAAGGTAATTTACTTCAGCACTTCTTGGGGGGCTCTGTGGCTGCAGGAGGACTAAAGTAGAAGAGGATGATGAGAGAGAAATACAGATCAGGTATCAAAAGGGACAAAGAAACAGGGGTAAGGTTTTGAAAGTTCACACATGGTCAGAAACCTGGAGCTAAGAAGCAGAATTCAGGAAAGATGGGTGTGGACACCCAGGGGGATTGGGACTTAAAATCCATATGGGAGAAACCAGCACCTTCAGTTAAGAGGCTGACAGAAAGAAAGAATTGGCAATTGAGACTGGCTGGGAGACAGGAACAGCAGTGGCTGAACCGAGTAGCCAAATATGAGGAAGGAACAGGAATGGGACACAGATGGTTGGAGGGGAGTAAGACAGAGCTAGAGGAGGAAAAGTTTTTTAGACACTATAACCCATTCACTGGACATTGCAGGGCAGAAAATGGATTATGAGGACTCTGGGTCATGATGCTGCTCTGGTCTCAGCCCCTAGGAAAGGTGTCCTTTGTTCCACAGAGAAGCTGGCAGCTCATTATTACTACAAATTACCCTGTTAACTCAGAGGGCAGAAGTCCATATGGAGGAGGTAAGAGTTAACCTCAATAGCATGAGGCAGAGAGGTGTTAATATGATGCCACATAATAGGAGTTTTGTTTTTCCACTTTGCTTCATTAAGAACCTAGGAAATTACCTACAAACACTCTCTTAAGAGAAGTCTGTGAGCTGCCAAAGCAAATATGCAAAGCTAGCAAGTGCCAGAGCTGAAGTTATCTGGGCTTTTTTTCTCCTTTCACACCAATGCACTAGCAATAGAGGAAGCCATACTCTTTTCCCACAGAGGATGTGGCAGCTTTATTCAGGCTGGTCAAAATAAGTCAGGACTGTGTAAAGAGAGATTCTCAGTCCCTTAATCATTTGTTTCAGAGGGAATGGTGTGTTTTGAGTGAAGTTCAGGGATCAAGGAAAACAATGAACACCATTTTCCTTTAAGTTATTGAATATTGGTCTGTAGATGGGGATGAATCCCTGCCTGCTTGTGCCACATATCTCCTGTACAACATCAGTAAGTTCTGATGTCAGATTTTGCACTATGGTCACTAATTACATGTTTCCAGTTGTATGGATACCTAACTTGAGACTCCAGGGTCTGGTTTGTAAAAGAGCTGAGCACTCACAGCTGCAGCAGGACTCAGTGGGAGCTCTGCTCTGAATATCTTAAAGAATTACATAATGGTAAGTACCTCAACAAATTAGGAGTCTTAAACTGAGCACAAAAATCACTGCACTTCCCTGTTCTTCGATTTTCCAGCTGTAAAATGAGGATAATAATTGGGGTGATCTGAAAATAAATACACATTTGAGAACTGCTTAGAGACTACAGTCATCAAAAATGAGGGAAACAAATTAGATTAAAACTCTTTCTTAAGACCAACTGGTCAGTAGTTAATAGGGATTAGGCACATGTTAAACACGTGGAGGAAGCAAAATAGTTAATAGCCTTTCCATAAATGAATGACACCCATCCTGAGCAGTGAATGAGCTAGGGATCCTGTGGGAAAGGCAAGTATGTAAAGGTGACATCACAAAAATGCATGTGGAGTGAGCATATACAGACTGCTAAGGATGGCCATCCAAAACGCTGCACCACTAATATCACAATAAAAATTAGTAATATGACTTATGTGTAAATGGGATTAAGGATAATGGACACCTTAGAATTGTCTTTTAGATTTTAGATTTTGTCATTGAAATCAAGCTAAATATTTCATGTATGTGGTATTAGCCAGCCTTAATCTAGCTCAAAAAAAAAACCCAAACCCAAACTCAACAGTATGTGTATATGCTGTTACAAAAAGCTAATAGCAACTGGGGGACTGCCATATATTACCTGGCACACTGAAACTGTAAAGTCTGCTTTCACCATCAGACTGTGACTTATCATCTGGAAGTGATTTAGTTGTGTGGTTACCTTTGGACTGCTGGGGTTTTTGGCTCTTTACTAGCAAGCCAATAATGACAGAGAATAAGACTTCAGCACTATCAAGTAAACAAATAATTGGGCTGGAGATTTCAAAACCAGAGGTGAAAAGTGATTTTGAAGCTAGTCAAAACTCTGTAGTTTTTATCCTCCATGGTTGTTATTAAAAGCAGCTCTGAAATCCAGATCTCTGCTTTCCCTCACTCCCCAGCCTCCTTTTCCCTTTACTACGTGGTATGCAGGGAACATTGATTGAAATATACTTCTGCTCAGTTCTGCACAGTCCATGTCCATAAACCCAGTTTGTTTTCTGAAGAAATTTGCATGGTATAGATCTATATCCTCCTCTAAATGCACACACCTGTAATTTCCATCATCATCACTAAGAGCTACTTGTATATAATGAAGGGAAAATATGTGCTACACTGGGCACTTCACAAGAGAATCTCCAAATGGGTTCATGTTACCTCCATCTAACTGAAAAAGCATGAAAATCACCTCCAATAAATTTCTATGACTAGTTCACATGGCAGGTGGCCCTCCATTAGAAATGGAATAGTTATACCTGACTTCTCCAATATTTATGAACTGAGGACAGAAATTTCAAGAACATATCAGCCCAAAGGCATCATTGTGTGTGGGATCACAGCTTTCCTACATACTGCATCCCAAAATGCTTTTGCAGAGCTATCAGGCACTGTTAGTTTAGCAATAAGTAAATGCAGAAGAAAACAGAAATTAGAAAGTGATGACAACTGAGAAGATATTTACTCACAGAAAAGGTTGAATTAAGTTGAAGCAGAGGAGTACTGGAAAGCAGTTTCAGATGCAGTAGCTCCGGGGATTTTACACAATACCAGCTGAAGTGAGAGCATAGAAAGGACCAAAGGGGATGCCTCAGCTACATTCACAGGAAGAAGGGAATGAAGAGGGGAGAGTGTGACAAACAGGTGAGGTTAGAGAGTTGAACTGATTTTTTTACGATTTTTGTAACAAAAATAATGTGACCAACAGGACAAGGGCAGTGATTATCCCTCTGTACTTGGCACTGCTGAGGCCACACCTCAATCCCTGTGTCCAGTTCAGAGTCCCTCACTGCAAGAAAGACACTGAGGTCCTGCTGTGCATCCAGAGAAGGACAATGGACATGGTGAAGGGCCTGGAGAATAAGTCATGTGAGAAGTGGCTGAGGGAGCTGGCATTTAGTCTGGCCAAAAGGAGGCTCAGGGGTTGAGACCTTATTGCTCTCTACAGGTACCTGAAAGGAGGCTGTAGCCAGGTGAGGGTCTGTCTCTTCTCTCAGGCAATGATGACAGAGTGAGAGGACAATAGCTTGAAGCTTCAGAATTTCTTCACAGAAGGGTTTGTTAAGGGCATTCCCAAGGGCTTCCCATCCAAGGGAGGTGTTCAAGAGTCACAATCACCATCCCTGGAGGTGTTCAGGTAGTGACTTTAGCTGGCACTTGGTGCTATGGTCTAAGTTGACAAGGTAGAGTTGGGTCAAAGGCTGGAATTGATGATCTTAAAGCTAATTTCCAACATAAATGATTCTGTGATTATTCTAAATCTGACTTAGCACATATTATTATTTAGTACCCATTCTCATGTACTCACTAGGAATTGTGTGGAATGAACTTCTAAGACTACTCTGGGGGGAAAAAACACACACACAAAAAAGCAAAACTTGAAAGATGTTACAGACATAACATGCTAAGTGCACATTTTCTGAAAGTATTTTCAATTATTCAGTTGAAGAAAAAAGTACGTCTCTTGTTCAGATCATATTTTAAAAGAAAATTCTTTCTTAGGAGAGTAGCCCAGTACTGGAAGTAATTACCCAGAAAGATTATAAATTCTTTGTCCAAGAAAGATTTTAAGGCTGAGATAGAGACAATTGTGATTGGCCTTGTCTGCTGTTTGGGATGGTGGGAAGTGCAGGGCAAATCTTGCAACCCCTTTTTCCCAAAACCAGCAGTAGCAAGGGAAATGGGCACCCTGCATTTCTCTCTGTGGAGACATCTCTCTGTCTCTGACACCAGCAATCAACAGAAAAAATTACACTGAAATATAAGCTGTGAGAAAGCATCACAGGTCACAGGAAAAGAGCCTAATAAAATTTAGATAATGTTTCAAATTTGCTTCAAAAGGTATAACTTATGAGTGAGATGAACAATAGCTCCCAAACCATCAAACTGATTTAGTTTTGAGAAGTATTTAAAAGAGATGTAACATCAATGAGGAGTCCCTGAGAATGGCAGCCCTAGGAACAGTAATGCTGCCTCATGCCTGAAAGGGGCCAGGGATGCCAGGGAAGACTGGTGAAAGGATGGTTGTTCTGGGAATCCCATGAGATTTACATGGGAACTGCTTCCTTACAGGAAAGATTTCAGCTGCTCCTCACATGCCCAGCAAGAGAAGTGTGGATGTGTAGGGAAAGGGGCACCTTCAGGGCCAGGTACCAGCTGTGAGGGATGGAGCAGGGTGCTGTGAAGGCCAGGGCTCTGGGCTGCTGCACTCACATGGGCAGAAATGCACTCACACACTTTTAGCCTTTGGTAAATTCTGCTCCACACAGGTAATGTCAATGTTAATCTGAGACAATCTGGGACAATTTTTCATAAACCACTGCCATCCTTATATGTGTTAATGCCTCCAATATACTGGAAAACACTCTTTTTTAACTAGCTGCACCAATTCCTCTAGGGGCAATGGATGTGAGACACTACAGCAAGTTTTGCTCAGCAATTATAGAGCTAATATCCATTTCCTAACCAACAATCAGACAAGAGCTGAGATTATGCCCAGAATAACCAGACCAGGATCAGACCCACAGCGTGTGATGTGGTGTCCTGACAAATCCCATACAGTTAGCAAAAGAATGAATCAGAGCAATAGTGCATTCAGAGCAGTTTCACAAAAGGACCAAGAAACTCAGTGGTCTGGATTTCTGTTGCCTCTCTGGAGACATTCAGATGGCTTTCACTTCTTTCATTCCTCAACAGCTGGTCCCACTCCTCTGGCCATGGGGCTCAGCCCTGCAGCCCCCTCATCCTCTGACCTTTACTGTGCAGCACAGTCCAGAGCCAGGGAGACATTACGGCATGATGAGCCTGGCATGTGCAGGGCTGTGGAGAACTGGTACAAGTTGAGCTCAACATATTTCACATCCAGAATGTGATCTCTATCCTGTGCATCTGTGACTGTCAGGACAAAGAGGCTTTTGCTTCCTTTTTTTTCAGTCTCTTCAAAGCAGGATAGGCTGTAAGACAGATTTATGACCAGTCTAGGATATAGGGCTTGGACAGATTAAAGTACTGAGCAACAAGTGACATCCCCTCAGCTGGGCTGCTCTAGCTGAATGCATGAGTGCTCTTAGCACACTCCAGATGCAAGGGATGGTGTGTTACGTGTTCAAGAACTCTCATGGATATGTACAGGGCTTCAGAAGTGAACAAAGAGACAGAAATTCTTCCATCCTTCTTCTCTGCCTTAGGGAAGGGACACCTACAATTATGATCAGGACTTAATTCACTAATTGAATTATAATGGGACATACTTTACTGTACAGATCTAGAGAAGAGTCAGGTGGTATAAGATATCACACCTGCCCCTCACCCACAGATAAAATGATTATAAGGGCTTTTTTTTAGATAAGAGCTATAATTTGCTCTTTGGTTAAGTGGCTTGAGTGTTACAGAACTAGCAATGTTGGGTTAGTTATTTCTTGGGGAAAAAATATCCAAGCTCGGGGCAATGCAGACACTCTTAACCCTGTCACATTTCAGTGCTTCCGACACCTGTGTATGATATTTGTCCAACATACCAAGAGAAACTTTTTGATGAAGACAATATATTTAAATATACAGAAAGGGATCAAAAAGGGCTCATGCCACAGATTTCCTTTGTCATATTAATATTTTAGGGCAAACTTGATGCTTAAAATATTTTCCCTAACTTGCCTGAAGCACCATAACTACATGAAGCACTGTGCAAGGTTATGTTGAAAACACCTCTTCAGAAGCGCTTCTAACACTAAAACAGTTCCCCGCTGCAAGCAGGAACTGGCTGATACTTCAAGGACACCTGGGTTTTGCCAGCTTCTGAACTTCTAGTGGCCAGTGAAACTTCCAGACATGTCCTTTCTGCACTTTTTTATTGGTTAAGTTCACAGAAACCCCACTTAATTATTGCATAATGCCTTCATGAATCAAGTTTTTACTGTGCAATTCTAGTTGCAGTAAAATAAGTGTGCTTCATGTGTTAACAATTACAAGCTAGATTTATGAAACATCACACAATGTTTGCATTGGCCTTTCTAACTGCTTTATTCACAAAACAGTGTTAATACACCTAAAATAAATTCACCTGCCTTCTGAAACTCATTAAACTCTTGTGTCTCTGCACAGATACTCTTTCGTCTCCATGCACTCTAGGAATGTACCACATAAAATAAAGATGCTATGTTCCTGCTACTCTGTTCTCCTTTTCAGCCAGGCAGATGTGTTAGACATGGTTGGAGGCAGGTCTAAGCTGCATTTTACTGGGTTTGAAGTTACAGGCACATCATCTGTGATGGACTCAGTCCTAGAGAGCAAAGGGAATTACAGCAAGGATCTATTCCACCATAAAAGGACACCAAGAAGAACTTTGCTTTGAAGTTCTAAACTGTGCTGCAAGTTCAAGTTTGCTTCCACTGGCTTCAGGGAATGTCATCTGTACTCACACAGTTGTAAAATGTTATTTATCCCTACAATCTAGTGGGGTCAGAGCTCCACAGAAATGGTATAAGAGAAAAAGCCAGAGTTGCCTTCCTGTAAGTGCAGGACTGCCCACAATACAAGGCAGGTCCATAGCAACAGAACATTGGTTTTTCAAATCATGTTTCATCTAGATAGAAACTCAAATTAAATTTATTTGGTAAGAAATATTTCTTTTCCTATTTAGTACTATCTGACCTTTTTAAAGTAACTTCCAGTTTTATAAGACAAAATAATTTCCTTTCTAATTCCTTTTTTTTTTCTTTTTTCGCAAAGTTTGTCTTGTTTCTATTGTTTTGGTGGGTTTTTTCGGTTTTTTTATTTTTTGGTTTGGTTTTTTTTTAATATGGACACACATATAAATTTATTTAGCTTTTTGTGGAACATGATTCATGAAAGAGACTACAAGGAAGAAATTGGTGATGGAGAGCACGCTGCATAAGCAGGATATAACTGCTTTTTGTAGATCCTAGAAATCATAACAGTTTTATCAAAAGCCACGTGAATTTCCTGCTTGGAACATGTGATCAGCTTGGAAAAAGTGTGGTTTTGTGCAATCTGTTTCCTGCCCAACTACAATTTTGCCTTTGGCTAGACTAGCACCACAAGTCATAATCAATTAAAGTTCTTGTTTTTCCTTTTGGAACCAAGCACTCGAGCTTTTTTTGTGAAAGTCTTAATGGTGAGTATATGTATAAGTGTGAATGTTTTCCTATGTCATTCATATTAATGAAGGCTTGCAGGTGTATTTGTAACATGTTTTCTGAAGTAACTTGCAGAAAATATTTTTTCTTCTCCTTCTCTTTATGGAGACAGGCTCCCTACAGCATCTGCATATAAAATCAAATTTTGTGGCAAATCAGACATTCCATACCCCCAACCAGACCCTGAACTTGTACCAAGTTTAATCTCTTCTCTGGAAAAATGTTCTAGGAAAAGATTCAAACTATTCTCCATTACAGAAGAAATGCACTACTAATGAGGCATAGAAATATTCCTTCAGATTGACCTAGCAAAACAAATTTGTTTCTTCTTCCATCACTTGAGTAATAGATGTTGACAAAGTCATTGAATTATTTGGCTCTGAGTCTAGCTGAATGGTGCGTATGAGACAAATGTTACAGATGTGGCTCAGCCTTGAGCAGCAAACAGAGAATTTCCTTCTAATAGGTGATAGAGCAGTCACTCTTGTTACCCCAGGGTTCTGAGGTTTTCTGAATCCAAAGCACAGAAGTTTGCTAGGAAGATGCACAGCATTTGCCAGAATGTGTAATCCCAGAGAACTCACCAAGCCTAACGAAGTGTTTTCCTCTTTTCTCTGGGGTTTGTGCCAGTGTTCACATTTTTCCCACAAAAAGTGTGATTCAGAGCCAAAAGCAGCTCTTCCTGGACCGCTAGGAAATCTTAGACCAGGAATTTGGAAGGAGTAACCCAAAAGTGCTCACCTAGTGAGGCTCTTCTGCAGAGCATTGATAATAATGATAATCAATAACCACAATAAGATTCTCTGTGTTTAAAACCACAGATTAACAAGGAATCAAATCCCAGTCAGAAGCAAAGCATCAAAATGAACCTCCCTCAGAAAAGCTCTTTTGCCTGATGTGATGTCTTGTATTTATAATGGCCATATTTTACTATATAAGAAGGACTTTACAGACCCATACATGAGCTTTTACAGATAACTTGTACAGAAACAGCAGCACAAAGGACTCTTACTCACACATACAGCGAAGTCCTAACTAACATATACAGTGTTAGCACAGAAGAGATTGACATGGGATACATCAGATCCTCCTCTTTCTCTGGATACACCTTTTTCCTTGCAGCATTTTGTCTCAAAAATATAGAGGTAAAAGCAACATCAGCATCCTCTGCTTCATTTTTACACTGCAACAGGAAATTCCATTTAAGCATAAGGAAAAAGAAATCACTCTGAGTATAGTAAAAAATGGGAACAAGTTGCCTGCAGAGAATGTTGTTTCTTTTTAATGGAGACATTCAATCCCAGACAGACACTGACTGCCCTGAGTAGCTGACCCTGCTTTGAGGGGTGGGATTGGCCTGTGTTTGGATTAGATGATCCCCAGATGTGCCTTCCAACACCAACTACTCTCTAATTCTGTAGCCTTGCAAGACAAAAGAACTGAAAGATGGGACACATGCTGGAAGTTTATTATCTTATCCCAGTTCATTTCAAACTTCCTGACCCTCATGAGGGTAAAGCCCTCTGACCCATGCTCACAGACCTACACATTTTGATTACACATCCATAAAGATTTCCTGCATCATCAGGTAAGGTGTATGATGTAACTGAAAACTTGCACCAGAATATTTTCAAATGAAGTGTACCCTTGTACTTTATAATTGCATATTTGTACTTTCAGAATCAAATTTGCAGACCATACATCTTCTTTTAAAGCCTTTCTGTCCTTCTAGTCAGAACATCCCTGTCTGTGTCCACCAAAATAATTTCATGTCTTAACATCATAACTGTGCTTGCTTACTTCTTCTCCTGCTCTGGACGTAAAGCAAAGCTCACCTTGACTTTCAAGGGCTTAAGGATTGCATCAGCAGAACCTTCTGACAAAATAAAACACCAAAACCTTAAATTCAAGACCATGGTGTCTTTTTGCCATATCAGTTTTGATAGTGTGATTTTTGCATTACATAATTACATGTTTAAGGGATGGTACAGTAACACGTACAGTTTCTTGTGCCTGGTGATGTTTTCCAGGCCACCAGCTTCAGGTGAACCAGATGGGTTTGCAAAAGTCATGCAACAGATTTCCACATGTATACTGGTAAATCTGATGTGTCTGTGCGTAATAATTGTGATTCCTGTGGGTTTCTGTGCCAGTCCATGGTTCTGTGAGATGCTGGTTCTGTTTGGAAGGGTAGAGCCCAGAGATGGTCAGACATAGGAGCTATATATATATATATGTGTGTGTGTGTGTGTATACATACATATATGTACTGACCTTCTTAAGGGCTTAACAAAACTTTTCAATCTTGTGATTAACATGCAAAAATCCCAAATACAGTTATTCCTTTGAGACACAGGAAATTACTGTGATTTAGACTAAATCAAAGAAAGCAAAATATTTAGAATACTTAAATCCACCACGATATGTGCTGGATTTTTTTTCTTTCTGTGCAGCAAACACTGAGTCAGAAAACTGATTTCTCTGCTACCTTCCACAGTTTTTTATACCTGAGCAGAGGTCTGTAATTTACAATCTCACAGAACCGGTGGTGGGTTTGTACCCACTTTGGACAGGCACACGGAGTTTCTACAGATGGGAAACGCGGGAGATGCGAGCATTCAAGCCCTGCAGCGAGAAATATAACCTGAGCCATTGGGTGTAGCAGCGGTGCGGGCGCCAGCAGGGGCTGAGCTGCCGCAGCAGCTGCCACCAGCCGGGCTCTGGGAAGCGATGCTCCGCGCCGGTTCCTCTAGAGGGGGGTAGATACCTGCGCACGGCTGCCAGCGCAGCCCGGCTGCAGCGCCCCGGCCCCCGGGCTCCGCCAGAATTCCTGTGAATGCCGCTGAATGCCCTGGAAAGCATCACTTGCTGGGGCTGGAGGCGCTGGCCTGTGGGAAGCCTTTAGCAATCCCTGCTCTGGTACAGCTGGGGACTCAGCGGCATCGCCTGGCGTTCTGCTCAAAGCACGGCCACAGGCTGTGGAACCGGGCAGAGCTGAACACATAACCTGCTCGCATCTCCTGCTCACCCATAAGCGCTCCTGGGCTTCTTCAGAACCCTCCTCCACTGCCACACTCCAAGGCCTGAGGACATTTAGTGCTCTCCTGTCACACCCTGGAGGATGAGGCAAAAAACATTCGGTTAAGACCGAATTAGATTAAGACTTATTCATGTTAAGACTTAAGTGTGCCTGCTTGCCTTGTGGGCACTGTGGGAGTGAAGTTTTGAGATAGAAATTTGGTTTTTTGTAAGCAGGGACATGTTGCTCCCGTGGGAATGTCTGTCTCGTTGTTCCACAAAAGTCTTGAGCATCAGTAATGCAAAGTACTGTAAATATGAAGAATATAAACAAAATAATGAATATAAATAATTCCTCTTGCCCTCCTCATTCCTGCCAGTCATTCAAGAGATAAGGGAACAGAATGATGGCTAGCATGGATATTGTATATAAATGATCTCCAGATGGAAAAGGAATGTCACTTACCTGGAGTTTCCAGATGTTTGGAAGCCCCAGACAGCTCTGGTGTGGACATTCACAGCACACCCCATGCACAAGGTGTCTGGAGGTGCTGAGCACCTCTGCTGTGCCCCTGTCTCGTGCACATGTACTCAGCTGGATGTGCTGAATGCCCTGAGCACAGGCTGGCTGTGCATGCACCGGCTGCTCCGCCTGGAGCTGCTCCACCCTGGAAGCGCAGGAGTCAGGAGCCCCCATGCACAGCACAAGCATCCACTTTTTGAGCATGGGTTTCCCCAGAGGAAGGAGAAGAGGTCTCCTCTTTGCAGGCAGTGAAACTAGCAGATCTCTTTGGGGCCTGTTTCAGCTTAGGGAAACATTTCCACCTGTATTTTCTTTAAATCTGAGCTGAACCACAAGTAAATGGTGATACTAGACAATATCCACAACTAGAGATTTTCAGAAGTTAAGATACTGAAAAAAATGTCACCTTTTTCCTGTTCTGGAAAAAAACCTAACAATATTGAGGGAAAATAAATAAAATAAAATTGGATATTTTTTTGCCTCTTCAACACTAAAAGTAGATTAGATATAATTTACTTAGAATTTAGAAACTCCTGCAAGTTAAAACTTTCAAATAAATAAATATTACAGAATGTAAAACATCATGGTACCGTGGCAAGACTGCATGTGAATGCACAACAATTTTTTTTATATTGACACACCCTTACATTAAGGAAAATCTTAAATTGCAAAATAGAAAATTTAGACTCAATCTCTAAACCTTGTGAGCTTACAAATACAATATTACAAAATATATGCAATATTATTATTTCTGTAATACTGTTTTGTAGAACAGAATTGCAGCAAAATACCATCAATTTAACTTTAAATTTCAAAAGATCAAAATCTGTGTGAGAAAAAGTCCTTTCCTTTTTTCTTCTTTTTTTTTTTTTTTTTAATTTTTGATGCTTATTGTAAATTGGGCAATTTTAATATTCAGTTTGGGGAGGGTGCTGGGTCATCTTGTCTAGATTGCGCTTTTGAAAAAAAGTTGGACCAGATGATGCTTGGGTTCTCCTTCCAACTTGCTATTCTATGATAATATGAAGTTATTTCCTTTCCATGGTCAGAACAAGGTCCACTTGCTGACCATCAGGGATTTCTCCCCTGGTGAGAATGTGAAGTTAACATAATACATACATCAGTTGGAATTAACATTTCAAAATTCCTTCTTCAGGGCATCTTTGTGCTTTTACTGATCCTCTTGCCACTCAGTTTGTTCTGCTGGATCTTATGCCATCAGTGAGGGAGTTTTACAGCTTTACATTGGTTTCATTAAGACATGAGCAGAACCAAGGAACTCAATTATTTTCTAGAGAGAGTTTCATATTTAGTAGTTCTCTGACCTGTGCAGTACTTTGGCTGCTTTTGGACTTAGTAACATTTCAAAGCAATGACTTTTATCCACCACACAAAGATTTCCCTCCTTAATCTCTGTACCTGACTCTTCAGCTGATTCCTCTTTCAAAGGTCATTGAATTACCTTGCAGAAAACAGAGCAGACCTTTGGCTACATTCACTGCCTTGATCCTGATCTCCTAGGCTGAAAATCTCAGTTAGAGAGGATGAGAGGGCTGTTGAGTTGCAAAAACTCACAATATCCCTCTTTTATTTGCTTTTGTGATGTTGAAAGGCCAAGGAGACACATTGTAGCCAACAACAGCAAAAATTCCTAGGATTGCTAAAATTCTTCCTAGGAAGGGAAATAATCACAGCATTTCTAAGTACTCCCTGGCTTATTTTAGAATTGCAGCTTTTTGACCATATGCACTTGTATGGATGTGAAAAGTGACTTGAGGTAAACAGAAATCAAATAAAGGTGCTCCAATTTATTATAATTATTGCTGTTCCATGGAACCTATAACTGAAGTTAAGATTTTAAAGTATTTTACTTTATATGGCTCATTGGGTTGAGTTGCAATGAAATTAGAAGAGGGTTGAACAGCTGAGAAAAACCATACATCTTTTTTCACTCCCATGCAAAAGGGCTTTTCACCCTCTGAATAAGCTTCAGTCAACCTCTCAGCTTCACATAATAGGTTCTCTTCAGTTACCAGTTGCTTGCTTGAGAAATTTATTTTTTTTCCAGAGAGAAACATCTAGAAAATGTTGGGAATGTTCAGCCTTTTCTGAGCTGCAAGACAAAGCTAGTGGCCTGCATGATTTGTCTATGGCCATAGAAAGGCAGAGTACTTCAAGCTGATAAAATGAAATATTCTCATATTTTTCCACTGAGCAACTTAGGTAAACTGTTTACCTTAGTGAGTCTTCAGACAACAAAGAACTAGCAGCGGGCTGCAGAACGATGCAAGGAGGAAAATCACATTGTGGAGCCAGAGAGATAAATGGAGTGGAAGGTTGACAAGAGCTTTTTACTTGCCAGTTTTAAAGGACTTTGGGAAGGAAAGACACTTTAAAAATAAGCATTGCTAGGATTCCCTTTCTGTGCTGTCTTTATGCTGCCATGAAATATTTCAGGTTATAACAAAGAAGGGAGTGCAGGAGCAGGGAAAACAGATTGTGTTCTTCTCATGTTCACGTCCCAGCATCTTCCTTGTCCTACTCACAAGCCTCTAACATCTACGTGACATTTTACTGTTTATGCTGGCTGTCCTACCCTAGAGAAGGCAGCATAACACCTACACAGAACATGAACATAACAACCTGGTGCATTTCCACAAGTTTCAGTTCTCCAAGCCCTCTGCTGCCTCCTAGTACATTAGGCAGTGGCATACTGGCTCCTGGCTCCAGCATGCACTGGGCCATTAATACTCCACTTGCTGGGGAAAGAACTGTTTCCATCCACTCATTCTATTGCAGAACTAAAAAGTGTCCTGTTTAGTTTGGAACCACTGTCAGAGCACATTGATGTCCTTCACCCCACCTGCAATGGGGCTGAGTATCAGAAAATTGCCAGCAAGCTTCATTCCCTGAAGGATTTAATGCTGCTGCTGGACATTTAAGCCTGCAGACTTAGCAACAGTTGATATTTTTCTCAACACATGGTTTTAAAGGCCTTAAAAACACCAGCTCAGTTTGTCTTTCTATCCTTCTGAACAGGACCAAACAGCTATGTTGCAGGAAAACCTCTGCCAACTTTCTCCTCCCTAAAGCCATATATAGCTATTAAAAATCACTGTCCCCCATGGCATTTAGGGCTTAATCAATATTTTTCTATTTCTATCACTACCTTTTAATTTGAGTCCACCGAACAATGTTAATTCTTCAAGACTGCAATGTTATATGTCATTACTGTAAAAAGTAGAAATGCAGCTTATTTAAACTAAGGGCCTCACTCTGCCAATAAACATCAAAGTATGTTAAAGTAGATACAAACACAATGCAGATGCCCTGAAAAGGCATCTTGTATTGTCAGGGGAATGGGATAAGGCCTTTGTAGGGCTGATGAGTCTCACAGATTTATAATAATTTGATTTTTTCCTTCAAAGCTCCAAGTCCTGACATCATATGAACATAAAAGAAACAGCTTTCAAAGAAGGTTAATTTCTAGTTTTGTGTATGCAGGATATCATTTTTCAAAAGGATCTTAGAACCAGGTTGTCTATTACAATATGATTATAATTAGCTCATTTTAAGGGCAACATTGCAGCATGTTTTTTTCATATTACATATGAAAAGAAAAACCTCTGTTGAAAAGTCTTGTAAATATTTACTTGTGTAGTGACCTTAAGAAAGATTACAGTGAGGCTAATACATTATTTCTGATGTAAATATAACATTTTGAACCGTATAATTCCTCTAAAATATTGATGCTGAATGCTAATTATAGTGATTCTTTCTTTGATAGGCTAATGTACATCTCAGATTATGTCCCAGGAAAAAATCTGGAGAGGAAGATATGTTCAAACCCGGAGACAGAGAAACCATGCCATGCATGCTTTCTCTGTTCAGAGACAGAGAAACCATGCAAAGACCTTACTTGCTATCTAGAGCTTTCCAGCAGAAATGGAACAGCAAGTAATTTTGAAAGGCCAAAAAGTTGTTAGGAAAAAAAAAACCCAGAAGCTGTGGCACTGTCCTTTCCACTGGTTGAAGGGACACAGGCTAATGCCAGTACTCCCTGGAAGTAAAATCCTACCAGTGGTGGCCAGACTGCAGCCTTTAGTGTGTTGTTACAAACTCTGCCTTTTCCATCTCAAGTATATTCATAGCTGTTTAATAACAAGTGTGTCTTTTAAAAACTCTGTAGAAATGGACAAAGGAGGTAGATTTTCAGTAAAAGTTAATGGGCCTATATTATGGAGGAATACAGAAGCTGTGCCAGCTGTCATTCCGTGGTATAGTTATATATGACACCATATGGAAGAAGAAAAAAAAAGAAAAAATAAAAAGGAAAAGAAAAAGGGGGGGGGAAAGTTAAAAATAATAACAACAACAAAAAAGAAATAAAGAAAAATAAAAAGGAAGGGGGGTTTCTGCACTCTGGATAACATCTCTGTTTAGTGCAATCCTTTCTCTAAAATGCTGTAGAGTCTGGAAGCTGTGCTGCCTGATTCTCTTCTCTGTTATTCCTATTTGTGTGATGCAATTTGCTGCCAGACAAGCCTGCCCTGGGCATCCAGCCGGGCTGGGAGCAGACAGTCCATGCTGGAGTGCTGCTGGATGCTAAGGAGCAGCATTAGCTCTCACCTTCCCTGCTGCTTCTTGGCATGCAGCCTGTTCCCATGACATTATCTGAAGCTGGTTGTGGAGATTTATGGTTTATTTTTTTAGCAATATTTTCAAGCTGTTATCTTCCAACTTGTAGCTACAGGCCTTTATACTCTCAGTCTAGCAAAGGCTCAGCTCTGTAAATCCACTTGTTTAAGATTTCCCTCATGTGTGCACACTGAACACATTGTTAACCTTGACAAGCAGTTAAACACTTAACCAGCACTGCAAAATTTCAGTTCATTTTCAAGTGTTGCAAGCCTTCATTTCTCCTGTCTGTCCTGAAAGCCTGGAATGGTAAGGCAATAAAGAAAGGAATAAAATAGCTAAAGCCAGGAACTTAACTGGTTTATACCTAGGTAGCTCCACCAAGTCAGTGGGGCAATAGATTATACACTGAAAATCTGGCTTTATGTAAAACAAAATATCAGTACTCACTGGTTTTCATAAGTCTACCTGTATTTTATTTATCTTTTATTGTTTTGCTGAGTGTGTATATTTAAAAGAGTGTTGAGGGCTTATTAGTCAATATTGACTTGAATGTGCTTGAGTTGGCATAGCTGCCTTGAATATCTCAGACTAAGACTCATGCCAGTGAGTGTTACATCTTTACAATGGACTGAAAATCCAGGCTCGGATTCTGTATTGCACTATTATGTTCGATAGGGTAAATCAAATGATAGGATTAGAGATGCAGAAGAATAATCTGAAAATGTTCTGAGCCAGGCCTCCCTTCACTGGGTGTGGTACACAAAATGTAACATGCATTTCACATCCTAGTCATAGGCAAATTCTGTAGCCTGAGGTTTTGGATCTGGAAGAGGAAAAGGGAAAATGTTGCTGTAGTGGTTACTGCACAAGTGAAACACCAAACAGAGCATACAAGGATCAAAAATGAGCAGGAAGAACACAAACTTAAACACTCTGCGTACAAAGACTAATTACATAAAATAAAAGCTGGAAAAAATAAAAGAACCAAACGAGGCAGTACAGGAAATTTCTAAAAATGTTGCTGTTGACACTAAAGAAAGACAGAATATTTTGCCTGCAGCTGCAACACAGCTGTCACATCCAAACAAATTAAAACCCTCTGAGGACCAAAAACCATGATAAACTGTAACATTATTTAAGTGAAGCAGTATCTTTTATCTGCATCCCAAGCCAAATACTTATTTAAGGTGCAAAAAAGCATCCTGAGAGGACCCAGAGGCACAAAAGACCCTTCTAGGTCCAGGAAAGCTTAACTACTGATTTTGTGGATGTTACAATACATCCCCTTGCTGTCTTGCTGCCGCTGTAAGAATTTCATGGTTTTCCACCTCCATTTCAAAAGTCCTGATGGGATATTCTGAGGCTGCTGATTTTGGTGACCTAAGCAATCAGAAGGTGCAGATGTACATTTTTAAACTGAGTGCTGCAGTACTGCCTAGCAGCCTGGTTTTCTGCTGCAAGGCCCTTCAGGCAGTACTGTACAAAAAGAGCAGCTGGGCTCTGCATGCTGCTAGAGGTTTGCTCCCAGGAGTGCCCCAGCCTCCCAATCCATCCCAGTCGCACTTGGTTACCAAGAAAGTTTTTGCATTCATTATAAGGTGCTTATCCTGACTTACAAAGCCATTAAAGAGCAGGGCCCAAGTTACCTTTCTGAGTTAGTGACTCTTTACTCTGCTGGTCACAGGCTGAGGTCAACCGGTGCAGGTCTCTGTGCGTGCTCAGTGTGAGCTGCCCCACTTTGGGTGGTCGCTCTTTCAGCCATTGTGTGCATGGCCCCGAGCTCCTGGCGGCACCGGCGCTGTCACCTTCCCTGCGGTCAGG
The DNA here is from genome assembly GCF_000277835.1 of Geospiza fortis. Taxonomy (NCBI): domain Eukaryota; kingdom Metazoa; phylum Chordata; class Aves; order Passeriformes; family Thraupidae; genus Geospiza; species Geospiza fortis. The sequence continues at coordinate 7,667,764 of NW_005054301.1, forward strand.
ATCCACAGGCAGGACATGGGCTCAGCAGCCCTTGGCTGGATGCTCATCATTGTCATTTCTGAGGAGTCCCTGCTAACACTGTTTTTTCAATCATTTCCCTTTAGTATTTTGAGATGTGTCTGCGAGACAGGCACTAAAAAGAATGTTTGCTTTTTTTCCCCCTCTGCCATTCCATTTTTATTTTCTGTTTGCAAATGCAATTCCCCCCCGTGGTACAGCAGGAAAGCATGCATAATGTAACTATGTGAGCACAGCTGAACTTTTCCCTACTCTAAAGAAAACATTTATTATGGACCAAAGCACAGAATAGCTTTACAGAGTACTTCTTTGGTTAAATACATAAAATAAACCAGCTGCTGCTGTAAGGAAGCATAAAATATTTATCAGATTAAGTATAGATCATGCAATTTTATGTTGACTGTTTAGCCTTAAATGCCTACTAAAGCAATGCAACAGATCTGAATTCACAGAAGAAGTCATCCTTTTAAAGCCATTACTATTAATCATTACTTTAAGTTCTGTAAATCTGTTTGATGTTGTCCATAATACATATGATTTTGTGAGCTGAAATTTCAGCTATATTGTTAATCAATAGATGTTTTCGCTGACTGGGTGAAAAACAGAGAAAGGAAACATATTAGGGAAGGAAAAAAAAGAATTAAAAAAAATTTTGAATATGTCTGCTCCAAAAACCATAAAGCAGGTTTTTTTTCTGTGATGCAAGAAATTCCATAAAGTGTGAACTATTATACAAAGGTTGCTCATTATTAAAGGTATGCCACAAAATGTCATGGCAATAGAGTGTTGTCATGGGATAAATATATCTCACTTTGAAATACTCTCTATAAATTCCACAGTCACCACAACTTCCATTTAGCTGCAGAGGGCTGGCAGGAATGTTTTGTTTTAAAATTAATCATCCACTATTCTTCCTTCCTGTCACTAGACTTAAGCACTGCAATATGAGGGAGAAAATCTCGGAAATGTTTTTTTATTCACCCAGTGCCCAAGTCTGGAAGCAGAAAGGGATATTCACAAACCTGATTTGGGGAATATCATAATTTTGAGAAATTCAGTGAAAGCTCTCAGCTGCAGTACCCAAAAAAGTAAGCTGCTCTAACTCAAACAGAACTGATCATTAGGTATTTCAACTGGTTAGCATTTGACCTGCAAAAATCTGCAAAAATCTGTAAAAATATTATCACAAACAAGGGCCGCAGCATTATTAATTCCATGTATTTTAATTTAGGAAGGATGTCAGTTCACAATAAGTCACCAGAGAAGTTAGCAATGATTCAGTTGAGTTTAAAACTGTGTGTGTGGAGCTGACTGCACACTCCTAAAGAAAACAACAATGATGTACAACCTTACGCTGGGATCAGCTTGAAAAAGAGGGCAGAGATGGGGAGGGTCAGCAGTCATTTATTCACTATTAGTTATTGTGTGCTCTTTTAGCCCCTTGGCTTTTTGTACCCTCTGCCTCCTGAGCCTGTGTGTTCAGGATTTGTCTGATGCCTCAGCTGGCACCTTCTCTGACAAACCTGCCAGGGGATTTGTTGGCTGTTTTTGTAGGGCATGAAGCAGAGTCAGATTCTGCCCTGTCTCTACACCCACAAGGATTAAATTGCCCTCTAGTGCACGCTGCCCCTGCCCACAGCAATCTCAAGGGGACTACATAACTCTGAAACATCATGCAAGTCCACTCAAGGTCAAAAAACCCCAAAAAGCACATCTGTGAGCATTCACAAAGATTAATTTCTAACAAGGCAGCAGGTTGTGTGCTCAGCAGTTGAGCATTGCCATGAAGTTGTGCTGGGAGAGGAACATGAGGACAAGTGGGGGTGAAGTGGTGTGGAAGCAAATTGGATTTATCTACGTCGTTAATTGCTGCCCATAAGTAAAAATTAGCTTTTCCTTTTTTAACAGTACCAGTGCCTGGCTGAAAACTTTATGAGCAATTGCTTCTGGCTTTTTTTATGGGAGCTCCAGCAGCTCACATTTTGGAAGCTGTTACTTAATATGATGTCACTGGCTCTGCAGGTGAGTAAAACACCCAAATAACTTTTCTTTTGAAATGTTCTTGCAGCAGCTGTTTCAACATATGAATCATAACTTCTTTGCCTTAACAACTGCAGCCATTTGAATAGCTTCACTGAACAAAAGCATGACACACACAAATCCAGAATGAAACACAAATGTTTCCATGACATACCTGTTTCCACAAACTCATACGAGTGATTATTTAGAATTTTTTAAGGCATTTTATGTAGTTAATTCACTATGTGGATTCCCAACCATCACATCACATACAACTACAGCAGTTGTTAAAGAAACCTGATTTAGTAGAATCTGACCCTATTTCAAAGGCAAGGAAATAGATCAAGGAAGCACAAAGCTGTATGGGATAAAAGTGGCAGAACTAAACTACATTTCAGAATTTCCTCCATCCTCATCTAGCACATCTCCTTTAGATTATGTTACTTTATTACTCAAGCTGGATTTTGACAATTGCTGTGCAAATGAACTTTTGAGAAAATAACTTGAGGGGATACTACATGTAAAGTAGCTGCATAAACTGATTTTCTTTTTTTAGTTAAATGACTACATTTCTGCCTCTGCCCCAAACTAGATCTGCCTCATCGGAGTCCTCATTGCCCTTTGGGGCTACATTGATATAACATGACAGCTAAATGAGAACCAGATCTTTTAAAGCCTAGCTGCTCTGTTTTGATTACTTAGGTTGGAAAAAACCTCTAAGGTCATTGGCTCCAACCATTACTCCAGCATTGCCAAGGCCACCCTTAAACCATGTCCCTCAGTGCTGCATCTACACGTCTTCTAAATACCTCCAGTGACTCCAACACTTCTCTGGGCATACTGTTCTACTGCTTGACAATCCTTTCATTTAAGTAATTTTCCTAAGATCTTCTAAAACTCCTCTGGTGCAACTTGAGGCCACTTCCTCTTGTCCTATAACTTGCTTCTTGTGAGAAGAGACAGATGTCCAGGTCACTGTGACCTCCTTTCAGGTAGTTGTAGAGAGTGATAAGGTTATGCATTCCCTCCACTGCTTCTCATCAGACTTGCACGCCAGACCCTTCGCCAGCTTTGTTGCCCTTCTCTGCATTTATTCCAGCACCTCGGTGTCCTTCTTGTTTAGTGAGGGACCCAAAACCGAGCACAGGATTTGAGGTGTGACCTCACCAGTGACAAACATAGGGGGAGGATTGCTTCCCTACTCCGGCTGACCACACTGTTTCTGGTACAAGCCAGGAAAATTATTAATGGCATTTAAGAAAGTGTGACAGGATAGAAAAATTACTACAGGTTCTCCTGGCTTCTTAATGCAACCTCTGATGATACAGGATGTTCAGAGGATGTTCAGTGAAAATTATAAAGGGACCTTTTAGAATCCTGCAATTTTGCCAATTTTATTCTAATAATTTGGTAGAATTTCACTAATAGAGATATTTATCAGAACTTAATGACTACTTTAAAATGTAAGCAATACAACATAGTGTAGAACAAGGAATTACACATTGATATCAAGTATATATCCTTCTAAATGATCCAAAGCACAAAATACCTTTTGTTATTATGAAGATCTGTTGAATGTGATGGCATTGGTCAACAGGACAGCTTTTCCCAAGGAAACTTTTGTCCTCTATTGCAGCTTCTCAGTAACTGCTTAAGGACTTCCCTTCTGTCTTACCACTCCCCTTGTTTTTCTAGCAGCACCCAGTTTTGGAGCCAGATTCTCAAGAGGTTTTAGGCACCTAATTCCCTGTGAAGCAAAGAGTGGTTAGAAGCCTAAATGCAAGGTGTATCTGGGTCAAGGTCTCTGCCTCTGCCTGAGTAGCCCCTTTCAAGGTCATTGAAGCTACTGGCTGCCCCTGAGCTCCAGATGAGCCATCTCCACCCAGGAGCCTGAGCATCTTACACAGGGGTGTTACCCAGGAAGGAGAAGAGGCCACATGCTCCAGATGGAAGCTGAACCTGGGCCCAAGATTATGCCCTGAGGGGCAAGCTTTACCCCTCAGCTGGAACCTGCCTCTCTGTACATCCCGTGAAGGCTGAAAGTGCAGGATAAAAGCAGAGCAAAGAGACAAATGGCATTGCAGAGGTGGTAGGTACAGAGCTTGTATTCCAGCCAGCTCTTAACAGAGCAACTGCTGCAGTTTCACGAGCCAAATAACCCCAGTGGGAAGAAAAAGCCCCATCCCCTCAGTCTTTCCTGGGAGCTAAGCTTCAAGGAGCCCAAAAGAAGGAAAGCACAAGCATCTGGGGAGCCCTGCTCATGTTGTCTACACCAGTTTGGCTCAGCACAAACTAGTCCCGAACTAACTTACAGAGCAATGGGGGGTTGTCCCTTGCTGCTTCTCTTTCAATCACCTTGCAAAATATTGAAAGAAATCGTCACACAAAGCAAATGAAAAACTCAGTCCTGAATCCTCCACTGCTGTGGGACATCCGTGTTTCAAGGAGCAAAGTCTCTTGTTTAAATGCAGAATGGAGAATGGAGGGCTTCATAAAAAGTGTAAATCTTAGATAACATACTTTGGACATATCAGATTTAATAATTATTATTTATTTTAAATTAACAAGCTCTGGAGAAAAAAAACAAACAACAACAAAAAACTACAAAGCAAAACAAAAAAAAACCCAGCAAAATAAAACTGATAGGAAAACAGTTCATTATTTTGGTGGCATTTTTGGTGGGATGGGAGTTAGTGCACTAGAGAACAAGCATCTTCAAAATTTGCTACAAAAGAAAGTTTATTTTGTTTGTTGAAGCCTTTAATAGGTTAAAGTCGATGTATTTAGTCATTAAAAAAAAGAAATAAAGGAGCTGGTGCAGGTTGTTCAGATGTATCAAGAAATGTGCACAGCAAATTTCAATATTCTACAAGGAAAGAGAGACAAATACAACATACAGAAGTACATAGAAATCAGTTTTCCTGTAAGGTATTACAATATTCCATGTCTTCCACAGTCTTGCCCTAATTAGAATGTGTATTACAATGAGTATCCGCTGCAAAGCAAAAAGACAAATAAGGAGTTATATTAATTTTCAAAGTATAAAACTGGTTTGTAGTTGAGAAGGAAAGATAGAAGATACTATTTTCAGATAATGAAGGAAAATGGTGCAAAGTTATGGGAAAATCCATTATTGGGAAAAAATGAAGTAAAGAATTATTTGTTTTTCACATAAAAGTTGGAGTTTTGCCTGTTTTAATTTTTTTTTTTACTTTTGCCTGCTTAAAAATACATTCCAAAATCCAGATTAAATTATGTGAGATCAGGTTTTCATTTCAGTCACTTCAGAGTATTGCATTTAACGCCCCTGCCGATACACTATGGAGAGATCCTCCTTAAAGCCGGGACTACACCAATCAGAGCCTGACGGACTCTGTGTTGATAATATTTTCTTTTCCTTTTTTTTTCCCTTTCACTCCTCCTCTATGAAAGTGTAGGGCCGACCAACTGGTGTAGGAAAATACTTGATTTCTGCATCTCACATACATCGATTTGGTCAATCTGCTTTGCGATCCTCCACTGAGCATAGTAAATGAACCCATTCAAGTAGGAAGGGGGGAAAAAAAAGGAATTATAGAAAAAGCCGCTATTTTCTGAGGTGGTCGGAGGTGTTTTTGCAGCGGGGGCTGGTAAGGCCGCGATGCCCTCAGCGGGCCGGGCTCCCCGGGATGCCCTCAGCGGGCCGGGCTCCCCGGGATGCCCTCAGCGGGCCGGGC
>NW_005054301.1:7673547-7675863 GCF_000277835.1 Geospiza fortis
GGTGCCCGTCTTCCCCCGCCCCCAGCCTGTCTCTCATGAGCCGCAGTCACAGGTGGCCGCCGGCGAATGAGCTGAAAAGCGGGCTGCGTCCAGTGTGAAAACAAGCAAAGATTTTTAAAAAAAAATTTTAAGCCCCTTGGAAAGGTGAAAATTCATTTAAATAGGCGAGGGCCTGGGAGGAACGAAGTGTTTCTGTGGATTTATCTGGAGGGGTGAGGTGCTCGGGCACACGCAGCCATCCCCTACGGGCCCACGAAGGCCAACAAGGTCTCACCCCGTGGGCCCGCAGAGACGGGCCCACATGGCGGGACGGATCCTGCCACAGGAGCCCAGCGCATCTGCGGGCGGAGCACACCGTGGGCCCTGCCGCGTACTTCTTACAGCCCCGGAGAAACGATTGCCCGCCTCTTCCCCGTGGATACCGCCGGGGCGGCTCTCGGTGGGACGCCGAAGCGGCCGGTACAGAGAGGTGAGCGGCAAACCCACCTCTCGGTGCAAGGATGCCTCCCCACGGGAACGGCAGCTCCAGCGTCCCACGGGGAGACACGCGGAGTCTGGCGGGAGAGAGTGAAATCTGAACCGGCAAACCCCGAAAAGAGGCCGGGCAGCCAGAGCTGAAAAGCGCCCAAGTCTGTCTCAAGCAAATCAAGAGATGAAACATTTCAGGTTATTACGTTCTGCCTTTGAAGCAAACCGTTTCCCGCAGATAACAATGCGTAGGTATATTTAGACAGCTCGGCTCGTCCAAGGGGAATGTGTCTTGCGCTATTTGAGAAAAAAACTCTAAGAGTAAGTGCAAATATTTGACGCTGAAGAGCTCTTAAGGCTTGAAGAGTACCATTTACTTATTTCTACACATCAGTGTGGGCTTAGGATGTTAAATAGATTAAAAGGCTAAGAGAGGTCACTGAAGTAGACTCTCTTTCTCTCGTCCTGACTTTTTTTCCTTGCAAAGTTTTTGCACTTTCTTTCGAGTGTCCTTGGCAAACTCCTCTTAAGAGCCACCTCGGATACTGTATAAGTTTGCGGCGCTCTGAACCACGGCCCCCTCCCCTGCTCTGGTCGACCCTCCCGAAGCTCCTCTCCTGCGCAGGCATTCAGCAAATATTTGCCTGTGGGGTCAAGATATTAATAAGAACTTTTCGGTCGCCTTTTATAGCCGGGGCGCTCGGGAGCGCGGGGCAGCGGCGGCGCTGCGGGCCGGGCCTGGGCAGGTGAGCGCGGCCGTACCTGGCAGCGGGGGGGGCCGTGCCCCTGTCCCCCCGCCGGACCTGGGCTGCCCCGGCTGTGACACGGGCACTCGGGGCCCAAGGGGACACAGGGGCGACCGCGGGACTAGCCGCTCCGCCGAGGACGGACACGTCGTTTCAATTTAATCTCATTTAAAAAGACGTAACTAATAAATTTGTATGGACGGGGCTGCCGGAGACGTAAAGCAGAGTCGATAGTGGTTCAATCCCATTGAACCCTATTGAAAACCATGACAACAAGGAACAAGCTCCGATTTATCCCGGAGAGTTAAAGCACATTGTGGGAAGGCGTCAATCACCTATTATTCCAGATCTGAACAAATGCAAAATCTTGACTGGAACAAATGCTTCCAACAGGTCCGGGACATAGGGCTACATTTCCCTTTTGTTCACGGCCTAGCAGTTGGCATGTATTTGTGCTCCCCTCGCTCCGACCACCCAGGACGGCTGGGAGGCTGTGCTCGGAGCTGGGAGATAACTACTGTCACCAGGCACGCTTGATAGGTGGCTGCAGTAATCACGGCCTGGGAATCGTTTATATGGAGCCTGTCCAGTCCCGAAGAAATATGCGGGAAGGTGGCCAAATGAAGCCTTGTGCCCCGTTCATCTCGCCCACAAATCTCGCCGATATAAATCTCACCTCTCCCTCGCCGCTGTAGCTCATTGACATTTTCCCCGGGAATTGTAACTGCTCCCGGAGGCGACACCCAGACCAGGGCGGGGAGGGGCGGTCGCGGCCGGGGGCACGCGGGCAGCAGGTCTGGGGGACGAGAGAGGGGCTGGATAGATATAATCTATGCACAATAGCTTATAGACGCCTGTTTGGACAGGGAAATAAGAACCGACAAAGCGGCCGGAGAGAAGGGTATCTCCGCGTGTGTCTGAGTTTCCCTTTGCAGGCCCGCAGGGCACCGCCGCAGGGGTTCGCGACGTTCCCCCGTCGGGGATGCGCTGTGAGAGCCTCGGCCCGCGTTCAAAGGAAAGCTGATCTGCTGGGGAGAGCCTGGGTGTCTCCTTCTTTCCAGCCTTGGCTCCATCCAGCCGGACTGGCCTCCCGCTGCTTTCC
>NW_005054301.1:7676131-7678504 GCF_000277835.1 Geospiza fortis
GCGCGCCTGCCGCGGGCCGCCCCCGACCCGTGCCCAGACAGTGTCAGCGCCCTCCTCCCGGGGAGCGCCGGTCCTCGGCTTCCTTTGCTGCCTCTTTCGGCAGATGAAGCGGCGGTCGGCAGGGACGGCGCGGATAAATAGACGCGCTGTGTTTGATCTTTTCTCCCCTTCCGCAGCTGGAGTCGTTTCAGTCACTCACACACCCCGCCCGATGAGATATTCCCTGGGTTAGTGATGAAAAAAAAAATAACCACCCCTATCCTCCTCCTGACTCTTCCTTATGGACCGAGTATGCCAATCTCCCGCTATCATCTTTCTCGAGAATAAGGTGCATCTTCCATCTACCGTGCCCAGGAGACGCAAAAAACCCCATCCCAGAGATCTCATTCCTTAATGCACACACTCGCCAGCCCTCCCCGCCGAGAGCCCAGTCGAGGTGTGAAAAATGCCCCGTTGAGGGTAGGAAACCTGCCAACAACAAGAAGAGAATTTGAGGTAGCACTGCAAACAGCCCGACAAATAAAACAAATAACGACTTAAATTCCATCCAGATTTAAAGAAAGAGGCAAGAGAGGGGGGGGAAATAAAGAGGGAGAAGTGGGGAGGGGGCTCTCGGCATGCTCTGCGGATGTCCTGGGAGGATTCACTTTGTCTGCGGATAGAAGGGACGCTGGTGGCTTCGGTGGCGGATGGAGGGGGGTGGTTGTTGGTCATCCACATGCCACCCAAGATGTTATTCACTGCTAACAATTACCATTATCTGTCCCCACTTTTGGCTAATCAGACAGAATATGTAATGATGACGCCTGTTTCCTGCTGTCTTTGGGAGGTAACGGGTTATTCTCTCATGGGGGTGGCGGGAGGGGGGGTTACACCTACTCCCATTAGGGCTTTAGCACTTGACTAATTCAGGTACTTAGCATCCTATAGACAGGGACGGTTTGAAAGCAGGCAGTGTTTGCAGTGGGGAGGACTGTTTATATAAACAGGACACCTCTGTAAACGACACTAATATTTGGGGTTAGGTGGCGATGGAAAGGAAGGTCCTCTCGAGCCGAGAGATTCCCCACTAACTGGACGCAATCCTTTCCTGGCAGCTTTTAAGGAAGGGGGCTCGGTTTGGGGTGATATTTTTTGGGGGGTGTGTGCACAACCTACCATGGCCACATCTGGGAGGATCAGTTTTACAGTGAGGAGCATTTTGGATTTACCAGAGCAGGATGCTAATAGCATAAAGCAAGCCTCTGACCATCGCCACTCAGCGGAGAACTACACCGGCTCGCCGTATCGAGGGTGGATAGAAACAGACAGAAATCACTATCCCTGTGAGTATAAAATGGACAGGAATTCACCACCTCCGCACAATTATCTTTTATTTGTTTCCCCCCATTCCTTTGACGAAGATGCGAAGCAGCGAATTGACAGTGTACATAGCCTACAGGATCGAGGGAGTCCAGGCTGGGAATTTTATAAAATATTACTGAATTGCAACAACGAATAAGCAGAAATGTCCCGGGCACGATCTTAAGACAGAAAAAGATGGGTTGGGTGTTGTTGTGGGTTATTTTGGGAGGCTTTTTGGGGGTTTTTGGTAGATCAGTGCATATTCCCAGCTATGGCAGAAACCAAAATCTCAGGCTGCGTCCACCTTTCTCTGTGCGCTTATCGTTTAAGCCTACTGCCCGGATTAGTTTTTTACCCCCGTTCCACTGTTGCAAGAAAACCTGTCTTTTTGTGCTGAAGGGTTTGGGGCCACCCCACGCTCCGCAGAGGAAAGCTGAGCACCCCCGTGCCTCGCCTCCCCGAGCTGCCGCCTAGACCCACGCACCTGCCAGCGCGGCGGCCGGGCTCCAGCTCGCAAACCCAGCTGTGCAGCATATGGGTCGCACCTCGCACACATGAATTGTGCCACAGATATACGGTGTTTATTGTATGCCTGTGTATACAGGGTCCGCATCGTCCTTTGAATGGGTGCGGGAACACCCCCGGGATAGGTTAAATATTAAGGTAATCGAGCGGCGAGAGAAAAGCAGTTATGAAAGGACCGGGGAGTCCCATATTCCGTTTCAGTACCCAGGGAACACAGGGCTGCAGCCCGCAATCCCCGGGCTGTGCGTGGCGAAGCGGCCGTGCCCCTGCTGGGATTGCCGGCGGGGAAAAGCGGGTTTCAGCCCGGACGACAGCCCGCTCCGTGCCGTGGGCACGGTTTCATGTGTTCGTGGGGTTAGCTCACATTTCTCCTTGACCGTTGGGATTAATCCGGCCCGGTAGACAGACGGGGCTCTCCCTGCGAGAGGCGTTTCAGCTCTCGGCGGCCTCCTCGATGCCTGCCGCGCTCCCCGGCCCCGGCTGCTCCCCGGCTCTCACCCCCTC
>NW_005054301.1:7679157-7688590 GCF_000277835.1 Geospiza fortis
CCGGGGCCACGCTCCCTTACACCGGCCTCACCCGAGGGCGAGGATGCCGCGTGAGGCGCGAATTTTGTAAAACCTCCGCTCCTCCTCCTCCTGTTCGAGAGATTCCTTTTTAAAAATTAATGAACATCCTAGTGACCTAGTGTGTTTTAAAGTAGCTGACTCTTCCAGTGACTAATAAAATGATTTTTGGCAAATAAAATTTTCCCGGTGGAGAAGTGTAGTTTTGACGATTGGGATCTGTTTCGTAGGATTGCCTCCTGTGCTATAAAATCTTAAATACTTGTCTCAATATCTCCAGTCAAATTTGACTTTCGACTTCTTTTATTTTATCCATATGAGCCCGTAAACGGCAAATAAATTTTGCTGCAAGCATCTCACTGTAAATGCGGCCGTAATTCCTACGGGAAGCGTGAGCCCAGAGTCTCCCGCTCTGGCGACTCCCGCTCCCACGACTTTGCGTTTTAAGCGGCGATGTCTTCCATAGAGGCACTAAGGCAGGATCCAGAACTAAGCCGATCTTTCCGTTAGCCTGAAACCGTTGCAAATTTCGACTGGGGAAGGATAGTCAAGAAAATTATGTTTTGAAACTATTTGATAAACTAATGTTTTTATTGGTTTGGGGTGAAAATAATAATAATATATGTTATCTGCCAACCGCCAATGGGGAAACACCCTATAAAACTCCCTACAAAGCTAAATCCAGATCCCTGAAATATGGACTAGACCGGCTGCTTCCACCCCTCCGACGGCACCTGCAGACCACGAACGCTGAGGGAATATTTGGGGCAAAGACCCCACGGGGACTGATGCAGACAGCGTGGCCGCCGAGGAAAAGGTGTCGACGGAAAGGGACCCGCAGAAGATATTTAAGTGGGGATTTTATTATGTATATTCTTTTATTTATTCCCTGGAAGGGGATAATTTTGGACGCGGTATGCCCCTGGGATGTGGTGTGCTGCCTACACATCCCGGGGAGCGCACGGAGAGCGAGGCTGGGAGGTGCTGCCGTCGCGGATGAGGAGGCGACTAAAAGCACGCACCAGTTTCCGTGGGTGATTTCGGCCGCCTCCCGAGCCGGAATGGCCCCGCTCTCCTCCCAGCTCTGCCTTACCCCGGGGCTTCGCACCCTCCACCTGGGCGGCTCGGTGTCGCCTCTGTCCTCGGTGCGGGAGGATCAGACCCAGCTGCAGTGAGGACAGGCAGGGAGAGCGAAGGGCCGCCACTCCTCCCACCTACATCTCCTTCCCTGCTTGGGCAGGAGGCCGTGTGCCAAGACGGAGGCAGAGCGGATCAGCCCTCCGGGCTGTGCGGGAAGGACCTGGGGAAACATAGCTTCTGTGTCACCTGGGATTGGTTTTATTGTTTGGCTGCTTGGTTGTTGGGTTTTGATTTTTTGTTGTTGTTGTTGTCCTTCCCCCGCCCCTTTCCCTTTATTTTTCCTCCTGCCATCCGAAATCTTTTTTTTTCGTCTCAGCTGCTGGCCACCTTGTCTCCCATATGGATGGGGTTATCTTAGAAGAATCTCCCAGAGAATCGCTCCTTAAACCTCCTTTTGTCTTGGAGGTTGAAAAGAGCATTGTTGTGCATGAAAAGGACCTAGACAAAATCCGCACTGTTTCGATTCAGGACTGTTTAATCAGTCCCTAGTGACAATTTTATGGGTTTTAGGCGGTACAATAGCATCTTTTAAAACCTTGTGGCCTTCATGAAAACAAAGGGCTTGAATTTTATGGGCTTACAACTCCAATTAGAACAGTGCCAATGTGTATGGGAGATTATCAAATTTGTATCATAAAACCCCTCTAATAATAAATGATTACTGGAAGCTGGGGAGGGGCGGGGGGTAAAAGGACCCAGACTTCAAGCAATGGACTTCGTCGCATGTAGTTTTAAAAGTACAGATGCTGCCCTCCATTTTAACCCTTTGCGAGCCAGCTATGCAGTAGGATCATCTGTGAAAATAGTGTGATAACGTCATTAGAAAAGGAAACAAAGACAACGGGACAAGACTGCTCCTCCTCGGCGCAAATCCACCCTCCGTCAGCTTGCCGAGTGCTTGCAGCATCTCACCTGGAAGGGTCCTTCCCTGGCTCCTCATTCATCTGAGCTGCTGTCCTGTTCAGGAGCCCACACACGGCCATAGGAAGGCTCTGCAGAATAGGAGGGCTTCCTTAAATTACCGCTTTTATGAGCTGCTGTACACCCGGGTAATGACAGGGGATGTCCCTTCCCAATCCCAGGTTGCAGTGATTTTCTCTGATCACCCTCTGCAATGTCACCTGTTGTGGGTTTCTTCACAAAAAAAATGTGTGATTTGTGAGTGTTGCTTTTTACCAAGCCCAGGGAATGGGAAAGATGCAATTCTGGGGCACCGAGAAAGGTTGATGAGGTGGTCTTGCAGGGTGAGTGACGGCAGCTCAACAGGGGTGCAGGGAAGATGGCAGAGTCATGTTCAAGCATGGAGAAAAGCCCCCTTATTTTAATGTATCCAAGTAGAAAGGAGAATGTATCAATGAGGCAATTCAATAGTCTGTAGAGATTTACAGTAAAGAAAAAGTCTTGTGAAGAGGATAGGGTGGGACTGAAACTATTACTTTTTCCCGACAGAAACAAATTAATCTGTCTAAATTTTAAGCACATTTAGCAAGGAAAGTAGTTAACTTTACCAATGGTTAAACTGTATATAGGAGACACTTCTTAACAAGCGCCATTGATAACAGCTTTAGGGCAAGAGAAGCTTAGCACCTTTCAGTGTAGTTTCTGTTACTTTGACTTGTTTTTGATAAGGCACGAAATCATCTCAGTTGTGGGTTTGGATTTTTTTGCCTCCTCCTCAAAGGGATGAACGCACAGTTTCTGCTTTTCTCTTTATTTTTCTCCACCAAGTCTCATTGTTACTTTCACTCTGCAAACAGGCCTGTGAATTTCACTGAAACTAATGAATAAGCATACCATGATCAAGACCTAATGCCATCTTCAGCTAATGAAAAGCATTGCTAACATCTACAAACATATTCCTGTGTGCTTTATTCTTAGTTAGTAAATAAACTATTGACTTTGCAAAGGCGCAGTCCTATTTCAGTGGGAGCCCCTGGCACATGTTTGCTAACTTACAACTAAGACATTAAAACAAGTCACCAGATTGCCTCTATTTTTTGGACAATAGTTCTGAAATAGCATATGATCCAACTTCTTTGTGATATTTCATGAACAAGTTGAGCGTGCCCCTGCCAATGCACATTCATCATTTATCTTTGTATATAAACACATCATGCATTTTAAAAATTACAACAGATGAAAAACCACCTCTGAAGCAGAGCTCTGCCATGCTGCAAATTCTCTTGTCACTGACTTAGGAAAGGCTCCTGGTAGCCGTGCAATATCTATGTCTTGGTTAATGAACCATCTGGAGTGTGTTGATATCTAAGTGCAGGTCAGGTCTGTCGAAACTTTTGGAGTTTTATACCCCTGTACCTCATAGCATTTGATAGGAATAGGCCTTCCACCCTTGCTGAGAGCCCAGCTGATGCTCTAGGGTCACAGTGAGCTCACTTTGCTTTCAGAAACTGGTGGTGTCCAACTCTATTTGTGGAGAAGCCCAGTTCTGTCTCTCCCTGTACTCAATGAACTGCAACCTTCAGAAGTTGCAGTTCACTGTTTAAGATTGTGTCTTACTGGACTTGAGTCCCCGGCAGCTGTTGCTTCTTGGGAGATGGGAACAGCTAAGACACAAGGAGGAAGGAGGAGGAAGAGGGGTTGTTCAGAGCTCTGGAATTTGTTTTCCCCAGTACCTGGGGAATGGGGAACTGTCTGATGAACACTTGCCTGCCCATGAGAAGAAGTGAATTGTTTTGCTTTGTTTGTGTGAGTGACTTTTGTTTCCCCTCTTAAACTGCCTTTGTCTCAACCCATGAATTTTCTCACTTTTTCCTTTTAATTCCCTCCCCCATCCCTCAGTGGCAGAATGTGTGGTGCTTAGTTGCTGGCTGGAGTTAAACCATGGCACTCAGTTTAAAGAGAACTTCCTGTGGGAAAGGAGGCAATGGGTGGAGAGTTACCCATAGCAGAAAAGTTGCTTTATGCTCCTCAGGCATGGAGCTCAAGTAACACTCAGGAGCAGAGGAGCTCAGATCAACAGTAACACTATTAAAATTATTTAAAAAACCACACATCTACTGGGTGTAACAAGCCAAAAGAGATCTCTGTCTGTCACCAAGCACAGATTACTGAGCTATGAGATCAGGTTGCTTTTTTTTGTATTCAGGCCCACAATTGCCTTCTAAATGATGAAGGAAATCAGCTCTCTAGACCAAGGATGTTGGCAGTTTTCATCCTATTTTCTCCAGCGCTTTTCTATTTAAAAGAGGTCATAAAGTGTTCTGGAAAAAGCAAAAATCTCTCCAGGACACGGCTACAACTTTTTTAATATTCAGGACCGACATGGAGAAAAGTCCATTTTTGACATCCACTGGTTTCAGGCTACCTTCCTGAATAAAAGGAGAGACAAACATTTACTTCTTAACAGACCTTTGCTGAATCTAATTCTTAAACTTCAGAGTTAGATACCCTCTTCAGAATCTCACGGAATTTGATTCCAGATGAGTAATACTTAAAAAGAGAAAAGAAATGGAGAGACACAGCAAAAAGACATAGGAAAACCAATAGGATGTATTTTCAGGGGACTGTCCTTGCTGCTTTTGAACAGTCAGGGGCATCTCCCATGCAGGACAGCCCTGTTCATTAGTTCATCATGTGGACAACAGTGATTTCTTGATATTCCCACAGTGTTTGACTTCACAATATTTTTTGGCAGGAAGCATCTGACTTTTTACACTGACAATGCAGTTTTAAGTCCTTATTTTCCTGTTTGAGTTGGTGGCGGTTTTGGTACTAAGGTAATGGCTTTATGATATTCAACACTAATCATGATTTTACTAAGTCATAAATATAGCCACTTAAAAATAAAATATTGATCTGGAGAGAAAAAAAACCTCCTGTTGTTTGTGTGCATTCATGTAGAGCTCCTAATTGGACACATCTGCTCTCTGCAAAATGCAGTATCATCCATGATGATTGCTTTGCCATCACACTTCAGAAAACTCCTCTTCTGCTGTTTGCTGGGCCTGTTTGGGAGGTCCTCATGATCTCTTCCATTTCTCTGTTGCTTTCAGGGAGTTTCCTGCTATCAGATATCCTTCTATGCTATTTGTGTGCACAGTTAAAAGGCAGATGTGACTGTTTTTACTCAGATTTTCCCTTTACTTCTGCTACACTGGCCTCAGGATGCCACTGTTGGTATCTTTAATGTTGAAATTCTGCCTCCATCACCAAGTATTTCCCCTGTCCATGGTTTACCTGCCTTCTACTGGTGGCTGAGATGGTGTCAATATTCTTTCCTCCCTCATATTTTCTTTTTAAGCCAGTAATTTAGCACTCTATTTTCTTCCCCCATGCCTAATATAATGATCTTGGGAAAATAATTTTACTACTGTGCAATTTTCAACTCAGACAGTTTTCCAGGTCACAGATTGCTGAAATCAAAAATATGTAATAGGGAAAAACCAAGAATAAGTGAGGAACCATTGGACGGGATAACAGTATTCACTGATGGTTCAGGAAAAACTCATAAATCAGTAATCATGTGGCAGAATTCAGTCACAGGGGAATGGGACTCAGATGTAAAAATAGTCCAAGGTTCACCACAAATTGTGGAATTGGCAGCAGTTGTCAGGGTCTTTCAATTGTTTCAGCAACCTCTCAATGTGATCACAGATTCAGATGTGTTGCGAATGTGGTCAAACGATTGGAAGGTTCGCTTTTTGAGAAAAAAAAAAAACCAAACCACAATGACATCTTGTATTCATACTTATCATGTATGAAAACACTGCTGGAAAACAGGGAACACAAATATTTCATCACTCACATTAAGGTACACTTGTCCCTTCCAGGATTTTTAGCAGAAGGGAATGCCCAGGCAGACAAGTTAACCATGGTCATTTCACAGACTTTACTGGATATTTTTGAGCAGGCAAAGTTGAGCCATGCATTTTTTCATCAAATGCACAAGCACTGACGGAATCCTTTCGCATCTCAAAAAGCCAGGCTAGGAAAATCATTAGTGCTTGTCCAGACTGTCAGCTTGTGCAGCCACCTGCTTCCACAGGAGCAGTCAATCCACCAATTCTCAGGCATTTTTTCTAACACTACCCAGGCAAAACTAAGGGAGAATCCTTTAGTTTTGATCAGAAATCCAGAAACAGGACAGATTGAAGGCCCTCTCAAACTAATCACGTGGGGCAAGGGTTTAGCTTGTGTTTCCACAGGGTGAGGTCCAAAGAGGGTGTTGGCGAGACACGTGAAGCCCTACAGGACTCGGACACAGGAAGACACAGATCCTGGAAGCAAAGAGGTGAGCGCGCAGACAGAGGCAGAAGACAAGACCGTGGACATCTCCTTGAACAACACATAAAGGGTTCAAGGACTTGGGGTTTCTCTCAGGGGCTTGGGTGTCACAGCATGGCAAAGCTTCTCACAAGGAGTGAAGCCATGAGCTTGAGATTTGATCAGGTACTGCTCAGGTGCCTCATTCTTCCATCTATTGCCTTAGGCAGTGGAGCAGATTTCCCCATGGTTCAGCCAAAACAAAAAGTTTGGGAAACTTTGGCCAGTGCAGCAGGTTTAGACAGCATCTGCTTGACACGTTCAAGGCCAGGGAAACCATTTTCAACATGCTTGGTGGGCTTGCCAGTGAATGAATGGCCAATTCAAAAAAATACCCCTATAAAGATTTCACAGGTCATTTCAAATCCTGTAAATGAATGGCATCTTTGGACACAGTTCCTCTCTGTGGCTCCTTTTAAACCTGAGGAACTGGAAATTCTTGGGTCAACAAAAATGAATTTTTGTATAAAATTCGAACTTCCGGAAGTGACACAAACAGAAAATAAGACAATCAATGTCACTCCAAATCATCCTTTTTATAGAAATGCATCTGCTTGGTGCAAATACACCAAGGTGACAGCCAAAGCATCACTCCAGGTTCCAGCACAATTACCACAGGGAGTCTTTTTCATTTGTGGGGACAGAATTTGGCCTGCTGTCCCTACAAATGTCAAAGGTGGTCCATGCAGCATTGGAAGAATTTCATTGCTAACATCCGATATGAGAATTTTTTAAAGAGCAAAAAATAAGGGGAAAAGATCAGTGGAACAATACAGTCCAAATTGTGATGATAATGTACACACATGGGACAGGGCTCGGAGAATTGCAGTTGCAATTTTCTCCTCACAGACAGCATCAGGGGTGGCCTTGACTCAATTGGATCATATGGGTTACTGGCTGAGCAAGCATGCTCGAGTTGTTTCTCTTACACTGAGTGAAATGTTAACAGACATCAACAGTGTAAGACCAACAACCCTCCAAAACAGAGCAGCAATTGACTACCTGCTGGTGGCACACGGACACAGGTGTGAAGAATTTGAAGGGATGTGCTGCATGAACATGTCAGATCATTCAAAATTGATTCATGAAAACATCAAAAAGTTACAAGAAAGCATTAACAAACTTGGGGAGGTCGCTGGATCCTGGATGGATGATGTGGTTGGATTTTTTATCCTTTCACCATTGTGGAAGGAAATTTTAAAGGTAGGTTGTTACATTTTGATAGGGCTTGTGGTTCTTCTGCTCATTTTACCATACATCTTTGTGTGCATGCGGTGGGCCATGAACAAAGTTGCAAAAGAGGTGGTTTTGGTGCAAAGAGAGGGGGGGGATGTCAGGACCCAGGACATCCCTGTGGTAATTGTGCTGGAACTTGGAGTGATGCTTTGGCTGCCATCTTGGTGTATTTGCACCAAGCAGATGCATTTCTATAGAAAGGATGATTTGGAGTGGCATTGATTGTCTTATTTTCTGTTTGTGTCACTTCCAGAAGTTTGAATTTTATACAAAAATTCATTTTTGTTGACCCAAGAATTTCCAGTGGCGTCCCTGGATGGGCAAGAGGAAATCTGAGCAAAGGGAAGGCAAAGATGTTAAAGACTCTCCCAAGAAGAAGCAACAGAAGAAACATCCTTTGACCAGGGGCAAAAAGAAGAGGGCCAGTCACTTTCCTCCATGAGGAGAGAACAGAGAACCTGAAAGAAATGAAATGGGAGCAAAACAGCGCAGGCAGAGTTCAGAGGAGATCTGCAAAGGTGGCAATCTACTATCTCCATGAGCTGGCTGGAGAAGAGCTGGCCAAAGAGTGGCCCAAAAGAAAAGTTCTGCAGGACTGGATTCCAGATGACCAGAAGCTGAAATACACTCGTCCTGGACTGCCCACATTTAGTCAAGATGTGCTGTGCAAATGGAAAATGGATCGTGCAAATGCCTGGGTACCCTAACAATGCAATTAACAAGTATTTTGATTTCTGCATCGCCCATTCAAAATAATCTTTTTTCAAATGAATTGTAGAAAAATTCCTGCCTGACATTGTCAGCAACCTTGTCTTTGCTTTTATGATAATTTGGGATGCCATCTCCAGGTCCGTGAGGATCATCTTTGGAGACCTCTGTAACTTTCTCAAGTCCTTTCCACGCTTCAGGTGTAAGAGTTCTGGGAGATTTGATGTCATTGTCCTCTCTCAAAAGATCGAGCCTCTGGGATGTCATAATTTGTAATCCCCAAGGTTGGTCTCATCCAGCTGATTTCTCCGAGAAGCTGTTGCAGGTCGTGCAAATTGCCGACTTCCATTTTCTGTGGTCTTATTGTTCACTCCGAGATCTT
The DNA here is from genome assembly GCF_000277835.1 of Geospiza fortis. Lineage (NCBI taxonomy): Eukaryota > Metazoa > Chordata > Aves > Passeriformes > Thraupidae > Geospiza > Geospiza fortis. The sequence continues at coordinate 7,687,925 of NW_005054301.1, forward strand.
CCACGCTAGGTATTTCCATGGTGCGATCTCCAGAATCTTGGAAACACTGATTTCCAGTCCTGCCTTCTGCACCTCTGCAATCACACAGTCACAAGCTTCTTGCAGCTCCTGCTCTGTTGGTACCTTTGCAGAGGCTCCTCCCTGTTGATGCTTGGGACATGAATGCAAGTGGAGGAGCATCATCTGGATGGAGCAAGATGCTGAAGAAACAGTCTTTGAGAAAAATGCTGAAGAAACAGTCTTTGAGACCAATGATCACAAGTGGCCAGTCATTGAGAGTGAAGGAAGTCCCTGTTGAAGCGGTCCCATGTCCTCAATGACTTTGTTGATCTTCCTGAGGTTGTGCAGCAGTCTCCATGAGCCTGAAGTTTTCTTCCAAATGACGAACACTTTATGACGAACTGAGAATTCCATGCACATGGTCTCCAGAGGGAAAGTCCTGCTGATCAAACACCGGCATTACTTGTTCCGCTGCATGTGGTGGCAAAGCGATAGCTTTGGCTACCGCGGTGTTCTCTGGAACAGTCAGTGGTGGTCGAAGAGCTTTGGCTAAAACTGTCAGCTCTTCATCCTGATTTGCCGAAATGATCAAAGGATAAATGACAAGTCCAAGGATGCTGCTTCCGTCCTTACCAATTATTAAAAAGTCCTGTCTCTTGGGTGAAG
>NW_005054301.1:7691505-7691933 GCF_000277835.1 Geospiza fortis
ATGTAATATTCTCCATGCTGCAGTGAGCAGGAATTGGGCATTGCTCCTGGTTCTGCCACTGGTTTCTGTGGTGACTGGGACCAAACCTATTTGAAGAGAAAATCATTAGTGGTGAAAAAGACCTCCAAGATCATCAAGTCCAATCTTTGGAACACCTCTTTGTCAATTAGACCATGGCACTAAGTGCCATGCCCATCATTTCCTGAACATTTCTGGGGATGGTGCAATTGTCAGGATCTCTAGCTGGTCAGAGTGACCCCGAGAAAAGTTCGGAAGTCTCTTTTCCCAGCCCGGCGCTTGAAGAAGGAGTCAGAGCTCTTAATTTCTCGGTCTCAAGGTTGTTTATTTTATCTTATCTATAAAAAATTTTTATCTTATCTATAAAAAATTTTCTCCTGCCCTGCCGAGGTCAGCTCAGCAAGACAGTT
>NW_005054301.1:7692222-7728488 GCF_000277835.1 Geospiza fortis
TGGCTTGCTGGTCTTCATATAAGGTTGGTAATTTGCTCCATGGGTCATAATCAATACCACAGCTGTCTTGGGCTCTGTGCCAGGGTCCCTGAGACACCTGGCAGGGGTCTTGGCTGCTCAGGACAGCCAGAGGGATGTCCTGGGTTTTCAGAGTACCAATGTGTATGTGTGTGAATACTGCCACATTTTTGTATTCAGATCTGGCTACTGAAAAATAACTTTATCTATGCTTCAAAGAAACCTAGACTTTATTTATGTTTTTGGCTTTGAGTACTATAGTTTAAATATTCCTTGGGCAATGGAGAATTGAGTTTTGAGTGCACTGAAATTTCAAGACACTACAGGAATACTGTTCTCATGTTTACATTTTAAAAAGATGTTGAAGCACTCAAGAGCTATTGTGGAAGAACTACAGGAAAGGTGAAGGCTTGGCCATCATCCTGTGGAGTGAAGGTTGGGGTAGGTGTCCTGTCTATTCTAGCTTACCAAAGAGGCTGGTGAAGCAACTCAAGTAAAAGCACCCACACAGCAAACATAATCTTGGGCATAAAAGGCTTTTCTGTTTCGTGGCAATGTTTAATGAGGTCCAATAGTTTGACAAAACCTACTCTGAAATTTGTCACAACTCCTACCTAGTAGAATAATAAGGCCTTTTTTACCAGGATTTGGTGACAAAATCCCTGACTCTGAAAAAATTTCATGGGATATTTGAGCAAAAATACTCTCATTTAGTCGTAGATTATTTGCCTTGTGCTGAGAATGAATCCCAGGGATCCCCGTGGCTCATAGTGTATTAGAGATGACAATGCTTGGTCAGAACTGACCCTTCTGACCTTTAAGTGTGAACATTTCTCTTTGCTACCTGGTGGACTTCAGGTAGCAGAATGCAAATTATCACCAGTCTTGGGCTACTTTGCTTTCAGATAATAATGAAAGAACCCAATCAATCAGTACCAAAAAGAAGGTTTTGCAGCAGGTAAAACTAGAAATCTCTTCAATGCTCTAGCTGCATATGCCAGCCACCAGGTAAATGACTTGCCTAGAAGAGTTGCTGAATTTGGGGTAGATGCAGCTGCAAAGGTAGTTAGTGGGGAGGCTGTGCAAGAGCACAGGCTCTTGTTTGCTGCATGGTGTGGCCCCACAGCCCACAATGCTGATGGCAGGTGTGGGCTCTCCTGGGCTGCCTGAAAACTCTGTGCCCAGCTGCACGTAACACTCTGTGTCTCTATTTCTAGCAGCCCCAACCTACAAGTGTGCAGCTCTCCTAAGGCAGATAGGTCAGATCCTCACCCTTCTCCTCAGCACCTTTTCCCCTGTGTTATGGCAGCATGAAAATCACCCACGCTGTCTGAGGTCCTCCTGGTCACGGTCCTTTCTCCTTCTAGCACAGACTTCACAGAAAATGGGGGATGCTAAGGACATCTTCAGACTTCCAAGGGCACCTTGTAACAGCTGGGAAAAGAGTTGAAAAATCAGGAGGCTGAGGAAATGTATGTGTGACTGTCTTGCTTTTTCTTTCCTCTTTCCTTGCTCTCTCTCTCCACCATCAGGCTATGCCTACTATGGAATCAGGCCAGTAGCTGCTCCTAACAGCCTCACTTTGCATTTTTCACTATTGTCACTGTATCAGCCAATCATGTAAAAAAAATCACATATTGACTTGGCAGGTGCTTCTGTTTTGAACATGATTAAATAACTTTTTATTGTCATCTTCAAAGCATTTTTACGGTCATTTACTGAGTGAAAGGGGCTCTGATTTTGTGAGTAACTGCCAGAATATGTTTGATCCTGTCATCATTTCTTCAGAAAATCACGCGCCTGTAGCTAGAGCGCAAGATATGGTAAGTGCATGAATTGTCCATTGCACTCTGCACTTACAACACTGCCTTCATTGTCAATGATAACAACAGCAGGGGAGAGATCTTGGGAGTTAAACTACCTGCTGTTTTCTCCTTGATGTTTGAGCTCTTGGATGCTGCATGAATCTCAGAGAAGCAAGGAGTCACTTCTTTGTTGATGCCCTATTTTATGGGTTGTTTAAACTGGTAGGCTGTTGTAATTAGAGCTGACAGGAATGGAGGATTTCTATTTCAGAGGAGATGCTGGGTGTTTCATTGTGCATCAGCACGGCAGAATTACAGCACTGATGGAGACCTGGGCCATGCTTCACTGCTGCTCTTGGAGCTGCTCTGTGGCCTTCCCTTGGACACCCAATTTTGAGTTCCCATCAAGCTCCCACATATTGAGCAGTATTCACATGTACCCCTCAAATTTCCCAATTCCACTGAATCAGCACTTTGCTGCAAAAAAGCAGTCAGAGCACTCCCTGTCAGCATGATCTATCTATGCAACAGCCTTCATTGACCTTCATCTGGGCTTACAGTTTTTGTGCACATCAAAATAGAAGTACTTCTTTCTAGATGAGTTAGGCTAGTAATATTGTGTGCATGAAGCAAAGAGAGTTACAAGTAGCGCATCTCTGTTTAAATTTAGCAGTAACCAGCTGGCCACATTCTGTAGGAAGCAGGAAGGGAGGAATCACAGGGAGGAAGGGATCTGATGAAAAATCAAGCAGAGGCTATAAAAACATTTCTCTAAAATGGCAGAATAATGAAAAAGGGATGCCAAGCAAAGAGCTTACTGATCATCTGTGTATCACTCATAACATACTCCAGCTAGCTCAGCCTTTGGTTTGGAGGGGACATGCAGGTGCTGGGAAGGATCACTTCCCACGCGTGGCATTTTCCGCAGGATTCTTTTCCACAGACAAAACTTATTTGTACTTCATTAACACCCTTTGAGAGAGGGTGTTAAAGCACAAGGTGAAAAAGGCATAAAGTTGATGAAAATGAGTGTCAGCATTCCTGAGAACAACCAAAATGAGGCTGAAAGCAGAGATTTGACTCTCAAAAAAACCCCTATGGACTAAGTGGCTCCATCTTTCCCTTATTTTCATGATCCTTAGTCCCCCAGGACTACTGCACCTGAACTATTGCTCTGCCATCTGTGTTTCTTTCAATGCTGGCTGTGTCAGAACCTCCCTTTGACTGCCATTACTTTTCCTCTCATAAAACTATTGACAGAGAAATGAAGCTCATGTAAAATCAGTTCTCATGGAACAATTTGAAAGACAAAAGAGGCAGTTAATAATAACAATGACTTTTGACAGAGCAACAGAGCAGTTCCTCACATCAGGAGGGAAAACAATTTGCTTTAGGACTTCTTCCTTTTGGTTGGAAATGTAAAAGGAACGAGACTGTAAGAGATATCTAAGACTCAGTTGACTATCTCTAGCTGTGCTGGGTCTGGCTGAGCTGGAGTTGATGTTTCTCACAGCAGCCCTCACAGTGCTGTGCATTGCACAGGTGGCTAGAAAGGTGTGGAAGACATACCAGTGTTTTGGCCACTGCTGGGCAGGGCTGGCACAGAATCAGTGATGTCTCTCAACTTTCCCCCCACCAAGGGGCTGGGAGTGGATGAGACCCTGGGAGGGGGCACAGCCAGGCCAGCTGGTCCTAATTGACCAAAGGGATATCCAATACCATGTGACATCCGCACAGATATAAAAGTGAAGGAAAGGAGGAGGAATGGGGGAGGGTAGGGCATTTGTTATGCAGAGTGTTTGCCCTGTGGAGCAACCACTGCAGATGCTGAGGCCCTCTTTCTCAGGGAGTGGTTGAACATCACTTATTGATGGGAAATAGCAAATAAACTTTTTTTTCTCTTTGAGTAAGAGCATGCAAACTTCTGCTTTAGTAAACTGCCTTATCTCAACCTGTGAGTTGTTTCTGTCTTATTTTCTCTCCCCTGTTCAGCTGGGATGGGGAGTGGTAGAGCAGCTTGGTGGGCACCAGGTATCCAGCCAAGGTCAGCCCACCACACTAAAGGAATATTTGTGGCTGTATTACTGTGTTTATGTGCCCGAGCCACATGTTCAAGACCATGCTACACTAGTATTAAAAATCATTGAGTCAGATCTCAAAAATCATGAGGCTAACATAAATAATCATGAGATTTAAAGAAAAAAGGATAACCTTTTTGCTTTCCAGTTTCTGTTTGAAGAACAATTTTGTTACATTTTGAATGTTGTTTGATCTATTTGCCTTTTCAGAAGAGCTTTTCAAGCTCAGTGAGAACTAAAATGGCTTGTGTTTGCGTGTACTGTCACTTCATCATTGGACCTCAAGGACTGGGACACTGAAAATATTACAGTGGCAGACCTGTGAAAATCCTGGGTTGATGAATTTTACATTTTCAAAGTCCTGCTATAAAATAATCTTCCCCTCATGCTTTTAGCTGTAGTGGAAAGGTCCCTTCAGTCTTATCCCTACCTTTAAAAGCATCATAAGCCAGCTATTCAGATGGTGCTCATCACCATAGCAGCAGGAACATCATCCATCCATCCATCCATCCATCCATCCATCCATCCATCCATCCATCCCCAGATGAGGGTTTGACCTGATTAATTTACTCACCTGACATTGATGTATGCATAATATACATTTTCCCCCATTTAAATGTACACAGCTCTAGTCCACAGCCTTTGACTAATGTGCTATCTTTATTTCTCAGAACAGCCATTTGCTAGTGTCTGCATTCCAAATTAGCAACAGATCCTTTGAAAGAGTGATTCCGCATCCACATATTTCCCTTCAAAACCCAACTCATGGGTATTGACCCTCTGGATTGATTGGAACAGCATCCATGAAGTTGCAGGCCCAGCCATGCCACAGATGTGGAAAGATTCACAGAACGTTGACTGTTCCCCTTTCACAGGCCAGAAGCCACATGGCATTCCCAAAGCCCCTTAACACCTGGTCCCCCAGGACACTTGTACATTACAACAAGTGTTAGACTCCTTACATTAACAGCTAATGCCTTACTGTAAAAAGGGGAAGGAAATCAAGTAAATGAAAGAGTGAAAGAAGAGAACATGCACACAGAAAGAGAGGAAGCAAAAGTGCATTGTCATGGGGCAGCCGTGTGCAGCTCTTGGAAAATGTGGAGTCTCAGATGTGACCACTGCAGGGACAGATCATGTGCAGGTGAAATGGCTGAAGTAGCATAAGGAATGCAGCCATTGAGGGTGTGATTTTGTGTGCTCTGTAACTGTGGGGCAGTGCCATGGAACTAGCATTTTCAAACACATCCTGCTGACCTCTGCTGCACTGCAGAGAGGGGCAGAGAGGGGACAGCACATCCACAGCTGACTAACCAGGGCTGGTTGGGAAGCCAGCCTTTACCTCATGAAAGCTGTGGGTGATGGAGAGATTCATCCTGGCCTGTCAGGGTGTGGTGCCTCCCATGCTTGCTTGATCACAGGACTATCCAAAAAAGCTTTCCTCCTACTTTTCTGGTCACCCTTCTGGGTGCCTTTGCTATTTGATCTGACTTTGTGAAGCCAGAGCAGCATATATAGGGGTAGGTCGTATGGAAGAAGAGTCTGACATATTATATTTGCTGAAATGTCTTTCTTAACTACTAAATATTGTACAGAGTAAAAGCAAAGGGTTTTTTCCACCTTGCTAATCAGGAAAGAGGTAGATCTGAGCAAAGAGACAATTATGAAAATCAGGAAGCAATTTAATTGTCTGAAAACATCTTAATTAGGAAGAATATAATTTTCTTAAATGATAGTAATCATTTTCCTGGGGATTAAAGAATAGCAGATCTTAACTTCAATGAAAATAACTTTTGCTATCAGAAACAAATGCAATTGAAAAAATAATGAAAAGAAATAAGTAAATCTTTACATTTTTTTTCATGTTGTAGTTTGTCTTTGGTTTGGGGGTTGGTTTTTTTTCTGTTTGTTTTGTTTACTGTCTAGATATGGAACCAATATTTATTCTACAACAGAACAGCTTCTCAGCCTATCAGCAGGGGAAAGGCTCCACATTACTGTAGGAGCTTTCTAAATGTATGGCAATAAACAGTCATAACCCCCCTCACTGGCCAAAAGATAAGAAAAATAATGCAGTAAGCAAGTAAATGCATTGAGGATGCAGTGTTGGTGGACACTACAGACTTCAGAGAACTAGCACTCAAGACTGTTAGAGGTGTACTTAGACTAAGTATACAGTCTAAAAGCTCCTGCATCGACCTGTACTTTTAGAGTGATAGGTAAGACCTGTCTTGTTCACGGGAACTCTTAATCTCTTACTTAACTTCAATGAAAACCTCATGATCTGCCTCATGCTTATCCAGACGCTACTTTCTGGGAGAAATAAATAACAACTGTCCCATACACAAATATATTTTAGTGTCTTTTTATTTTCAAAGTTCACCCTTCAAGCACCAGGACCTTCCAGAATTTGGACAGCCCCTTGGGCTTATTTACACTAATATAAACTTAGCTACTGATCATACTGAATTTCTCCGATGAAATCTCTGTCTCAGCACACAACATGGCTGGAATTCCTTAAGAAGGCAATTGCACAATGTTCTGTGTTTTCCAGCTCTTCACATTATTTTCCCCAAGTTAAAACATGCACACATGGCAGAAAATCTTTTCTCTCTGTTAATAACGTGGTGAGACATTGGAAGAGGTTGTCCAGAGAAGCTGTGGATGCCTGAACCCTGGAAAGATTCAAGACTAGGTTGGATGGGGCCCTGAGCAACCTGGTCTAGTGGAAGAGGTTCCTGCCCATGGCAGGGATTGGAACCAGAGGATCTTTAAGGTCCTTTCCAACTTAAACCATTCTATGACTCACTGATTCAATGGCAAGATGGCAGAGCTAGTCTATCAGTTTGTTGAAGCTAGAGGGGCCATCCATTTCCCTTCCCATCCCTGGCACCCAAAGTATACAGGAGAATGTGGGTAAAAAGGGCAACCACAAAATGCAGTCCATGTTCCTTTGAAAGATGGCTCTTTAAAAAATATGTTTCCATGTTGCCACAGGAAAGCAGTATATCAAGGATTGAAAAATACTGGTCCTACAGAAGGATTAGGGAAAAGATAGCCAGGAAGCAGTGTCTGAAAGAGATCAAGTAAATCAGTTCAGTGGAAACTGACCTACAAATAGAGGGTAAAAAAAGCTAATGTAATCCTTGGATTTTGAAGACAAGTGGGAAAGCCAGAGGAAGGAAGTGATTTCTCTCCACCTCTGTTTCTGATGAGATCAATGCTAGTTCACTATGACTACTGACTATATCCAAATCTTCTAAATACATTGCAGGAGAACATGCAAACAAGATTCACAAACCAATCCAAGAAAGATCAAAATAAAAAGCTAAAATACTTGAAAAATTATCTCTGCTCGGCTTAACAGAAGCAAGACTGAAACATCATTTCATTGTATCACAAAGATTTCTTCCTAGAGACGCATAGGGTTATTATGCAAATAATTATGGTAAGAGACATATGGGATTTTATTCCTGAACCTTTTGCAGTAATAGGACTGATCCACAGGATCAGCTGTGCTCTAGTCTTCCTAGGGGACACCCTCTTCAGTCTAGGCAGAAAGAACAAAAATGGAGGCTGAAAGCCAGACAAAGCCAATCTTGGAGCAGCTCAGGCCATTGGGAATGTGCAAGTAATTAGCCAAGGTCTCTCTTTTAAGGAAGAGGCACCTGTGCAATGCACATTTAGATCACACTCAAAGCTCAAGGCGGAGTGACATGGAATGACTGGTGACATTCAGGAGGCCTGGCAACACGATTAATTGCTCTCTGATTTTATTCTTGTCAGTGTAAATCAGTGCACAAGCAATACTACTAATAGGTCTGGGCTGAACACTGGGGCTCTGAGTCCAGTTTTGCAGGCTAGACCTTCACAGCAGGCAAGCAGGATGTCTTTGAGGAGAGCTGCAGAAAAGAGGATCTAACCCCACTTTCCAAGGTAAATTCTAACTCAAGCGTTGCATCTTAAATCTTAACCTTCCCACTCAACCATTGTGATTGGAGAAGCTGTTGTTTTGGTTTGTATTTCTTCCTGTAAAGCAGGTTCTTTTTTTCAGGCTGAGTAGCACCTTTTACCTGCAGTGCTCAGGCTGAGACTAAAAATCCTTCTTGTAGACTAAGTCACTACTTAAGGCAAGAATGGCTGTGGCAGAATCTGGCTGCAGCGCTGCTCTTGTGTTGAGGAGCACTTTAGTCACCATCAACCCTTGTTTGTTTTCATCAGAGAATCACTTACAGAGTCAAGAAGTTCTTCATGCAGGCATACAAGATCTAAGAAAATATATTATGTAAAATGTGTCTTAAATTACGTTTAAAGGAGTTTTTAAAGCCACACTGGTTCTTAACTGGTTATGTGAATGCTGATGATTTGTTTTTATCCTTCATGCCTTCTTCTGGCTTGGGGTAGCAGCACAGAATGTGAAAAACTCCTCTGAAACCTGCTCAGCCTCACTGAATTATTTTTTAAGATGCCAGTGCAAAAGCATTTACTTTTTTGTTTTAAATTGCAGCTGTGGGATTCCCATAATTTTCTTTCTTTTTTTTCTTTTTTCTCCCCAGGACATTTCTAGTTAACTCTCTTTCTGAACTAGAGCAGAGATTTTGTTGTGGTTTTAGATTTCCTTACAGAATATGGATCCCCAAGCACAATCCCTCCTTACAAAGAGGCTGCCTATGTGGAAACCAAGGGACAGATTTCCATGAGGGAAGAGTAGTCCAAATCTGGTTGCCCATGTCTTGAACACTAGCTGACAACATATAATTTCAAAAAGCAACCCTCTCCCCAGGAAGCCAGTGCAGCTGCATTCATACCTCACACAGGCTGAAAACCACAGTGGGAACAGATCTGCTTGTGGGATCCATAGGGATGAAAAGACATGATCGGTTGACAGAAAAAACAGACAACCTGAGACCATCTCTAGAGATGTTAAGCTTCAACAAATAACTGCAGGAGCAAACCCTGGCCCTTTCCACCATGCGGGGACTGGCACAGCCAAGGATGGAGGACACACATATTTCCTGTGAGAGCACTCCGCTTGTGCTGGCACCTCCAGACCTACAAGATCCCACGACCTGGGGAAAAGAGTCATTTTAACAGGGGTTGAACCGTGCGGTCAGACCATGCAATTCCCACCAAATATGGTGGATGACAAGTTGACCATCAGCCAACAGTGTTCCCTTGCAGCCAGGAGGAACAATAGTATCCTGGGGTGCATGAAGAAGAGTGTGGCCTTCAGGTTGTTGGAGGTGATTCTCCCTGTTTATTCCGCCCTTGCTGGGGGGAAAGAATTAAAACTTGAAGATTTGGCAGAGAGGAGGGAATAGTTTTGTGCAAAGTGACCAATGCTAGTGGGAATGCTAAAAATGTTGGTGTGGGAAAACTCCATTTATTATACCTGGTGTGTTCATCCTCTGCCTGTTTGAGTAGAATTCCTGCATAGAGATAACAGACTCTCAGACAGGTTTGAGTCTCCTGCTGGGAGAAAGAGAGATCATAAAAGCACAGCCTTATGATGAACTGCACAAGGTAAAGCCCTTTGATATATTCCCCCTGCTGCTGCCTACTAGGATGAACTAAGCTTAATGGAGCCTGTGTCCCCATGTGTCTCTTTTCTCTAGAATGAGCTAAGCCCAACAGAGCCTGTGTCCCTGTATGTCTCTTTTTACTGGGATGAACTAAGCCTAACACAGCCTGTATCCTCATGTGTCCCTTCACTAGAATGAGCTAAGACCAACAGAGCCTGTGTCCCTGTGTGTCTTTGCTGCCCAGTGTACTTAGGGAGGTAATGAAATAAATCTACTCTTGCATTTCAATTGTAGTTTGGTGTTGCCCTGGCTACCTGGATGTCAATATTCACACAGCCCTAGTAAGGCCACCTCTGGGGTGTTAGATTCAACACTGGTCTTCACAGTTCAAGAAAGACAAGGACCTACTGGAAAGGGTCCAGCAGAGGCCACAGAGATGAAAAGGGATCTGTGGCTTGTCTCTTATGAGAAAAGACTGCAGGAGCTGAGCCTGTTTAGTCTGGAGAGAAGACTGAGGGGGGATCTCATCAATGCATATAAATATCTCAAAGGCAGGTGCCAAGAGAATGGTGCCAGACCCTTTGCTTGTGCCCAGCAATAGGGTGAGGGGTAAGGGCCATACATTAAACCTCAGGAAGTTCCTCCTTAACATAAGGAACAACTTCTTTACATTGAGGGTGGTAGAGCACTGGAAGGTCATGGAATCTCCCTTTCTGGAGACATTCAAACCCACCTGGACATATTCCTGTGATAGGTGACCCTGCTTTTGTAGGGAGGTTGGACTAATTGATCTGCAGACGTCTCTTCTAACCCTAACTATTGTGTGATTCTGTGAAATCTCTTTGTGTGGGCATGAGTAATATGTGAGGACACTTCTGTTTGCCTTGCTGGAGTCAGGTCAGCACAGAAAGAGCTTATCCTACCCCGGAGCTTATCCTACCCCTGCTAGAACAAGTAGATGGAGCATCTACACCAGAACAAACCAGAGACTTAACAGAGCATGGGAATGAATTTCCAGCCTAGCATATGATACAGGATATTGTTCAAACCACCCAGACCAAACATTTCTCTAGTTTGTGACCCTAAGACAAGGCTCTGGCACATCAGCAGGCAATCAAGCCGCTGTACCACCTCAGGACAAGTACCTTCAGTTACTATCAGTGGTTACTAGTATTTGTAAGAGAACTAAGAAACTTAAGCTAATAGAGGTACCCCTGCTCCTAAATGGAAAATTGAATATGAGGCTATACACTGTTCTGAGATTTTGATATGATGAGGTGAGAACAAGCAGAGCCTCAGAAAATCCAGTTATTGTGGAGCCACTGAGCATAGCACAACACTGATGGGCCACTAGAAGTGGAAAAAGAAACCATCAACATGGACTACAATACAGGTTGTATATGTCTGAATAAATTATAATATTGTCCTGATCAAAAAAATAATGCTTCATAGATGAATCCACACTCCTATGGCCATGCAAGGAAGCATGAGAAAGAGAGTTTGCCTAGGAAATCTCAGCAGTTTCTCCTTTCAGGTATAAGAAGAAATTTTATAAAGTGGATACAGACTTATTTGAAGTCTTTGGAGGCAGGAGTATGGCTGAGAGGATGGGTAGAAAAATCTCTCATGAGCCATTAGCATGGAACAGGATTAAGTATGCTAAGATTGAGATGAGAAGCCTAACCATTTGAAGCTGACAGCTTTAAAATCTTACAAAACCCCAGTGTGATGCTGGGAAGAGACCAGGACAAAATGTGGGGTTTTTTTTGTAATTTCAGGTGGTTACAGCAGATGGTCCACTCAGTTCACAGTAAAATTAAAATTAATCAGGGTCAAATGAGAATTGCCCACAATATCTGCCTTTAAATACTGGTGAGCAGAATGAGGGCAGTGACAGCCAAACCTCCTACAGCCAAGGGAAAACCTGGACCAAGGACTTGTTCTCAAAACATCACAGATCGGTGATTTGTGAGTTGCTGGACCAAAATCCTCTTTCAAAAGACCCCCAAAACTCTGCTGCTACATGACCTGGCTTCTTCAAAACAGAAATCCAAGCAGCAAAGTAGATATGGCTCCAGCTAGCAAAGCAAAAACTGCAATGATGACCTGATGGGGCAGCGCCAGTTCTGGGCTTTATTGCTTAACTCAATCTGGCCAGCCAAGGTTATGCTGCTATTTTGGAATTAAAATGGAATGAAGAGAAGTCAATGGCAGGAATCACCAGGGAGGAACATCAGCAAGGAGCAATGAAGGGGCAAAATTTTGCATTGTGGAGATGATTAGGCACCTAAATACCTGGACTTTTAGCCTTTTGCAGAAGGCTACTCTCCTTGCTTAGCATTGACATCACTGAGAAAGCCTTTGGGTTTCTTAGCCCACCTGACTGCCAACTGTGTTAATAATTTTCTTTCTCTTTTCCAAAACCTTAATTTCCTTCTTGATACTTTTATTTTCCACCTAAAAGCAGTCACAACTGTTGATATGGTGAGTTTGCTACTGGGTGTTCTGTTTTAAATAGGTGAAGCTTTTTATTTCTAAAAACATTGAATGAGTGTTTATGCTTGATGTACAAATACATATGTTCAGGACATTTAAGTACACAAGTTTCTCATAATTTGCATGTAGTACCACCTGAAATCAAGGGGAAAGTTTCCCTGATATAGCTGTAGTTCCTTATGTAAAAAGTTGAATATCCTGTGCATGGAAGGTCAATACCACAACCAGAAACCAGAGATTCGATGTTAATTTTTAAAGATACTTCTAAAAACAGGAATGAAAATTACACCTAAAATGCTAAATTACGAGCTCTAGACATGGATCAATATGTTCTACTGCAGTACAAAGGAAGAGATGGGGCTTTTTTCCTGTAAATTAAAGGCTTGTATTATGCAAAACTCATTCGCTATCTGCCTAATCCCCTAGAGGGCAGTATGACCTAAAAATAAATTAAACTGAGCTAGGCAATTAGGATTTTCCAAAGGCTAGTTATGTTAAATAGGATTGCATTTCCTCTTTCCCCTGGCAAATTTCCACAAAGGTACAAGAAATAGAAGGGAGATACTTAGAGTTTCCAAATTATATGAGAAAACCAATATGATAAGGTTGGCAATGTAATCCTACTTTAATTTCTTTAGCTCATATAATACACATATTTAATTTTGCAAACTGTCAAAGCCAAGTGTGGTGTACTTAAGCATCCTCTCGGGTGGTTTCCTAAGAAGGGTTTTATGGCTTTGGTTTTGGATGGTCTCTTTTCCCGGTGCTAGCCTTAGGATTTTGCTGTCTCTACCATTGATCCAAAGGCTCGATCCGGAGGTATCCAAGCACAGGGGAGGTAGGGAGCAGTGGCTAATTAATCAGGCATTTCTGGGATTTGGTGCTCTAAGGTATTCCAAATGTTCCTCACATTGCTACAATCACACAGTCCTCCAGGCCCCTTTTGTTGTCTGAATGAGGGAGGGATATGTGTCTTTATCAAAATAAGGAGGTCTATATCCTGTGAGCATTGCTTTGTATTGCACAGTGTATGAGAATCACAGAACACCTTTGTTTTCCAAGTATGAACTTCATGTTTGACATTAATGGAAATAATGAAGAGCAAGTTCAATCACATAGTGACTGTTTGTCTAATATAAATACAGCTCCCATTAGTTTCATTCACTTCCCTTCCAGAGCTCCACTTTCTGGTTCACCAAGGTTCTATGTCCTTAATTTTCTGAGCAGGGAGAATTCACACACACCCCGACAGAGCATCTTTGGTACACACAACTTTGGTACACACAGCTCAGCTATAATTTAATTTAACAATCATAGAATCATAGAATCCACTGAGTTGGATGGGACCCATCAGGACCATTGAGTCTAACTCCTGACCCTACAAAAGGCACTCCAAGAATCACAGCATGTGCCAGAGAGTGTTGTCCAAAGGCTTCTTGAACTCGGACAGGCTTGGTGCCACTTGACCACTTGACCACTTTACTGGGGATCCTCTTCCAGTGTCCAACCACCCTTTATGTAAAAAACCTTTTCCTGATACCTAACCTAAACCCCCCCTGACTTAGCTTCATGCCCTCATGAGAATGTTGAAGATTGCAATGAGATCTCCCTTCAATCTCCTCTTCTCCAGGCCAAACAGACCAAGCCACTCCTCATACAGTTTCCCCTCCAGACCCTTCAACATTTTTGTGGCCCTTCTTTGGATGCTCTCTAACAACTTAATGTCTTTTTTTTATGGTGGCACCCCAAACTACACATAGGATTTGAGGTGAGGCTGCCCCAGTGCAGACCAGAGTGGGACAATTCCCTCCCTTGCCTGGCTGGCCATGCTGTGCCTGATGCACCCCAGGGCAGGGTTGGCCCTCCTGGCTGCCAGGGCACTGCTGGCTCAGATTCACCTTTTCATCAACCATGACCCCCAGGTCCCTGCTTCTCTCCAGCCTCTCATTCCCCAGTCTGTAACAAAAATCAGGGTTGCCCATCCCAAGTGCAGAAATCAGCACTCACCCTTGCTAAGTTTCATTCAGCCCTCTAATTTGTTGAGGTCTCTCTGCAAGGTCTCTTGGCCCCTGAGGAAGTCAATAGCTCCCCCCAGTTTAATGTTGCTGGCCAATGCAGTATTCACAAGTCCTGTGTCCAAGTCACTTATGAAGATTTTGAAGAGCACAGGGCTGAGGATGGAGCCCTATGGAACCCCCCTAGTGACAGGTCACCAGCCTGATGTCACCCCATTGACTGCCACCCTTTGTGCCTGACCTGTGAGCCAGTTGCTCACCCCTCCGTGTATGTGTTGATCCAGCTGTGAGCTGGAAATTTTGTCCAGAAGGATCCTGTGAGAGACAGTATAGAATGCTTTACTGAAATCCAAAAATACATCTACTGACTTTCCTAGATCAACTAGGTGGGTTATCCTTTCACAGAAGGAAATCAAGTGCAATAAGTGGGACAAGGGAGGGGGAAAATCCAAATGAACATAAGTGTTGAAGTAGCCCTTAAAAAACACCATCATCCTGCCAGAAGTTACAGCCTCTCAGTTCACATGGAGTCCATTATGTCTTTCTGTCAGTGTTTTGGCTGACAATGGATTTTCAAGGTCTAAAGGCTATCTTCTGGAGATGACACCTCTGTCTGGCTGTTTCAAAAAATTGCAGAAAGTGTCGCCAGAGGACTAGTAACAGTCATGACTTTTTAAACAGCAGACCCCATTCAGTTAACAGCTCCACAGGAGCTTTCCCAGCCAGCTGAAAAACAAGCTGGAGAAGGAAGGATAATGGTCCAGGATTATTTGATTTGAACTTAAATTGATGGAAAAGAAGGTGAAGATGCCTTCTAACAAAAAGGTGCTATCTAGGGATGCACATTTTTATGCTGGTGTCATTGCAGAAAGTATTTTTTATTTACACTGGTCCCAGACATGCTCAAAGACAAATATAGAGGTTCTTTGCATGAGGAAGAACAAAATAAGTATGTGTGGGCAAATGAATAAAAACCCCCTACCAAGGACAAGATTGATTATCCCAGTATATTTGGAACTACTTCGCTCGGTCCTCAAATTCCAACAGGAAAATATGGTTTCAGTCCTTTTATACTGCATATAGAAACACTCTGATATAATAGCTACAAGGTTTCTGGAATACCCTTTGCATGTGAAAAAGCATTTCTGAAGAAGTAGCTGACATAAAAAATTACTTACATTGCTAAGTGTGACTGTTGGATTTGATGACACGTTTTAGGTTAACTAGTTTACATTTCTTTTGAAGTGAATTTCCTAGCGACAATGTTTGCACTATTCACCTGCCTCATCAAGGCCTGTTTAGAATACAGTGCTTAATACAGTTTTTAACCCATTATAAAGCCATGCACAGATAATTTAAAATGATCATAACAACTAACAAACACGTAATCAAGGAGCTCTTAAAATGTATTAAAATTCAGGTCTCTCGCTATTAGCAAAACCGCTTCATTAACATATTAAGACAATGTTCATTTGATAATTAGCTTCTGTTTCCTTTGCGTCCTGGCAGCTAAATCCTTCCTATGAAGCCAGAGGGGAAAAGTTTATGCTTCTACAAGGTGTCTTGATGAAGTTCAGGTTGCATCCTTACTATTTTTAATCAACTTCCATATTTCCTTCTAGTACTCTGTTTTGGAAATACTGCAGATTAAAGACCACTTCATGGTGAACATGGGACTTCAGAACAAGGAAAATGATGGGCTCATTTTCTTCTTTGGACTCATGCTACTCTAGTAACATAGGGATCAAGGGAATTTGGGTAAGAGCATTCCTTGTGTACTCCCTCTGTGGTGCACTTGTGCCCCATGTAGAGCTCAGAGGTAGAGGAGAAAAATTAATGTGTCTCAGCCCACCAACTGAGAGTAGTATCATTGCTCTCTGTCCTTCTCCTAATCACCAGTTGCTCATTCCAAACAGTATTTTTCAAGAGAAAAAAAATAAAGAACTATTATTCAATCTAAAGAATGACGCATTTGATTCCAGATTTTTTCAGGCTTGAAATGTCAGCCACATCTGCTGAGACACCTCTGAGCTGCACATGCAATGTTGCATATGTTGCCACTGCAGCAACAGCCAAAAGAAATAGCTTTTTTATAGTGAAGGAAGAGAGCAGGATTTATTTACATGAGAGTGCTCCAGCTCAGGCCCTTGATGCATCCCTCACCCACCATCACATCACCAGCCGTTTCCAGGGAAAGGTTCTCTTCTCATCCTCTCTCACAGATTTGCAATATACAAATAGGCTGGCACTACTGAATATACAAACTAGCTAAGACGGCTATAACTCTCTTATGTATTTAACTTGAGGATGTTCTGAAGCCTAAATATTAATCAAATACATGTTTTACTCTTTAAAATAACAGTTGCTGGATGCTTCAAGTATAAACATCCGAACTGTTTAGGAGGATGTTGCAAGGTGGCTTGGCTGAGTTCTAAACAGAAATGGAATAAGTGTAGATGAGCATTAAGTGATGCACATTAAGCAATTCTGTCATAACTTCACATATAATATTATGGGTTCAAAGATGACTACTCAGGAATTGAATTTTAAACCAGATGGTTATGAAAGGAAAATGCCATCTCAGTGCTTAGTAATGGAAGCAATGTTAAAAATGCCAAGGAAAGGAAAAAAGAACAAACAGGAAAGCATATAAAATCATCAGTATGTACAGTTCTGGTTGTCCATCTGAAAAAGGACATAGAGAAGATCAGCATAGGTATGATTTTTTATTCCCTGCTCAGCCTGAAAAGAAAAAAAAGGGACAACATACTGGAGGCGTATAAAGTCCTGGGTGCCAAGCAGAGGACAGATAGAAAGTGATGATTATCCCTCTCCCAGTAAAAAAGCAAGGGAGCATTCCATGACTTTGGCAGGTATAAAAAAACAACCACACACACACACACCAAAAAAAAAAAAAAAAAAAAAAAAAAAAAGGAAGCGATTCTCCACAGAATTTCATTAGACAAAAGAACTTTTTTATCAAAAATGGGTGCTAAAGCTGTGCATGAATTCAGGAAAAGACTAGAAAAATTCATGTATCAGAAACTCAAAAAATATTAAATACCCTATCTAACTCAGGAGACTTCTGAGCCACAAGCTGCTGGAGAACTGGAAAGTTATTTTGGAGATGCATCACTACATGGTTTTCTTTCTATCCACTTTTTCTCCTTCATATATCTACTGTAACCATTATAGGATATTGTCTAGATGAACTTTTGATCTGACTTAGCACTGTAGCTCCTATATTCTCAAAATCTTATATGAGATGAGATGAGATTCTGCTCTGGGAAAGCCCTTGCAGTAAGAATTTTGTCAGACATGCCCTCAGACAAATGGCTATATCTGTCCAACTTAACAGAAATTAAATGGGGCCACCAGAGAGAGGAAACTGCACTAACTGCCATTCAGTCATTTTGATTTTTCTTTGTTCAGACCACTTTTTGTTACTGCTTCAGATATCTGCTCTAATGATGAAGAGATACAGTAGTGTCACTGATGTGTTCTCACTACTGGTGATTTTTTGATTATATTTTTGTTTCAATTTTTGTTATTAAATTACATGCACTGGATTTCAGAAAAACTACAAAATTACTTTCACTTCCACTAGCACAGGCGCAGACTGAAATGAACAGGGAAGGGGCTGTATCTTTTCATATATATGGACACAGAACCTAGATGTCAAGCAGAGGTGTTAGACAATCAGTCTTTGCATCTTTTGTATTTTTTACCTTAGAAAGTACTTATCTCTGCCTTGATATTAAGCGCAGCTGGAGAAGAATCCATCCATTTTCAAGCATCCATTTGTTTCTGAGATGTACGGGAACAGCACTTACAGAACACAACAACCAAGAACACAGCACAAAAAATAAATTAAAAGAGGGAAAATTAAGTTTTTCAGCTTATGCCATGTTCCCTTCCTTTCTTCTGTCACCTCACTAGAAGTCCTAAGTGGACATTTTCTTTCCTCTTCAAGGTTTTCCCAATGTCTTTCTCTGGGTCTGCCACAATTCTTGGGGCATGGAAACAACTTTCCCTGGTCTCCTGTGGGCTCCCCTTGTAAAGCCCCCAGGGACCAGCCTGGTCACCCACTCTGGCCCAGGCCAGGCTGTCAAAGGAGGACTTAAATCATCACAGAAAACACTCTTACCACAGTGCCCATGATAGCCCACTCTCCTTTCTCCACATCTTGAGCATTTATCACACAATTGTTTCTGTTTCTGAAGAAACATGGGCCTTGGACAAGAGGAATTGGATCAGGTGGCTCCTGGGTGTGGTGGAGGTGAATCTCTACATGAGGGAAAGCACTTTGGGACAGTGTTTTTTGAGGAAGCTGCAATAAGTTCAAGTCTTTTCCTCCCATGGAATGCTGCTTGGCAGTGGCATTTGGGAAACCTACTGCTCATACCTTTTTATTTAACCAACCAGGTCCTGGTTGACTTCATGAATGTGAGGTCATGACATGGAGGTCTGGAACCACTGCTATTGCCTTTGGAGACCAATTCAGCTACATCAGGGAGCAGCCATCAGCTCTGAGGTACTCACAGTGTGTAACTGATACAGCAAGTTTCAGGTAACGTTCATTAATTTCAACTGGCTTGGAGAATGCAGCAGGAGGACAAAGACTTTCCTCTGTCTAAAAATGCAACATACTTGACCTTGGCACAAACAGAGCTTTGCCAGATGCTGTGATATATTTAACCTTCAGTTTTAGAGTTTCAAAAAGTAAGTCTTGAGGTGTGAAAAGCCCTAAATGTTTTTTAATGGAAAGTGAGAGAAAACAGCAAATCAGCCGCAGAGAAGGCTCTGCCGAAAATTGCAGCTGCATCACTGTGACTGGGTAAAAAAAAAAAAATGTTTTTAAAACAGAAACTGCTGATATGGCTTTTGATGAAGCCTCTGCAGCAGCTGTGATGGCTTTTAACTTTGAGTTTTCAGTGAGGAAAACATGATATTTCTTGCATTGTCATTATTATGAATAACACAGGCGGGTTTCAAAATGCGAGGCCAGGTTGAGGAGCAGATGTTAAGTTAGCTGTGCCTTGAACTGGACCAAATAGCAGGGGCTCAGCAGCTTGCTGGACGTGGTAAGTACAGGGAACATTGAGGTTGTCACAATCACACAGCTCAGTTTAACTTCAGCACAAGGTGATGTTGGTGTTGGCTGGCAGCAGTGACACCCAGAATAATGTCGCTCTCTGAGCAGCTGCCTCCAGGGATGCCAAGGTACCACGTGGTGAGAATGAAGCAGAGAAGTACAAACCCACTGTGAGAAGATGCCTGGTATGCCTCAGGGAATGCCCATCCCTTCCTGGCATGTAAGAAAAAGTGCCCAGTGCCTCACGTGCTCTTCCTCACATGGCAGAATTGCTCAGCTTCTTGACTCTCCACACAGGAGACAGTGACTCCGGGGCAGAGTATCCCATGAAATCTCTGCAGAAAGGGAGATTACCCCTTCCAAATTGGACTCTCTTTTGTGCAAAAAAGAACAATGAAGCAGTTGGTTTCAAGCATCATGTCTCTTTAACAATATCTGCACTTGGGAGAACAGAGGGCTGAGAAATGCTTCTGCCAAAAGCTGGCTGAAGACAACATAGCTTTATGAAAAGTGCTGGCTTTGAGGAAAGAACATTTTCAAAAATGAAGAAAATATTTCTGATTTTCTGGGTAGTTTTTCTTGAGTTTCTCCTAAGGAGAAGGAAAGGATCTTGAAACTCATAGGTTGTTCATATTGATCTCTCAAGAAGACCCTGAATTTTCAACCTGGGAACACACCTATGCTTGAATACCTATTCTCTGTCTCTTTCTTTATTTTTGAAAATGTTCTTTCTTTGAATACGTAAGTTAGCAAGAATTGCAATACAGGTATACTACTGGAAAATACAGTTCCGTTTTTCAGCTATGGTAACCTTGAACCCATCCTGACTCTCTGCTAAGACATATTATTATATAAGCGTGATTTGGGATTTGTTCATGCATGAGCCAGGGATCATTCTCCGAGTAACATTTTGGATTTCTTCTGCCTTTTTGAATTTCCTTCATTACTCCCCATGCAATATTCCTAGACCTGGAAGCAGATGGTGGATGGAAGAAAGGGTGTGGCCATGTCAACAGTGCTTCATGCTAATAGCAAAGGGAAAGATTTGCCAGAGATTGGCAATTGCCAAGGACACACATCACCTATTGAAAAGTTGCAAAGGCAGCAAGTCTCCTTTGTCAGCTGTTCTGGGAATAGATGTTAATGCTTCCACTGCAGATCTGCTCTTTATTGGTAGCTTGTTGAAATAAGAGAATAAGTCTATTGGAGCTGGAATTCCTGATTGGAGGAAAATGAGGTAAGGGGATTAGGCCTTTTCCCTTTTTGGAGGGCTCTGGAGGTAATTTTGATCATTCCTGTATTTTTTGTCTGTAGGAATGGGAAAAGCAAGGCACCACTGATGATCAATGGATACGATATGAGACCACCAACTGACGAAAGTCAAGACCCTGTGCCTGACTCATTCCTGAATCTTTGATGCTAAATTAAGCATTATGCTGTGTAAGATGCTTGCATTTGTTGTCTTTACTCAGTATCTTTGTTTAGACCTCTTTTTTGGGAGTCGCTGAAGTGATCTCACCAGTGTCATGGTTTAACCAGTAGGCGGCTAGGTACCAATATAAGCTACCAAATACTGCACAGAATATCTGGTCCAATGCTTCATTTTTAACTTTTAAAAACAGCATTTCTTGGAAACACAGGTGAAGGAAAAGAGAAAATATTAAGAGAAAAATTGTTGCCTTTTTTATCCTTCCTCACTGAACAGGGTAGGAATTGAGCTACAAGGTTTTGGGAGCCTTTGTTTCCAGTGCCCTGTGCTACATTTTGAACATGAACCTGAATAAAATTCCACTTATGACTGCTTTTCCCACCACACTAGGGAACAATATGAGGCCAGGATTATGTCATCCACCACAGCTTCGTGAGCACTGCAGCCCCATAAATGTGTTGTGATCCCCTCTCCTACGAAGGGCTTTCGTTCAGGCATAACACAGCCCTAAACAGAGGAAATTATGGGAAAAATCCTCTAAAACTCACAATCTTATTTAATGATTTCACATAAGGCTGATGATAATGTGGTAGAACCAAAAAATTATAGAAGACAATGTATTTCTCATATGGATTATCTTAGCTTGAAAGACAAGATGAAATTCTAAACTTAATAGAAGAGGAAGAAATTAGATATATATGTGCACACTAATGTTCATTAGCAGATTTTGAGTTATACAATCCAAACTAGAGATGACATTGCATACACACACACAGAGAATGACAAAAAATGGCAACAGTAACCCAAACAGCCATTTTTACAGAAAGATCCATAAGTGAGGTTGGGATTTATTTACTGAAATGTAAGGATTGTATAATTAAACACAAAAAACAGTGCTTCAGATTTCTCTCTGACAAGAAAGCAACGACCTCTGGTTACTGATGTATATCAAGAAATAGTATTTAACACTGTGGGAACATTAGAGTGTGTTTTCTTTTATTGCAAAGCCTATTTAAACCACTTTGCAAAGCTGATATCATGAACTAAACATACAGAGAAATAAAGATTCTTTTTTTGAGGAAAATAAAATTTCTCTTCCTTCATATTAATACAAAAGATTTGAAAAACAACATGTTCTGGCCTTAAGCATCAGACTTACATTTTGTCTTTTGTTATCACTTACAATAGCACTGCTGCTTGAATACCCTGCCATATCAAATGTAAGTTATTTGTATATCTCCATCCTCTCAGGAAATCTTGACCTTGAAATAGAATAAATATGTAACATGGGTATTGGGTTTGTGCGTTCATAGCTAACACCACCAGTTCTAAAAACCATAGACATTGAACAAAAACGTGCAGAAGATGAGATTGTGCAGTGCTGTTTGACTCATTGTTGCAAAATGAGAAATTACGGTTTAAATGTTTTGCTGGCTTTGAATGACCCTTCATTTGTAATTGATTCAGCTCAACAGACTGCAATTCTCAAACCATCAAGATACAGAACTTATTTGTCCCATGTTTAAAGTATGCTTCAGTTACTCTACCAAAGTCAAACTGTACAGGATAGGACCTTTTCTGTGTGAGTGCTTTGATAATGTGACACATTAACTTGGGGTCTGAGATGACTGGTTATTGAGACTGAGATTCTTTAGAAGCAAATCATATTTAGCATCTGTTGACCAGCTCTGTTAAAGGAAGTGGATTACACATAACCCAAAACCTATAAAGAAGTCCACAATGGGCAAATCAATGGAAATTCTTTGAATTACTACTTGAGGCGACTTTGAAAATTCCTTGTGAGTAGCCATTCTTACAGACCAATAAGAAAGCATTCCTTGCATTGATAACCAAGGACATTATCAGCTTCACTCAAACTGGGAAACCTTGAGGAATGGGATTTTTACATGAAGACTTCAATGCCTGTGCTTCAGTAAGGACACAGCACAGACCTCTGCAGGCAGGAGAGGGGGGGAAAAAAACTATGGTACATGACATGGGTTCTCCCTTTTGCCAATAGCTCAGTGTGAAGCTGGGCCTGAGCCTTAAAGATACCCAAACAACAGATGTCAACTTTAGACCTATAAAAGGTGAAATAAACAAGGTTTGGCATCAAGGGATCATATCACAATAAGCTGGACTCCTATAAGGTATAAAAAGTCTACTAAAATTGCTGCCTGTTTTCACCCACAAAGAGGAAGACAGTGTATAGGGAGGACTCAAGAGCTTTTTCCCTCTTCCAAGTCACACACAGTTGATCCTGGGGACATATGCACTGTTTTTCTTGCAAGTATGTAAGTGTGAGAACATGAGCAAGTGAAGTCTGCAGGAGGAGCATGAGGGACAGAAGTCAGTTTTCTTTAAAGCAAATAATCATCCTTGCTTTCAAAAGGCCTAGAATTTTGCTTTGTACATTAATTTTCTTCAAGAGTACTAACACATGAGTTATAAATCAGCTATTGGACTGAAATGATAAACACTAATGTGAGAAGCTGGGAAAGGTATCTAGAGACTGAAGATAGGTCTGATTTTATCTAATATCTGTAGTGGGATTAGAGAAAAATATTGGAAACACGCTGAAGGCATTTGCAGAGGATTCTTCCCTGGGAAATATTTCCGTCCTTTGCTGGGGACATCGTGTTATACAAATGTATAATATGAAAGGATTAAAGGAGTCTTGGGAGATAAAAATAAAACTGCAAGACTGATCTAGAAAAAAATGGAAGGTGGAAGGAACTGAAGAAAGCCCAGAACATGGCTACTAAAGGCCCTTCAATTGCCCTCTATAGATGATGCATATTGGTGATATAATAACAACACTCGCTGAAACTTGCTGTCCAGCAAATACTTCTTATGCTACGACTAATGAAATACTCTGTCTTCTTACTGATTCTATGAACAGCAGGGGAGCCATTTAAACTAGAAAAAAACATCCTAATTATGTCCTTTTCCTCAGGAAAGGAATCTTATTTGCTAGGTTTGTGACTTCATTTCAGAGAATGGGCAAGAAAAGGGTAGGGAGAAGGGATATGAATTTTTCACAGCAATATACTGTGCTCATGAATGTATATGTATAATGTAGCTTTTAAAAGCTACATTTCTACTAGACGGAAAAAGAAAGAGAAAACAAAAAAAAAAGAAAACTTTTAATAAAGGCATGTGAAAAGAGAGGGTGAGATTCATTCTTGAGGAAAGAGGTAGTGATGAGCAAGAAGAAAGGACCAAGGGGCTAGCACTTTACTCCGTGGGCAATTCCACTGTGAGAAAGAGAATGTCAAAGCACCGCTGTGCCCTGTGGCAGTCATTGTGTAAGGATGCTGGTGATGGCAAAAGAACTAGATTCCACATTCCTAATCAGCAATATCAGTGTGTAGATTTTTACTCAGAGACAACTACATAAACTACATTTCACAGTCTATATAGGGAAGCAAGTCTTTCTATGGTGAGTCAACTCCTCACAGTGTAGGTAAACTAGGACAAATGAGGGCATCTGTAGCAAAAACATGATGGACCACACATGGCTAAAAGTGACAGAATAACAAGATGTGTGAATAAAAGCAGGTACTTGCAATAGAGAGAAAAAAAAGTAAAATGAGAGGAGGGAGAAAAACCTCAGGGGAGGCAATGACAAACCCATCCAAGACAAGATGAAGCATAAGAGTAATCAATCCTCCACTGTTGAAGCTATGCTACTGGGTGTAAGCCACACAACAGAAGCAGACATTTGGGTGACCATGCTTGTGCTGTCCGATGGAGGGTCTGCTGTGCTGGCCTCTGACTGCCCCGCTCCAGCCTGCATTTCATCTTCAACAGAGCAACAGTCTGAGAAGTGGCCAAGGAATAAGCGAGCTGCTGTCTAACAGGCACAACAGGGTGGAGGCACTAGCCTTTGGGACTAGTAATCACATTTAGATTCCCGCAGGAATCTTAGTCCTATATTTTAATTACAAAGAAGACAATCCAGTTATGTTTTCCACCTAGTTCTGTTATTTTGTGCAATTTACACAGGGATAATATAATTTGAGCTGATACTGTATTTTCCAGCAAATTTCTTGCTCATTGAAATGACATATTTAAGCAAGTGGAAATTATAGAGTTCAGATTTGTTTTCTCTTATTCATGATTCATCTATAAGTACACAGATGATTAGGTAGTCACAGGAGACCATCAGAGCTACCAGAAGCAGTTGTTCAGGAGAGTTTCCTAGTCTAGGCTAGTGAAGCAAAGAGTTGCAAAATTAAGTGATGAGAAGGGGAAATCCCACAAAATATCAACATTCCCAGCTAGCAGGAGGTTGCAAACAATAAACCATTACTCTTTAAAAATTAACATTTCCTGACAGGTCACATATTGTGTCAGAAAGCTCTAAAGAATCATAACAATAGGCTTTGCTTTGTTAAAAATAGCTTGTCCCTGACTTTTTACTTTTTTCTCAAGCATTTCTGGAGTAACTACCGAAGTCAATACAGTTATATTCCAGGCACCTACCCTTTAGGAACTAACCTTGAAAGAAACATGAATATAGGTTATTTAAACATAAGAATCTTCTATCTTCCTCTCTCATACAATCACTTTAACAGGGATTTTATCATGTAGGTGGATACTGGAGATGTTTTTATTTTTTTCAAACACTCAGGGAAAGCTTCAGCCACACTGAGTCGTCTTACACAATGGAAAAGGCACATTTTCCCCCAGTGCCCCATGAAAATCTTGTCTTACAAACAAGAACCAAAAGGAGTATTGTCCCCTAAGTCTCTGTGGAAGCATCTGTTTGCTACAAGTTGTATTTCATTAGGCTGCTGGCTGAGAGTCAGCCATACCATCTCTGACCTCATCCCGTGCCTCCTGGGCAGTGTGACAGGGACAATGAGCTGTTTATGACCAGCTTTCCAGGCTGTCTGAGGACAGCTGAGTTGGAGTTTAGCTGAATGGACACAGATAGCAGCTAC
This sequence comes from Geospiza fortis, assembly GCF_000277835.1. Classification (NCBI taxonomy): domain Eukaryota; kingdom Metazoa; phylum Chordata; class Aves; order Passeriformes; family Thraupidae; genus Geospiza; species Geospiza fortis. The sequence goes on from NW_005054301.1 coordinate 7,717,630, forward strand.
CTCACCAATCCAAAAGTCAATCCAAAAGCTGCACATCAGATGTACACATGGGGGATACATGGGGAACCCTAAAGAGCGGATGCCAGAGAAACACGGGTTGCAATGCTCCATTGTCTCAGCAGCATGTGTCAGCGCAGAGACCTCCTAGGATACCCTTCCCCCCTGCACCAAGGGCTGGAGAGAAATCTCCATGCTTTCTTCTTTCCAGACCATTTAGAGACCCTTTGAGCAACTCATGCATTCATTGAGTAGCCCAAACAAATCTGCGCCTCTAAAATGGCCTTTACTCATATATGCCACTTTGTCCTTGATTCCTTTTCTCCCTGGTTCATCAGTTCTGCAGATTTCTTACAAGTGGACATGCAACTGGATTTGGAATAGAAATATACTTGACAACTATGTGTCCTTCATAGTCATAAAATTGTCTTTTCCTGAACTATCACTTGGTCTCCTCAGCTCTCTGGAAAAAAAAAAAGAGAGAGAGAGAACACCCACGCATGCAAATGACAAAGGAAGGATGAGGCTTAGGAACAGAAAGAAACACATTAAAGAAGAGACAATCAGAGAGAGAAGAAATTTTGTTCACTGAATGGCATTTAAAAGAATGACTATTTCACTGGTCACTACCAGGTCACCCCTTGGTCACTTCCAGGTCTCTACCCATTCTCAAACCTGCGAGATCAGTAGAAGTTATGTATGCATATAAAGACTGGGAGGTTTGGAAGTCCTTGTTAGTTATTCATTCAGATAACTAATCCAAAGAGACACATTATAGTATACAAAGAATAATGCTCATCGTAAAAGTTGATGGAAAACATTTCCTGTGGAAAAAAGAAGACGAGACGTTTACTTAGGCATCTCTGGAGCTGTTGACTTGAAAACAAGAAACAGATTAATTGTATAGTGTAATAGTAAATTCAAGCTTGCAGACATTTTATGATGGTTTGTACTGTGTCTGTGTCCATGGTACTCCACAATTCTCTGTTTAAAACTGATTGCACAGAATGGTCTGGTTCACCAAATAAAAGGCTAACATGGATCTCATATGGAGACAGTGGATTTTGGTTTTTCAATAACAGACTAAAAAGCTAAAGGCATTCTGATCCCCTGTTGAAGACCAAGCATTCTGGAAGACCATCTTTTAAAGTAAAGGTCTACAATATTGTCAAAAACACTAAAGGAAACAAATATACATGCAAGGAACAACAGCTAAAAAGAAAAAACTGCCACTTTTCCCCAATATTACCGGGTGAAACGTGCCTGGGCTCGTCTGGCCCTTGTTGCTTGACCAGAGGCAGCAACTGTGGTGTTTCACCTCAGAGATACCTTTGGCTGGCTGTGTGTGGCAGCTAGGCGCTTGGAACGAGTCCAGACATGCAGAAGCTCAGGCTTTACCTCTGATGGAAAGGTTTTAGGCAAGGTGAAGGAAAAAAGGAGACGGATCCGGCTAGAGGGTCTGGATCCAGAGTTTTATTCCTGGGCACACAGGCCTCTGAATGTTGCGACAGCTCCAACCGAACCCCAGCCGCATGGTTTCGGTGTCCTTTGAAGCTCGGGGAAAGGGGCAGGGGAAAGGGGCAGGTATGGCACCAACCAGGTGGGAGGGGGGGAGTCTCAGGGGACAAGTGACACTCGGCTAGGCCAATGACCCCAGGCCTGAGAAGCATCTTTTGAACTTCACCAACCAGATGACGCCTTTGCTGAAATGTTAAGGTTGACGGACAGCACTTAGCAAGGGGGCAAGGGGAGGGGAAGGGAGATGGTATTGCCACATCTGGGAAAGGACTGGGATAGCTAAAACAGGAAATTGCATCACACTGCAACAACTTTTTATTCAATTATTTTTAACCAGTAGAGAGAGTAGATATGTAGATACATTTAAAAAGTCCCAAGATCCACATCATATGTCTTCTAGATTTTCTATGCTGAGTTCTGGGATGCCATGCCAGTCTCTGGTGTTGTATCAGAGATGGCTTCACAAGACTCAGGAACGTCCCTCTGGGAAAGAAGGGCTGCTGCCCAGATATGAGAAGCAGGATTCCTGCCTGTGGCAGTGCCTCAATCTTGCCTCAGCAGTGATGAACATGCAGTCAGCTCAGTGTAATGATTATCTGCAGGTTTTCTAATGCAATGACACAACATGGCTCAATCAGACCCTGTACTGCTCAGAAGAGTTCTGCAGTTGTTCTGTATTATAAGGGTGTCTGTAAACAGAGATGGGTAGAATGTAGTACCTATAGCTGCTGCCTAAAATTTGGTTCAAACAGTTTCCCAACTACATTGATTTCCACCTCTCTGTCTTCTAATGTAAGAATCTAAGCCGTGCTGGGCTTTGGACACAAACCTTCCTACTAGCTAAGAATGAAACCCTTCTCTGACAGGTAACAAATGTGGACATTGATTGGCAAAGGCAGGTCAGACACCTTTCAGTGCCTGGAAAGCAGTCATAACATTCCTGATGCTAAATAAGATCTAGTATGTCCTGCTGTGGTGACAACATGACTGATTTCCCATTCTCACCCTAATAAACTATGTACATGAGAATTAGTTATTCATACAAGAGGAGACCATTTGTGTCAGCTACTTAGACTGTGTGATGGAGCAGAGTTCTGTCAAATATTTGATGTTCAGGTGTATAGTTTGAGATTTTTTTCCACAATTTTCTGCTGCCCAGAAGGAAGCAGACTGTTAGATTTTCACATAGGCTTTACCTACTCAATTTTTTTAAAGAATTCAGATCAATTGTTTTGGGGTGGGTTTTTTTGTTTGTTTGTTTTTTGTGTTTTTTTTATTTGAGTTGATAGCAAACTGAAATTTCTCTCCCACAGAAGAATTTTATTCTCCTTCTGAATTCAGACCATTTATCTAAACAACAAAATTCTGGTGAAATTTCTCCCTCTGAAAAAACTTCAACACCTGAGACTTTCTTCACTTCTGTATTGAAACAAAGAAAAGAAAATTTTTGGAAAATAAAGTTTAATTTTTTTATAACATCAGATTTTAATCAACAATACAACTGGGCAATGATATCTACCTAAGGCACTGGAGGGCAGACAAAAATGTGGCAGTCAACACCCCTAAGGAGTTTAAATTAGATTTGCTCAAGAGAAAAAGATGACAATTCATGAAAAAAAATCTACTGAAGATTATATGGTCTAATCCAGCTTTAAACTTGCCCTCTTTAGTTATAGTGTAATATCTATCAATGGGTCTTTAGTTAAATGTAGATAACTTTTATTTGGTTTGTATGGTAAGGTTTTGGTAGCAAGGAGTGGGGGGAGGCTACAGAGGGAGCTCCTGTGAGAAGCTGCTAAAAGTTCCAGCCATTATCAACAGAGCCAGTGCCTGCCAGCTCCAAGGGAGACCCACCACTGGCTAAGGGCAAGCCCATCAGTGACAGTGGTAGCACCTTTGGAACATCACGGTTAAGAAGGAAAGAAAGAAAATTAAGGATAGGCAGAAGCAAATTGCAAGCAGAGAACAGAGGACTGAGACTATATGAAAGCAACAACTCTGCGGACACTAAGGTGAGTAAAGAAGGAGAGGCAGGAGATGCTCCAGGCCCCAGAGCTGAGATTCCATGCAGCCTCTGGTGCAGACCATGGTGAGATAGGGTGTTCCCCTGTAGCCCAAGGCAGTTCATGATGGAACAGATATTCCCCTGCAGCCCCTGGGACCCCATGCTAGAGCAGATGGGTGCCCAAAGGAGGCTGTGACCCCGTGGGAAGCCCACATTGCAGCAGGATCCTGGCAGGACCTGTGGAGAGATGAGCCCAGGTTTGCTGGAAGGACTCGTAACCCAATGGAGGACCCACACCGGAGCAGTTCATAAAGAAGTGCAGCCTGTGGGAAGGACTCACCTGGGAGAAGTTCATGGAGGACTGTCTCCTGGAGACAGACCCCACCCTGGAGCAGGGGAACAGTGTGAAGAGTCCTTCCCCTGAGAAGGAAGCAGCAGCAGTGATGAACTGACTGTAACCCCCATTCCCATCCCTCTGCACTTCTGAAGGGGAGAAGACAGAGAGCTTGGGAATAAAGTTAAGCCTGTAAAGGAGGGAGGGGTAGGGATAAGGTTTTTTTTTTTTAAGATTTGGGTTTACTTCTGATTATCCTATTCTGATTTACTTGGTAAGAAATTCAGTTAATCTCCCCAAGGTGAGTCTGTTTCACCCATAAAAATAATTGGTGAGTGATCCCTCCCTGCCCTTATCTCAACCCAAAAGCCTTTTGTGGTATTTTTTCTTGCCCATGTCTAAATGAGGAGGAGTGTGATGGAGCAGCTTTCGTGGATACTTGACATCCAGCCAGGGTCAGCCCATCACATAATGTAGGAAATAAAATTTACAATGAAAATATAGAAAGATCAACAAAACTAGGTGAAAGAAATCCAACTGGTGATTTAAATTCCCCCCAGATATGATGCTTATTTGTAGGTTTGACTATATGGGCAATAATGCTGATTTTTCAGTAACAGTCACTGCATGTCCAAACCTTCTTCTCCATATTTCTGGGCCACAGATTCCCTGAGATGCTTGCCCTAAATTGTCTCCAAACCTAATTCTGCAATGGTTTATTCAAGGTCCATGAGGGTGAAGTACAGAGCCATTTGTCTCCAGCTTCTCTCACAAAGCCCTACCGTGGCCCTCAAGCGCTGGGAAGTGTAAACACAAGTAATACCAACTTTAGGGAGACAGCCACCCTTGCCAGGTAAAGTGCAACAAGGCATTACATGTGTCACAATTTCATGATGAGAAAAATGTTGCCATTTCAGAATATGAACTTCAAATGACCCTTTATTGAGGGAAGGACAGAAAACTGCTATGTTTGACTTGTCATCTCCCTTCTTTCCCCAAAGCACATTGGATGTTGGATTATGTTTGATTCAGGAAACTTTACACCTACTGAACAGACTACATGATTTATTACGGAGTTTACACATTTATTCATTTACAGAAGATGCTTTGTGCTCCACAGGAAGAGGTACTTTTTACTTTCTCACTGCATTTCATGTAGATGTGTTTGAGAGCATTTTCTGTGATCTTCGTAGTATGTGTGTATAGATGAGCATGTTTTGTTCTGTCATGTGATTTCTTCCTCCTTTTATAGCCATTTTAGATAAATAGTATTGAATGTGGATTAAAAAACATGCACAAAAACATACTCCCTGTTTTAAAATCAGAGGTAAAAGACACTGCCTTATTAGAAAGGGAAGAAAATGAAGCATGTCCATTTAGAAGAGGGATCAGAACTGAGTCTTATCCTCTAAGTAGCCAAGAAAACAAATCATATAAGAATTCAGACCTCTGACCACCTCTGAAGGGGAAAGCTAATGGAAACAGCACCTCACTGGGGACATTACTGCATATCATCACCTAACAGTGACCCTGAGGGAAATGAAACTGAAGAGAAATGGAGCTGGATGTGAGGGAGGTGGAACTGTTCTCATTTCTGAATGCAGCAGAATAGTCTAATTGGATATATAGCACAGCAAAATGAATAAATACCAGAGGAAAAATATTTTCAAGCCTTGTAAAGGAATGACATGCAGATTGAGAGAAAGGCAAAGTCCTGTATTTCTAGCCATTTTTGATAAATGCAGGATACATAATGACTTAGTCAGAAAGGGAAATTTAGAGAAGCCCAGCAATTGAAGGGGCTGCACGTTCAGTAAAGTATTATGCCTTGCAAGGAACAGGCCATGGAGAGCTGAGCATCCAAAATGCATTGAAAAGTTTCTACAGAAATCAAAATTTTGCAGATGTACAAACATTTCAGACACCTTTTTTTCTTTTTTTTTTTTTCTGAAGTGGTTAGTTGCTTTAATCCATCATTTTCCTGGGCATGACCATTCTGCAGCCTATGTAATGCTGCTGGTACTCACAGTGCTCTGTGCCACGTCAGGAAGGTGCTCAGCTGTGAGGCTGGTACCTGTTTGTAAGCTGTCACACAGCCCCTGCCACCACAGCCAGCTCTTGCCAGTACACTGCTGGCACTGGTCAGCTGTGAAAGGGGGACAGGAGGAAGAGGAAGAAATGCACTGTGGCTGGGGAAAGATTAGGAAGCTGATGATTGTCATCCTGGTGCTGGGAGAGCGTTGAGGAGCAGCTGAGGAGCAGGAGGTGGAACAGGCACAGGTTTGGTACAAAGTCAGTGCTGGCAGCCCCAAATTGCTGTCAGGAACCCTGGCCACAGCTAATGCCAAGAGCCTCAGCTTCCAGCCCTGCCATCAGCAAGGGCTGCTGCAGCAAGCAGCAAAGATGATCTGTTTGGAAACCCCTGCTTCATGTAATATGTATTTCCATTTAATGTTTCCAGGCTGTGTGCAGGACCAAGTATTTTCACTGCAAAAGCACCAAAATTCTATAATGAAAAGCAAGTACTCTTTGATAGGTTTTGCAGTGCAAGCTTTAAATGCTGTAAGTACCAGAGACTCTTCCCACTGATTTTAAATGCATCCTTATTTCTCCCTCCAGCAGAGTCCAGGGCCACAGGTGGCCAAATGGCAGGGTGGACCCCTGCCTGCCTGCAGATGATGGCAGTGTACGTGCTCCTGAGGCACCATGGGCAGCCCTGCCTGCAGTCACACAAGGAGGGACTGTGGAACTGCTAGGCTAACATGGCAGTTTTCCTCTCAAAATATTTTTTAGCAGCTTTGTAGCCAGTGCAGGTACAGGGACCACTGCAGGCTTCATTTGTCTGCAGCACTGAGCTGTTCTGACTGTGCACGTACTTTTAACCAGAAGTTCTGCCTCTCAGTCTCAGCAGCAAACTGTGCTAGTTGTGCTGGCAGGGAGTGCAGTGTGGCCAGATAGGCAATGTGTGGATTTGCCTTCCTTCATTAGTCAGAAAAGATTTCTAAAAGATGATCTGGACCCATCTATTGCCCATATGACCATGGGCTACATCTTTGCATCTTACAACAAGTCATAATAGGCTCTCACCCTAAAACTTCTGATATTCACAGTGTGTTTTGAGCTCCCACAAACAAGATGGATGGAAGTGTCACTTTTGTTCACCTGTGAAGCTTGCATCTCACAACTGGACAAATCCTTGATGCTCTCTCTGCTGTCTGGTCCCTTCCCAGGCCATACAGAACCTGAAGCTGGCACCTCAGTAGGATGGCAGAGCTGGCACACTAATTTTGTATGTAGGCAGTAAAATTACTTCCTCCTTAGCCCTGTGCTGAGTGCCTGTTGAATGAGTTTGACTCTGCAAACTCAAGGACAGCCAGCTCAGGTTGTTTCCTCCAACACTAATACGTAAACAAGTTATTCACTTGGTTTTTTTCAGTTAATGTTATTCAGAGAGAGTAAAATGCTGTAGAGCATTCATTCTGGTTCCAGTTGTGGAAATGGAGCGTGTATAATTACCAATGTGGGTAGCAGTCCATCTCGTAGCCTTACTTATGCCAGTGAAGGATATTATCTCATTATGTCAGCTTAGCAGTCTTCTTCCCCTGGAATGAGAGAACAACTAATTATAAGGGACATTATTTTAAAAACTGAATAGTAGTCAAAATCCATTAATGGACTATTTTACATGATTAAGCTACTTTCAAGAAAGTATCTAGGCTTTTTCAGCATAAACATTTCTACATTGTAAACATAACTTGAACCTAATTCTATGGTCAGCTATTTTTTGAGTAAGTATAATATGTGCTTTCATTTCTGACAGGGCAAAGATGAGTGAAATTTTTAACTTCATTATGTCTATCATCCAAAGTAATTTAGAAGATAATCCTGCTACATGGAGACTCTTCTGTCCTACAATGCTAATAATGACAAATGCCTGGGAAAACAGAAAATAGAGCTGCTAGCAAGGGCTTGTTTTAGCATATGTTTCAGGATTTCTATTTGAATAGAAAGTGCTGTTCTTATTCAAAGATAAGATACCTCTGGACATTCAGAAATTTGTTGGGTGCATTTTTTAGGTTACAATACAAAGAGGCTTCGGTTTTACTTCCCAGCCCTTAGTCCTTCAACCCAGCTGAACCTCAAGCTGAATTACTTTCTTTCCTTCTTGCTGGTCAACTCCAGGAAAAAACGTTCTGCAAGTGAGCCCATCTTTTGTTAAATCTGGGAAACCTTTCAATAAACCCTCAGTTGCAAGTGGAACTGTGCTACCCATTCTCTAGAAGTATGGGACCCAAAGAATCCTGCCAATGGATAACCAAAGGGAAGAGAGGTTGCTGCTGGGACACAACAGAGGAAGACAGGGGCATCAGCTGGTTACAGTAAGAGCCAGGTCATTTAGGAGCAGCCCTGCTCTTCACGTAGCTGCAAGGGTGAGATATCTCTTTCCAATTTTGTCATTTCTTTTCTGGGTTGCTGATACTTCTTAGGATGAGGAAAAGGTGAAACATTTTTCTTCACCTTTCTTGGCAAGAAAAACATCCTATATTCATATAAACAAATGCATTTGGCAGAGTGAAAATTACAAAGTTTGAGCAAAGATATGGGGTACATACAGTTGCAGAAAAACACAGATGCCCGTTCATCCCAGAAGTAATTCAGTGCTGCAAATAGTTGTAACTCACTATCCCCCATTCCCATTTCTTGTATAAAATACAGGAACTCTGCTATGTATGACAATACAGGTACCACTGGTGCTGGACTGAGCAAGCCACATAAACTGCTTTTAGAGCAAACTCCATGAAAGATGAAGTATTGCAGAGTATTGCAGGGTAGTCCTGATGATGGAACCTGATCTGGTTTGAGATGCCTGACCTGTAGACTTAGAGATGATGGGAGCTGTTGTCAGAGTTGTCAAATTCCTGGCACAGGTCTCACAGCTTAAGAGGAGCCTTTCCTGACATGTATGCCACGCATATATCCATCCCACTGCACAACAAACTTTTGAGACCCTGTTTACTGCAGGAAACACTTGAAACACTGGTATTTGAAACTGAACTAGCTGAAACTGGCAACTGAACTGGACTCTTTCCTGGCAAGAGGAATGCACCTGTTAAATCAGCACCCTGGGCCATACACATACATCAGTAACTGGTTAACAAAACCTAGCCCCAGAAACAATGCTGCAGAGTGTATAGCTTTGTAAATGGGTTTGGTAGCAGCACCAATAAAGTTCATTGTTGAGTTTAGCTACAAATGGTGTCCTTTGTGCTGCAGCTTTTTACATCAGCTTTTAAGTAGACATACCAGTTGTACTAGCCAGACTAAGGGCGTGATCTTCCCAGAGACACTGGTTCCCATGAAATGAAAAATGAGCTTCTGAAACATTTCTAGGTTTGCCCTTGGGCTTCTGAAATGGACCTCTTTGCTTAGGAGATTTCTGTGACCTCTTTTCCAAGAAAGGAACAGAAGAAAATCAAGGCAGAGTGAATATTGATTGGCTATTTTTTTTTTTTTGTTGGTTGGTTGGGTTTTTTAAGACTTGGGAAATGTTGATTTTTAAGGCTCACATGACAGATAAACAAACCACCTACCACTCTGAGTGGGCAGCTGGGTCGCTCTGACCCTACCAGGCCGTGTCACTGACTCATGTCAGCTCTTCCTCCAAGGGCATCAGCCCTGGATGGGATTTGCATCTTCAGTTCCCAAACTCAGAGAAAAGTGGGGGCAATTGGGCTGCTCCTGCAGAGCAGGGACTGAGAGCAGCCCTCATGGGATGGATTCCTGGGCTACAAGCTGGGAAGGTAGGAAGTGGCTGGGGAAGAGGCAGAGTCACTCCCAAAAGGCAGTTTCTGAGTGAGGATCTTTTGTGTATATGACCATCAACTAGCAAGGGCACAGTTTGAAACCGTTTGACTGTGCTGCTGTAAAGCAAGCTCTTGGAACAGGCACAAATTATTAGACAGTTCCTCTTGATCCAGGAACAGGCAAATTTCACTTTCCCCAGGGAGGGGAAGGAATCTTGCTCAGAGGCAGAGCTACCTCTATAGGAAGGTGTTGAGGAGGAGCTGCAGCCACAGTAAAAGAAGCTAATCCTTCCCCCTAGATCTGGAGAAACTCACAGTAAAAATGGATTAATATCCATAAAATTACATCCCAAGGGCAACTGAGCAATTTCTCGTTCAATTTCCTCATTTATATGATTTTGCTTTGGCTAGGGTGGAATTTCAGCAGCAACAGCAGCAAGTGTTCAGGCGCAGGTGATCGCCAGCCCCGGCGGCCCGGGCCCGGCGCTGCGCTTTCCCCGGCGGCCAGCGGAGGGAGGGAGGCCGCCGCAGGTCCCTCCGCCCCAAGGGCCGCGGGCTCCGGCCCCGGTGCGTCCCTCGGTACGGCCGGGGGGCAGACGGGGGAATAGAGGAGAGGCAGAAAAGAATTTGGGGGCGATAAGCAGAGCACTCGGTCACTCCGAAATCAGTGACAGCAGGGCATCCGCGGATAGATCCGCCTGAAGCCGCGCCGTTTGCGCGGGATCCCGGGCTGCCGTGGGCAAACACCGGATGCGTCGGCCCTCGCTGGGTGGCTCTGCTGGGCACCCAGGGGCAACGAGGAAGGGCCGGGGTTCCTATCAGCCCTCCTGTAACTTGCCCTCGAGTTTTGCTGTGAAAACAAAAGCAAAAAAAACCAATTCCATTCTCCCCGTTACGAAAATAAAGCTCGGGCACCAGACGGTCTGGTCGAAAGGACTCCACTGTCGTTTTTAAATGAGATATCTTTGCGACCGCTAGCCCGCCCCCGAGCCAGCGGGGAGCCACCCGTATCCCTGGAAGCGAGAGGTATCGGGGAACAAAAGGCAAACTCCGAAGTGACATTGAAAATAAAAGGGAGCTTTGGTTACCCCCAGGGTAAGGTCGAGGGGGAAAGGTCGCCTGTCCACCAGCGCGCACACTCCCGACGGGCGCGGGGGAGCGCCCCCGGGCTCGGCCCCGTGCGCCGCCCGCGCAGCCCCGA
>NW_005054301.1:7728621-7731584 GCF_000277835.1 Geospiza fortis
CCCCACCCGGGAGCCGAGAGCCCCTTTTCCCGGCGCCGGCGCGGCCGCAGGCCTGGGCGAGGGAAGGGGAAGGGAGGGCGGCGAGGTGACCCACTTAAAAGCTGAGTTCCTTTTTGAAACACTTAAGAGACGACAGGGTTGAGGACTGTGAATGTATGCGTAAATATATACTCATGCATACCCGCTGCCGGAGGTATGCACCCCCACGCTTGTATGTGTGTGTAGGCATGTCTGGGAACACACACAAAAGCGCATAACTCCTAAGATAGCTAATGTAATATACCAATAGTTATACCTAAAAGCAGATAAATAGATAGATCCCGACGGGATTCTGTTTGTAGGCATATACCCATTAAAAGTATTTTATATCTAAATAAGACGTGCTTATATTTTTAACTATCTCTATAGGCTAACTTTTAGCAAACTGTCTCAACAACCACCTTCAAGTAATCCTCCGCATAGTCACCGCTGTCTTGGGTGTATCAAAAACGCTTCGGGGCAACAAGAAGTCTTGTTGGTGTGTACTGACACTGTTGCGGCAGTGACAGTCTACTGACACTAAAAAAGACAGATGTGCAGGGCTTGTATTAACTGCTGATAGTGTCGGGCGAGGCGATCCAACAGTAGTTCGCACATCGGGGCGAGTGATGCTGCTATCCACCCCGGGACAGAATACCGGGCACCCGCGCCTACAAGGAGCCCTTTCCCGCGGGTCCCCACGCCGGGCAGCCGCGGAGGGGCGCGGTGCGGCTGGCGGGCCGAGGCGTGCCCGGGGCCCCGCCGCCCCCGCCCTGGCACGGCGGCCCTCCGCCCGCCGCTGCGGCTCCGGGAGCCCTGCCCTGGCACCCCGTACCTGGCCCCACCCTGGCCCTCTTGGCCGGGAACGAAGGAAAGGACGGGGAGGGTGTCGAGGACTGGGGCAGGAGGGAAAAGAGCTGAGCGGAGGCAGCGCTGCCCTCGCCCGCGCAGAGCTTTGCGAGTGGGGCCGCCAGGCACCTGTGGCGAAGGGGCCCGAGGAGCCCCAGCTGCGAGATGCTCCACGCCCTGGGCAGCTGGAGGAGCAACTGTGCGTGCTCTGCGGAGGGGTGAGGATTTTCGCTTTAGCCTTTGGTGGTCTCGCTGGTTGCCTTAGGTTCCCACGCCAGGGGGAGAGGTTTCGCCCGCTTTACTGAGGGGTTTCTCCCACCCTAACGAGATAACCAGGGCAGGGGGGCTCTCCCACGGCGAGGAATTGTCCCCATGAGCCACAACAGGCGTTTCCCCCCTACACACACCCAGAGCGCTCCGTGCCTAGGTAGCGCTCGCAGGGTGCGTCTCTGGGAGGACTCCTGCCTTCTTACACGCCCAAGCATGTGCTTCCCAGGCGGGAGCGGCTCCCAGCGCCCTGCCCGCGGCCGGCAGAGACACAAGTCCGCCCTACACTCTATCACTACGGAAACCTCCGCTCCCGGCGTAGGTGTGCTGGGCGCATCTTCCATTCTGGGGGGCATGGGGAACCAGAGGGTGTATTACACCGACATGCACAAGCAATCAGATGAGGTTTCTATGAGCTCGTTCAGGGTGGGTCGAGAGGGGCGAGTTGCGGCAAGCTGCCTCGGTGGTGCCATTTTTCCAGGTGGTCATTTACATGTCTCCATGAACGTGTTAGATTTATACTGATGACCAGACGCGAAGAAAGAGCCCTGTCACAGATCTGCTGTTGCCATCTCTAAGTCGGACCTCTCTGGGAGCGACTGCTCCCGGAAAAAGAAGCAGAGGGAAGAAGGAATGGGAAGGGCAGGGCAGGACAGGGCAGGGCAGGGCAGGGCAGGGCCGCCTCCTCGGCGCTGGGCAGGGGGCCGCCGGGCTGGCCAGGGGGTGCAGCCAGACGTGCACCCGTGAACTGATCCAGAGGAAGCACGTAGCACCTCATGGCTTTGTATCAAAAAGTTACACCTAGAAAGTGTCTTTCTTATTGAGAAAGAATTCGCGTGCGGTTTGCGTGGGACCCTTACCCTCTGCCCGCCGAGCCCTCCGAGCTCTGCCTGGCCGAACATATTTGATTCCCCTTGGGGAGGCACAGCAGCTCGTATAAAAGACATTGTTGTCTTTGGAGAGCCCTGTGCGCACTTTCAAAAGCTGATTCTCGAGTTCCCAGCCCCCGCAATCCAGTTGATGAGGAAACGCTCTGCGGTCTTGGTGGCACCGTTTCCATTGGGGTTGGCACCATTTGATTGACAAAGTCTCCCATTCTTCCACCTCTCGAGTGTTATCAAAAGGATTGTGTGGGGTCAGAAGCTATTGAAGGGACGTCCGTGTAGGCGCATTTCTGCAAACACGGGGTGAAAACCGTGCCTTTCTCATGAAAATGCTTCCACCAGGCAGAACGCATCTCATCTTCCTTGCTCTCCTCTTTAGCATTTCTTTTTAACTCGAGTGTTTTACTGAGCAGCATCACCAGGTAAACGAACATTTTGCTAAAGGCAGCCTAGGCAGGACTCTGTCGGGACGGCCACCCTCCCCGGAAGCTGGGAGCAGCCATCTCTGGCAGACGAAACTCCAGTGGAGGGTTTGGAAGAAAAGGGAGACTGAAGGGAGAGGACACCAGCGAAGAAGTTTTCTTGTCCATGGCCTGACTTGCCCCGTTATAGCTCATTTGGGGCGGGAAAGCAGGTGCAAAGGCTGACCTGTTTCCTTTACACCGCGTCCATCTGGCCCTGCTAAAAAGTAACTGGACGTAGCGCGCCGGTGTGCTCCTAACTCAGCAGTCAGACGTGCACAAGAGAGTTTCACCCGCTCCCCAGCAAAGGTGAACGAAGCGCTCTCTCATTACCTTCCCTCTACCAGATCCCGCGCAGAGCCAAGGCCCGACTCGCTCGGGGTAACCTAACCGAGCAGCGTTTCGGAGGCGATTTAACCTGCGCTCATCCGAGTGAGAGGATAAATAAGCTCTGGCAGGCGCAGCCGGCGGCCAAAGGGTCGCT
>NW_005054301.1:7731834-7732175 GCF_000277835.1 Geospiza fortis
CCACCTCGCACTCTTGTGGATGGGAACCGCGTCTCTGCTCCTGCCCCACAAATTGCGCGGTCACTTGCCGCCTTTCGCCTCTGATTAAAACCGACTGAGCCGTCGTTTTGGTGGATCTTGCAGTATTTAATTTTTTTTCCTTCCATCCATCCCCTTCTTTTAAAGGCTCATGAAAGAGGCATGGGGATGGAGTGTCTGAGAAATTCGGGGTGAAAAAAACCCACCTCAAACCCCAAGCAATCAAACCACTACGGCAAGATCGAGTATCTCTCTCTCTGTGGGAACAAAACCAAAGACCATACTCAAAAATACGCACAGAAAGGGGAAAAACCGGGGCGGGG
>NW_005054301.1:7732245-7734962 GCF_000277835.1 Geospiza fortis
TTAGAGGGGGAGGGTTGTAGTGTAAATAAATATTCCAGAGATCTGGATAGATAAGATTGAAAGGTTTTAAAACAAAAGAGGAAAAAGAAGAGGCAAAACCCAAACGCCTTTCTAGCCCAAAGCCGCCCTTCTCTGCCTTTGGTGACCCAGCAGACTCACAACCAGCCCACTTCGGGGTATTCAGCCTTGAGGGAGCTAGTGCCGAAAGAAGCAGCTGAGATGATGTAAGAGAGCTGGAGGCCTGATTGAAGGAAAGTTCCCCCGATTATATTTGTGTGGAAAAGCTCACCTCTTGCAGAGCTCTAAAGTGTAATCAAGACTGAGGCTTACACTTGAAGGATGTTAACTCTCATACGGGAACCTACTTTCTCCTAAACGGTTTCTTGCCTAGTGAATGAGAGCCTCCCAATTGAAACAAAATGATCCTTATGTACTAATATCAAGCACAGCCACAAAGCGACCGGCTATTTATGCTGCCACTTTAGACAAAGATATTTAGTTATTCCCGGGTAGCAAGTGCACTTTTGCATTTTTAAGCACGAACCAGCCGAGCACAAACATATTTACAAGTGCAATTACTAAATAGTTACTTGACACTTCAGAGTCCCAGGGTTAACTGTGCCTTCGGTGTAATTTTCTTAATATTCAGGTAATCGCTGTATTAAATTGTGGTTGCCAGGGCCGTAGGCCGGGGTGTGAAACACTCAGGGGAGGTTTCTCTCCTCCGCCTGGATCACCCCGAAATATAAGCTTTGGAGACACTAGGCGTTGGAAGATTTCTTCAAAGACCCGAGTGACATTAGCTACTGGCTGCCTGTACGTGTGCGTGTGTGGCTGTGAATGGATCGCTTTTGTTTTCACACCGGACCCGAGAACAGATCCGAAAGTGCCAGAAATTGCAGTTTATTGGAAACTACAGGGAATTCATTGGCAAGGTCGTGTAGCAGATGACCGGAGAGGTCTTCTCCATCCAGCTCCCGTGCTATATAAATAACCTTAGAAAGCAGCTTCAGCTTCAGAGGGACCACGAGAGACTGAGAGTCTTTGCCTTTGAGAATAACAAGCGACATTTTGCGCAAACCTATTTTTCATCGGTCTCTCGTCCCAGGCAATTAAATTACTGCTTGATTTTGCAAACTTGGTCTTCCACCCTTCTCTGAGATATTAAAAAAAAATAAATCCCTAGCTGAAAGGAATTTGTGGGTTTAGGGAGACAAACGATCCTTGCACTGAGTGTCTTAGGAGACATAGAGAGCCTTCCCGAGATGCGAAACCCCCAGTGCTTGTTCAGCCCCAGCTGGCCGGGGCATCTGACAAGCCAGTGCGGGGAGTGCGGGGCGCGGGGAGCTGTGGCCCGGAGAGAAAGATCTGCCCTCCGAAGAGTTGTCCTCCCGACGGCGGGGCTCCTTCCGGACCAAACTTAGTGGGGGAAGAGGGAGATTCTGTCCTTTGGCTTACTGGCATTCCACCCCGTTTCCCCAGCTCTCACAAAGGCTGGGCTGACAGCCTTGCCACCCGGGAGCTGATTTTAAATCCTTTCACCCAGTCAAATGGTGGTCTTTTTTTGCTTTGCCTTCCATTTCCCGTCCACGATATTGTCACCCCGAAGGAAAAAAAAAAAAAAAGAGTTGTGCTCACGGGGTCTTTCTTTCTTTTTTCCCTCTCTCTCCCGTCCTCTCTCTTTTTTTTTCTTTTTTTTTTTTTTTTCCTAAAGACATAAAAAAATTCTGACAAGTAAGACTTAAAGGTGTTTACCTTGTCATCAGCATGTAAGCTAATTATCTTGGGCAAGATGTAGGCTTCTATTGTCTTGTTGCTTTAGTGCCTATGCCCCGCCTCTGGTGGCAGCCTAAAACCTGGCGTCTGGCTAAAACAAACGAAAGGCAGCCCTGAGCCTCCACTCAATCCAATTAAGGCGGACTTCGTCCACTCGGTTACGTGTACATCCAACAAGATCGGCGTTAAGGCAACACCAGAATATCTGGCAAAAAAAAAAAAAAAAAAAAAAAAAAAATGTTGCCCCCCCTTCCTTTTTTTTTTTTTTCCCCAGCCGCCGAATCATGTCGATGAGCCCAAAGCATACGACTCCTTTCTCAGTGTCTGACATCTTGAGTCCTTTGGAGGAAAGCTACAAGAAAGTGGGCATGGAGGCCAGTAACTTGGGGGCTCCCCTGTCAGCCTACAGACAGTCTCAGGTTTCTCAGCCGGCCATGCAGCAGCACCCCATGGGCCACAACGGAACAGTGACTGCCGCCTACCATATGACAGCGGCAGGGGTCCCCCAGCTCTCCCATGCTACGATGGGGGGCTATTGCAATGGGAACCTGGGCAACATGAGCGAGCTGCCGCCTTACCAGGACACCATGAGGAACAGCGCTTCGGCGACAGGATGGTACGGCACCAACCCGGATCCCCGCTTTTCCTCAAGTAAGTCAGCTCGGGGCTGGGTGGCCGTGGGGGGTTTGCCGCGCAACTGCCCCGACACACCGCGGGCAGAAGGCACGGGGGGTCCGCGACAGGGCAAAAGTCGGTCTCAAACCCAGACGCGTCCCCCAAACCCCAAATTCCTCCTCCTGCCCGAGGATCGTACCCGGTCTTTCCATCCCGGCTGGTCGCACGTCAGCCTCCCGCGGCTGCTTTTGCGGGGCAAGGGGGTTGGAAGCCCGGCTGTGGCGGGGAGCGGGAGCCCGGCTCTCGCCGTCCAGCGGGGCGGGAGC